>NW_027224270.1:313333-626666 GCF_023699985.2 Odocoileus virginianus
ATTGAATGGTATGAATGAAATATCCCTTAGGTCTATTTGCCACGGCCTCAAATGCATCTTACAGCAATTGCATTTCTCACTTAAGGTAAAAATACCATTCTTTCTTTCTGCCATAGGATAAGAAGTGGGTTCTCAATCACGAAGATGTCACATTGGGAGAATTACTGGGCAAGGTATGTAATCCACTGAACTGAATAACCAAAAGTCTTTATAGTGATTCTGAATGCTGTGATTCTTCATATTCTTCAAAGCCTTTCTAATATTCTTGCACATAGCAAAGTACATTCCCACATGAACCTAGAAGAACACAGTGCCATATCTGTTACAAATACTGTGATGTTCATGGAAAAAGAAGTGTGAAAATTTTTGAAAAGTTTAAGGATTACCTTGACTTTTTAAAAAATAGTATATTGTAAATTTTCCTCTGAAAGGATTAAAAGCCACAATAATTTTTATTACATTGTAGTAAAACCAAAACTAGTGAGCTGAGGTTTGGAAAGAAACTGTGAGGTAATAAAAATGTAAACACAATAATAGTCTTATTCCATTTGTTTCTGGTTACACATGATAGTTCAGAAAAAATGCAGTACTGCTCCTTGGGATCTCAGGATGTGTGTAGAATCACAGTGTGTGACAACACGGGCCATGTTGTTTCAGTCTGAGAATGATGTGGGCAGGACACGTTTTAATACATCCATTGTGTAGCTAGCTCTGTTAGTGGTCAGAGGAGGTAGCTATATATGATAAAAGTCACTTTCTTTCAAACTGGCTGGAAATTTCTTCCAACTCCTAGGCAATATGAAAGTATATTATACCTAATAATAATGGCACATATTTAATAATCAAATGGGTTATTTGGACCTTGATTATTAATTTATAATTGAGTTCCAATAGACAAGCATTAACTTCTTTTATTGATGGCTTCATTAGTGAGGTTTGAATTGAGTTGGGGTTCATAATACAATGGAAGAAATAATGTAAAATCCAAATAGGGAAAACTGTTACTCATACACTTCTGAGTGATCAGTACTAGAATTTAAGGCTCAGCATTTCAAGTAAAGAAATAAATGATTATCCATTATTTTTCTTGATTCAAATGCAAACTTGATGAATTGACAGATTTCCCCTATTTTTTAGCTTTGCTATGTGTTAAGGAAGTGAATCCCTGTTGAAACAATCTACTTTGCAGAATTCTTATTATTTTAAAATTATTTTTCCAAATAGAAGCATTAAATTGCTATTAGAAAACAGTTTCTATTGATTGCTAATACTTATTTAGTAAGTAAATTCTAAAGATTTTCAAGCTACAGTAGCTATTATGTTTATTTCCTCTATTATGTAACCATAATTCTTCAGGAAATATTCCACTTTTTCATTACTTTAAGTAACTCAGTATCAGTGATTGGGCTAAAAATTATTACAAAGAAAATAAAGTAATTTCCATGAAAATACAATTAAATATAAAGTTTTAAGATTAAACCAGTCACTGAAAAAGTGTGTTGAGAAGGGCAGATTTTTCAGTACTAAGGAAAAAAAAATGTTTTGGGTTAGAGAGATTTCAGTTATTATGTGATACATGATGCTTCACAAATTAGGAATTTTATCCATTCGGTCCTTACTTAGTAAGGTTATTTTAAAGAATAATTATTTTCAATGACAAGGCAGTAGCATATACCAGTTTTAGTAAATTTAATCATTTTAATAAAAACAAACACTTCAGCTTTAGAGACGTGCATGGCTTAATTTCAGGCTTCCTGGTGGCTCAGATGGTAAAGAGTCTGCCAGCAGTGCTGGAGGCCCGGGTTTGGTTCCTGGTTTGGAAAGATCCCCTGAAGGAGGGCAGGGCAACCCACTTCAGTATTATCGCCTGGAGACTCCCCGTGAGCAGTGGAGCCTGGTGGGCTATAGTTTGTGGGGTTGCAACGAGTTGGACACGACTGAGTGACTAAGCACATAGCTTAGTTTCAGCAAATATTTCTGAGTTGAAAATTTTCGTTTAATATTTTCATTACCTGTTCTGAATATTTATTCAATACTGCTTGAAAGTGCGTAAGGAAAAAAAGAATTAGCCTATACTTACATACTTTGGGATTTTAGTAGTATCATAAGGTTAATATGGTAACTGTAACTTTTACTGAGCCACCGTATTTATACTGTGCTTGATAGCTGGTAATCAAGAATATTAATTCTTCAAATATTTATTGAATGCCTACTGTATATTAGGCACTCCCCAAGGAACTTGGGATACATCCATGAAGATTGGCAGGAAGGTCAATGTGGACCTGAAAGTCAGAAATTGCTTCAATTTTCTCAGTAAATCAGGAAGCAAGATTATTAGCTGAGAATTAGGTTGTAGTAGGGGAGGTACAGAATCTTTAAGAAGAGAGTTGAAGGGCGAGGAAAAGCTAATTAGAAGAATGAACATGTTCGTGGTCTCGGGAACTGTATAATAATTATTGAGCAGTATTAAGGACCTCATAGAGGTGTGTGTTCTTAAAGTAAAGCTAATCAACATCGGTGTGAATTTTCTCCATCCACACTGAACTGTATCAGTCCAGGGTAGGCCATGCCACAACTGGTCTGGGCTGTTTATTTGACAAGGGGGTTCTAGAAATTAAGAGGAATAAAGAAGTTGGGAGTGTATGGTAGAAAGTAATTATGAGCCATGGAACTTAAGCTGAATAAGGAGGAAACCGAGGATGTTAAGGGGGTTATGGACAATAAAAAGTAATAGGATCTAAAGATTTGGAGGTTCCTATCATGAGAAATGCTGGGCTGGAAGAAGCACAAGCTGGAATCAAGGTTGCTGGGAAAAATATCAATAACCTCAGATATGCAGATGACACCACCCTTATGGCAGAAAGTGAAGAAGAACTAAAGAGCTTCTTGATGAAAGTGAAAGAGGAGAGTGAAAAAGTTGGTTTAAAGCTCAACATTCAGAAAACTAAGATCATGGCCTCCGGTCCCATCACTTCATGGCAAATAGATTGAGAAACAGTGGAAACAGTGGCTGACTTTATTGTTTTGGGCTCCAGAATCACTGCAGATGGTGATTGCAGGCATGAAATTAAGAGACACTTGCTCCTTGGAAGGAAAGTTATGACCAACCTAGACAGCATATTAAAAAGCAGAGACATTACTTTGCCAACAAAGCTCTGTCTAGTCAAGGCTATGGTTTTTTTTTTTTCCAGTGGTCATGTATGGATGTGAGAGTTGGACTATAAAGAAAGCTGAGCATGGAAGAATTGATGCTTTTGAACTGTGGTGTTGGAGAAGACTCCTGAAGCTGCTCAGCTTCAATACTTTGGCCATCTGATGCGAAGAGCTGACTCTTTTGAAAAGACCCTGATGCTGGGAACTCTTGAGGGCGGGAGGAGAAGGGATGAGATGACAGAGGATGAGATGGTTGGATGGCATCACTGACTCGATGGACATGAGTTTGAGTAAACTCTGGGAGTTGGTGATGGACAGGGAGGCCTGGCGTGCTGCAGTCCATGGGATCGCAAAGAGTCGGACATGACTGAGTGACTGAACTGAACTGAACTGAACTGAACTGATAGGGTCAAAGAATTTTCAGTCTGGATACTAGAAGAAGTAAGCTAGAAAAATAAAAGCCAGCCAGAAGATGAGATAAATGAAATAGATGTTATCGAGGAGCGGCATCACTGATGATGGCAAAGTTTAAGATCTGAATCTAGAAAATAGGTTGCAGCACAGATCATTGAAGGACAGAGATGGTCACAAAACAGAGTTTGAAGTGTTGGAAGAATCCTTAATTGTCTATTGAAATTTCCAAGTATTAAGACAGGAGTAAAACCTGGCACAGTGATTCAGGAGCTCAAATAGTCAACAAATGAGGGAAAATATTTTCTAATGCAGTAGCTACTAGCCAGGGTATTGGGTATGTAATCAAATGATAAAGTTTCAAAGCTAGGGGTTTTTAGGAAGGCAGTAGAGAAAATGTTTTAAAAGCAGTGACAGATAGCTAGTGGAATCCTTTTTTCTCTCTCCAGGCCACTGGGAGAAGGCCTGGTGTGTGTGTGTATAGGGAACTAAAAGGAAATCACAATTTTAGAAGCCAAAAGAAACCCACCATTTGAGTGTTCTCAAGTGAGAGTGAAGTTTCTATTAGAGCAAGAAGGTGAAGAGCATGATCTTGATCTAGATAAAATTTTAATGATGGACCAGAAGTTCCCAAAGACACAGGGGAGACTGGGGATAGAAGAGAAATAGTTGGAGATCTCAGGAGTCCACATAGCCTAACCAGAATCAGAGAGGGGGAGATGAGGGCCACCAGGACCTTCTGTGAGGATGGATGTAAACAGAGATAAGCGACATCATTAAGTTTAGCCTCGTGGACTTGGAGCCAGCAGCAGAGATGAAGCTGTACCTGCTAGGTGGTAGGGATCAGTGGGTGTCCTATCCTTTTTCCTGACCTCTTTGGATGAAGAAGAGGTGATCTGTGAAGCAGAGTCTTTCTCACTGTTTGAGAGTCCTCCCTTGATCACTCTTAATAGAGTAGAAGTCTTCTGAGTGAAGATTGTTAAATGAATGGTCAAAGTTTTCAAATGCTTCCTATGAGCCAGGACCTATAGGTCCGTATAGGGTAGAGACCAGCAGAAATGCACCAAGGGGCCATGGGATGACAGGAGTTCAGGAAGGGCGGAAATAATCTGGGGAAGATCGGGAAGCTCTGCATACAGGAGGAGCAGAAGAAGTGCACTTCCAAATTAGTTAGCTTGTTCTTTGATTGGAAGTAGAGGGGAAATGTGCAGAAGGTAGAGCATGTATTTTGAAATCCCTGTCTGAATTTAGGATACATGTAGCAGTCATGAGCTACGAGAGGGAGCTAGACAGAGGCTGAGAGAGAAATGGCCGTGGAAGGCTAGATGTTCAAGAAGGCAGGAGTATTTTCTTGCAATGATTAATCTGGCAGTGCTGTGGTAGATGGGTTGAAGGGCTGAGGAACTGATGGTGAGATCAGCTTAGGTAAGAAAAATGAAAGCAGGCTGTATGAGATGTGAGAAGGAAGACAGAAGTTTCTAGAGGGAGAATCGGAACACTTGTAGAGAGAACAATGGTCCTGGTAATTTAGTCAGCAAGTGTCTTCTAATGAATTAAATGTTAAGTCTTAGGCAAGATGAATTTTTAGTGCTTCAGAATCATTCAGGTAAATAAAGTCCTAGCAGTAATCATGTATACTAACACCTTCTACTGGGTCTATTTCTGACATAGTAAATGATGTGATGATTGTGGGAAGGGAAAAAACCCTTGAATAACACGGAAGGATATAAAGCTCAACTATTTCTGTTTCTAGCTTATGATGAATGTGTACTGTGTTGAATTTATTGGATGTTTACTTTTCATGTAAGGGTAATCAGTCATTGTTTTCAATTAATATTTGAGTTGAATATTAGATTTAATAGTAATACTATTCATTACTTAAATACTGAAGTATGCTCAATATTAAATAGAATGTTATTTTAAGCAAACAGCAGTTATCTAATAAATAATGAGTTTATTAAAATCAGTATTTTAGTAATTTTCAATTATTAGGAACATTTAAAATTTATATTCTGTGGACTATTAAGAATTATTTTTATCTTAGAACTCATGCCCATTGATTTTCAGACCCCTCACTGAGTTATTTCTTGCTCAACAGCAGTAGCATTAAAGCTATTTATGATGCTTGCTCATTACAGTTATAGCTATGTAAAAAGTACATATGCATACAGAGAAAGACAAAGAGAATGCTTAAAGATAGCTGTCATGTTAGCTTTATAGATATTTTTTTTTTCATACTTACCATAAAAGCAACTTCAAACTAGAAGTAAGGCATTTTATTTTTTTTTCATTTATTTTTATTAGTTGGAGGCTAGTTACTTTACATTATTGTAGTGGTTTTTGCCATACATTGACATGAATCAGCCATGGAGTTACATGTGTTCCCCATCCCAATCCCCCCTCCTGCCTCCCTCCCCATCCCATCTCTTTGGGTCTTCCCAGTGCACCAGCCCTGAGCACCCATCTCATGTATCCAACCTGGGCTGGTGATCTATTTCACACTTAATAATATACATGTTTCGATGCTGTTCTCTCAGATCACCCACCCTCGCCTTCTCCCATAAAGTCCAAAAGTCTGTTCTACACATCTGTGTCTCTTTTTCTGTCTTGCTTATAGGGTTATCATTACCGTCTTTCTAAATTCTATATATATGTGTTAGTATACTGTATTGGTGTTTTTCTTTCTGGCTTACTTCACTCTGTATAACAGGCTCCAGTTTCATCCATCTCAGAACTGATTCAAATGAATTCTTTTTAACGGCTGAGTAATATTCCATGGTGTATATGTACCACAGCTTCCTTATCCATTTGTCTGCTGATGGGCATCTAGGTTGCTTCCATGTCCTGGCTATTATAAACAGTGCTGCGATGAACACTGGGGTGCACGTGTCTCTTTCAGATCTGGTTTCCTCGGTGTGTATGCCCAGAAGTGGGATTGCTGGGTCATATGGCAGTTCTATTTCCAGTTTAAGGAATCCCCACACTGTTCTCCATAGCGGCTGTACTAGTGTGCATTCCCACCAACAGTGTAAGAGGGTTCCCTTTTCTCCACACCCTCTCCAGCATTTATTGCTTGTAGACTTTTGGATAGCAGCCATTCTGACTGGCGTGTAATGTTACCTCATTGTGGTTTTGATTTGCATTTCTCTGATAATGAGTGATGTGAAGCATCTTTTCATGTGTTTGAAGTAAGGCATTTTAAATCAGAGTATGCTGAAGCCCCAGAGTAGGCCTCGGTGCTCAGACAGCGGGCAGAGATGACCTCGCAGTGCTGCTTGCATCCCAGCGCCTTTCAGAGCCCACGGCACTGCAGGCCCTGTTGCCGGCCCTTCCTGGGCCTGGGCTCCGGCGCCCCGCCCTGGCCCCTGCCTCTCACACTCTCCTCCTCTGAGCCCTGACCGTGTGGGTCAATGCCACCAGTCCCCTCCCAGCACTGTGGCTTTACCTTAGAGCGTTGATGGGGACTTCTTAATCTACTGATACCGAAATGTAGAGCTGGAAGGTAAAAGGGAACTAGGCGGGGGGAGACAGGTGCTTCTGACCGTGTTAGTCTTTCCTTTTACACTATTTCGGTTTTTTCCATTTCCTCTCCAGTTCCCCTCAAGCCTCGGTCTCCTGCACGGCTGGAGTGTTGGGTAGTATGTTTAAAGTTGGGGAATTGGAAAGAGCAGCCTACCCAGTCTTTATTTCTGCTTGAAACTGAATAAAGCTAACAGAGTACTCTTAACTCAAAGCTCATCACTACATGCGTGCCTGGAATTTTTCAAAGACTTATGTGACTGTATTATGCACTGAACAATAAATCTGTTTGTATTTTCAGGGAAATTTTGGTGAAGTATTTAAGGGCATATTAAAGGATAAAACTGCTGTTGCTGTTAAAACATGTAAAGAAGATCTTCCTCAGGAACTGAAAATAAAATTCTTACAAGAAGCCAAGTGAGTTCTCTAAAATAATGTTAACATGTACTTAAAAGTGATTCATTAAAATGTATGTTTGAAGATATCTTAAATTATGACTTGATGAATTAGAAGTAGGTACTTTGAGAGTCTTCAAAAGTAAGCATTCTGAAAACAAAAAGTTTCTCCTTTGAAGTGAAACTCTAGGTCATTTAGCAGTTACAATCAAAAGAGCCAGATGCTAAGAACAGTAAATATTCTTCAAGTCTTTAAAAAAAATAGCAGTATTTCTTGCTTCTATCACATATGCATATACACATATGTATATATGTTGTGTTGTGATTGACCTTATAATAAAAATAGTCTGTATTCTCTGAATAAAATGCTTAATGTAAATATACCTTGAGAATTTTTTTTTCCCATTTATTTTTATTAGTTGGAGGCTAATTACTTTACATCATTACAGTAGTTTTTGTCATACATTGAAATGAATTAGCCATGGATTTACATGTATTCCCCATCCCGGTCCCCCCTCCCACCTCCCTCTCCACCCAATCCCTCTGGGTCTTCCCAGTGCACCAGGCCCGAGCACTTGTCTCATGCACCCAACCTGGGCTAGTGATCTGT
The DNA here is from genome assembly GCF_023699985.2 of Odocoileus virginianus. Lineage (NCBI taxonomy): Eukaryota > Metazoa > Chordata > Mammalia > Artiodactyla > Cervidae > Odocoileus > Odocoileus virginianus. The sequence continues at coordinate 321,422 of NW_027224270.1, forward strand.
TTCACCCTAGATAATATACATGTTTCAATGCTGTTCTCTTGAAACATCCCACCCTCGCCTTCTCCCAGAGCCCACAAGTCAGTTCTATACATCTGAGTCTCTTTTTCTGTTTTGCATATAGGGTTATCGTTACCATCTTTCTAAATTCCATATATATGTGTTAGTATACTGTAATGGTCTTTATCTTTCTGGCTTACTTCGCTCTGTATAATGGGCACCTGTAAAAGAATGAAACTAGAACACTTTCTAACACCATACACAAAAATAAACTCAAAATGGATTAAAGATCTAAATGTAAGACCAGAAACTATAAAACTCCTAGAGGAGAACATAGGCAAAACACTCTCCGACATAAATCACAGCAGGATCCTCTATGACCCACATCCCAGAATATTAGAAATAAAAGCAAAAATAAACAAATGGGACCTAATGAAATGTAAAAGCTTTTGCACAACAAAGGAAACTATAAGCAAGGTGAAAAGACAGCCCTCAGATTGGGAGAAAATAATAGCAAATGAAGCAACAGACAAAGGATTAATCTCAAAAATATACAAGCAACTCCTCCAGCTCAACTCCAGAAAAATAAATGACCCAATCGAAAAATGGGCCAAAGAACTAAACAGACATTTCTCCAAGGAAGACATACAGATGGCTAACAAACACATAAATATACCTTGAGAATTTAATGACATCTTCCTTACTCTCCTTAGAGATTATGGCTTGATTGTTCCCAGCTGTCAGAGTTCTTTTCTTAGAATCTCAGATTTCTTCTTCAGCTCAGTGTCTGACTTTGTTCCAAAATTTACATTGTTTCTTTCCTAATTGATCTTCTACAATGATTGTCTTCCCAATTTTCAGTTTTCGCTAAAATTTAATGTTGCAACTTGCCAGCCCTATATTGCAAGTAGTTATAACGATTCAGTTAGTTGTAAAATCTACAACTAACACAAAAATATACAACAAGACACAAAACAAATGAAAGGGGCTTTGGACAGAGAACGGACATATGAATGGGAGATGTATGGAAGAGTAGATGGATAGTTGAGAGGGAGAGAAGAAGGGTGTATAGATCATTGATGGGTGGTGTAAGGGGAAGGAGGAAAAGAGGTGTGTGTGTGTGTGGGGGGGGTGTTACCTCCTTCAGGGCACTGTATATAAAAGCAAAGCTTTGTGAAGTGCCCTGGAAGAACAGAGGACATGCAGTGAGGGAAATCCCATGGAGTGGAGCATCTTGATGTCATCTCTCCATGTAAACAGTAGATATTTATAACAATGTATTAAGCTACTTGGGTACATTTATTAAATGTTATCTATGCTGAACTGATGGAATAAAGTTGCAAGCATTTTTCGTATATATTATCAGCAATTCAGAAAAAATATTCTATAATGAACTTAAAAGCATCCTATTACAACTGAAATTCATAGGCTCATCATTTTAGTTATTCACAGATATCTTAAAGTACCTTGCTTTCTAATTTGTGAATGTTTTATTGAAAAATAGAGTTTAATTTCTTCTTCAAATGTGAGACTATGAAATTTTCTGTTAAAAATGACAGTTATATGCATGCAAGCTCTCAAGTATCTTTTAATTAGAAGATAGATCTATATATTTAAATATTTAATGTTATTTGGGTTCATCCTGGCTATTTTTTAGAATTTCTTTATTAAGCAGTTTTCAGCCTAAGAAATGACATTTTGGATTAAAGTCAATCATTCTAAAACTCCCTTTCTAATTCATCATAGAAATTGTAAACTCAGTTATTAACAGTATTTTTTTATCTCTAGAATTCTTCCTAGTCTGTCTTCATTTGTTAATAAACACTGTACATTTTCAATCTGTGACATTTTTCTTAGAGCTGTCTCTGCTTTAGTTGTACATGTACAGCACATATATAAACTATTTCATCTTTCTCCAGATGAAGTTATTTTTTTCATTCTGAAAGAACCTGTGTTTTCAAATATGGATGAACTTATAGCTATGTCAGCAGGATAATAGGGAGTATCACTTGATGACAGATACCGTTGGGGCAGACAGGCCTGTGAGGGCCTCTCACCTGTGTAACCCATGCTTGGAGTCCTGTAGACGGGTCTTTGCTGCTTTCATAGCCCTCTGAAACTCCGCCTTTATCCAGACCAAGACTTCCTTGCTTTAACTTTAATCTGATATTACTCATTGTTCAACTTTCTGCCAGGCTTCGCAGAACTTTTGAGTTTATACTATTTGAAATTGACCATGATTGTCAAGTAGGTATTATGAAATCTAAATGTGAAGTGATTACCGCATTTACCAATATGAATTGTTCTTATATTTATCTGTTATTAATGAATTTTATACATAAAACAAAACTGAACAAAAAGTTGCTACCCTAACAGCTTACAGTTTTTGGTCCACTAATACTCTTCAGCTTTTGTGAGGGCATCGAAAAGCAGATGCTTTGAAAGGAGTTCTACATATTTTGGACTGAGTAAGTTATTCAGATTTAGCATGATTGTTAGTTTTCAGAGTGGATACTAGTTTTTAAATGAATATTTAATTAAAAGCTGACTCATTTATATCTATTTTTCCAAGATTTATCAAAACTTATGTACATCCCATTTATCATAATTTGTATTTGTACTTAAGTTTTAAAAATTGTGTATCCTAATTGTGCACACTACACATGATCATAAATTAATGCTTACTGCTTAAATGGTGATTATTCTTATATTTCTCTCATCCAGAATTCTCAAGCAGTATGATCACCCCAATATTGTCAAACTTATAGGGGTCTGCACACAGAGACAGCCTATCTACATCATTATGGAACTGGTTCCAGGTAATACCATTTTAGCAGTTTCCTCAATGGCGTTTTAGTGTCGTTTTGTTCCTTTATATTTATATAGAGTCTCTTTGATTTCTCCTTGTGAAGTTTTCCATGATTTCTTTAACATTTTCCTCATGATGAAGAGTTTGTACATGTACTCGTTGTTTTTATAGCCTCTAATACTTGCTGTTTTCTAGAAAATGTCAACCAACCTTTTTAAAAGGAGATATTACATTGCAGTTCCACGTGGAATTTAGTTATATATAATGTTTCTTTGAGAAAGACTATTTAGAAAAGTTGTCTACTTAGTTCTACTTTATAATAATGATAGCACTAAGAATTTAGTTCATTTATGTCATTTTGCAAGTACATTACCACACCTCCTCTTGTTAAGTTGTACATAATAATACCATAATGCTTTGGGTCACAAACTTTGAACTTCTTTAATATGTGGACCAAAAAAAAGGTAATCTCTCTTGGAATTTATCCTTGTATTTCTCTCTGGTGACTTTTAAAACTGCCAGGTATTTTGGTTAACTACTTTTGCCAACAAACAAGGATAATGTCAAACTGATATCATATATCTTTATTTTTATTATGTTGATGCATCTTTCTGTTGTAGAAAATATGATCATAGGCAAAATATGATCTTTATAAGATTTACAAATACAATATTTAATAACTGATAAGCATTTTCTTTGTTACCTTAACTGTTTACTCATTTTAGAAGAAGAAACTTGAATATGAAAAATATTTCTAACTTTGAATATACATCACATAAACCTGGTAATGTTGATTGCCCACTGAAAACTTTTCACATAATCCTTTCATAATTTAAGGACAGTTGGTCCAATTTTACCACCTGGTTTGATTGCTATTAGAATATTTCTTTATCACCATGTAACTGCAGGATTCCTAGATTATAATCGTTTTCATTCTCAAGATGGCAATATATATTTGCATGATTTACACTACTTGTGATTATATCTCAAAGTAGCTTTCATACAGTTATGAAAAATAGACTATAGTCTAAAATTTTAAAAACAGTTGAATAGCCTATAATTTTACCTAAAATAGTATGTTTAAGTATTATGAATACATAAAACATTTACATAATGCAGATGATGCCCCCAGATAATAAGGGATGTCACTGAAAAAGTTAGATTTGAGAGGTGGGGCAGACCTGATGAGGAAGAGTAATTTTGGTGTTCCCGTAACTGACTAAAGGAGCATGGTGACAAATTCCTGATGGAGGTCCAAACTGAATAAAACAAAAGATAGCTTTGGAAGAGAGCCAGGGAAGTGTTTATCTAGACATTAAATAGTAACCTTTATTGATTTTTTTTAGATATTAAGAATAACAAACTTCATTAAAAAATTCAAAATGTAATAAAGGCAGAAAATTAAAAATAAAAGCCTCCTACTCAACAATCTAATCTTAATCCAAAGCGAACTATTTAGTTTTTTGTGGTTTCTTCCCAGGAAAATATTTAGTATAGAATACCATGATTTTATGCAAATCTTTTAATTATTTAAAATCATAAAGCTTTCTTTTTTCTCTAACATAACATGGTTTCATTGTTTCCTATTCATCCATATAGTTCTACCTTTTCTTTATAATGGCTACAGAATATTCCATTATTTGGTTTTATATAATTTAAATGGGCCTTCTATTTATGGGCACTTTGGTTGTTTCCAATTTTATTACTTTTTTTTTTCTTTTTTAAACAGTGTTCAACTTGGGTCTGAGTTTATGTGCATCTTGATTTATGGGAAGTGTATTAGCTTTCTGTTTATGCACAACAAATGATCATAACTTAGCAGCTTTACATAACATCTGTTTATCACCTCACAGTTGTGTAGGTTAGAAGTCCAGGCAGGCTTGACTGAGTTCTCTGCTCAGGGTCTCCCAAAGCCAAAAATCAGGATATCTAACTGAGCTCTTGTCTGGAGCACTGGGGAAGAATCACTACCAGACTCCTTCTGGGTGGTGGCCGAGTCTCATCTCTTGCAGTTGAGAAATGACCTGAGGTTCTCTTTCTTTTCTTGCTGTGAGCCAAGGGCATCTCCCAGCTCTTTACGGGTTTCTACACTCTCGGATCTTCAGACCCAGTGTGTCACATATTTCAGATGCTTTGAATTTCTCTAACTTGCTCTTATGTTTTTTGTTTCATTCTATTTCGTTTTTCAAGAAAGCTGAGAGAATACTCTGCTGTTTTGAGAGGTTCTGTGATTAGAACAGGTTCACCTGCCCAAGCTGCCTACCTTTAGGGCAGCTGTGCTACTTGGCAGCTATAATCATGGGAGTGGTATCTGACCTTGCTCACATGTTCAGGGGTTAGGGTGGGACACTACTGGGACGCCATCTTCACATTCTGCCTACCGCAGTAGACTTTGCTAAACTTTCTTGAAGGTTCATTGCAGTGTGGGATGTGAAACCACACTGAACTTTTCATACTCTGTTACATTAATTCAGTTGGTTGATCTTTTAAGATGAATGCGTGATTTTTGTAGCATCATGCTTTGTCATACCTCATGTGGAAAATATCAAGTAACCGAACAGTGACATAATTCATTATGCAGTATCAAAAGATCACATTCATTAATGCCATCCCTAATCTCACTGGAAAAGTAATAGGAGGTGTCAATTTCTTGACGGCAAGTATGTGTTTTCCAAAATTTTAATTTGCATTGGGAAACTGGAATGTTGTCCCTGGCAACAAAAGCTGTCAGTTGTTTTGCCTTGAAGTGTTGGACTTAACTTCACTCAGTCTTGAGAGGATGTCAGAAGTCTAATATTTAATAGCCATAATTTTTCAGTCTTTTTGAAAACATATTTATTGACATGTAATTGACATACACTATATATATATATGTATAAAATACTGACACATGTATACACTTGTGAAACGTCACCACAGTCAAAGCAGTGAGCACGCCTCTCACCCTCAGATTTTCCTCACGCCTTTTTAGTCCCTCCCTCATCCCACCGTCGCCTCCTCCCCAGCCCACCACTGATCTGCTTTCTGTGACTGGGTATTGTTGGCGTTTCTTAGAATTTAATGTAAGTGGGAGCGTGCAGTCTGTACTCCTCTTTTCTTGTTTGAGTCTAGTTTGTTTCATTCAGCATATTGGAGATCTGTCCCTGGTTTTCAGAAGTTCACCTTTTGCTGAGTAGAACTGCATTATATGAATATATCCCATTTGTTATCGACTATTGATAGACTTTTGCATTGTTTCCTGTTTAGGGCTACTGCAAAGTAAGCTGCTGTGAACGTTTGTGTACAAGTCTTTGTACTGACATGCACTTTCATTTTTCTGCTGAAAATTTACCTAGGAATGTAATAAGTGAATTAGATAGAATGTACATGTTTAAAATTTTAAGAAGTTGCTAAATTGCTTTCTAAAGTCATTATACTAGTTGTCATACTAGTTGACATTACTAACTGCACTTTCTCTACATTTTCATCAACACTTTGTGTGTTCAATCTTTAGACATTATAATTTTAAGTGTCTTACTCTGGTTTTAATTTGCTTTCCCAACTGACTAATGATATGAGCATCTTGTCATGTGTTAATTTGCCATTCATGATCTTCTTTGAAGTCTCTATTTAAATAATTTGCCAACTTTTAAAAAATTTGGGTTATTTTAATTGGGGCCTTCCAGGTGGTGATAGTGGTATAGAACCTGCCTGCCAATGCAGGAGCTGTAGGAGATGCAGGTTCAGTCCCTGGGTGGGGAAGATCCCCTGGAGGAGGAAATGGCAACCCACTCCAGTATTCCTGCCCGGCAAATCCCCATGGACAGAGGAGCCTGGCGGGTTATGGTTTGTGGGGTCACAAGTGGGACATGACTTAGCGACTACACAGTGACAGCAAAGTCAGACACGACTAGAGCACGATTTAGCGCATAAGCACGTTGCAGTTGAGTCTTGATTCTTTATAAATTCTGGATACAAGTCCTTTATCAAATGTATAATTATCAAATATTTTCTCTCAGTTAGACTTGTTTTTTCATTCTCTTAAGAGTGTCTTTTAAAAAGCAGATTTTTTTTAAATTTCAAAGTTTATTTTTTTCTTTACAGGTCATATTTTTAATGGTAAATCTAAGAACTCTTTGAATCCCAGATTACAAACTTTTTCTTCTATGTTTACGTATACAATTTTTATAGTTTTAGAATTTAGAACTTATAGTTCGGTCTGTGGTTTATTTCATATGGTCGTGAGGAATGGTTTGAAGTTCATATTTTTGGCATATAGATATCCAGTTGTTACAGCATCACGACTCTTCTTTCTCTCCTGATTTTCCACCTTCCTTTTAAAATATATTTATGTGTAATTATATTTCTGGATGCTGGACTTCCCTGGTGGCTCAGACGGTGAAGAATCTGCCTACAGTGCAGGAAGCGTGGGTTCAGCCCCTGGGTCAGGAAGATCCCTTGGAGAAGGGAATGGCAGCCCACTCCAGTATTCTTGCCTGGAGAATTCCATGGACAGAGGAGCTGGGCAGGCTACAGTCCATGGGATCCTGAAGAGTCAGACATAGGACTGAGTGACTAACATGCATGCATATTTCTGGACTCTAATTTCTGTCAGTCTGTTTGTTGTAATGTCAATACTACACTGTCTTGACCACTTGTAGTTTCATAGTAAGTCTTGTATCAGGTGATGTTAGTTGTCTAACTTTATTCTTTTTTAGAATTGTTTTGGCTATTAGACGTCCTTTGCATTTCACTATCAATTTTTTTTGTTAGTTTTTCAGTTTCTATACAAAGGGTTGCTGAAATTTAGTTTAGGATTAAATTGAATCTATAGATCAATTTGGGATAAATAGGCTTCTTAACAATATTGAGTCTTCTGACCCCTCTACATGATAGATCTTTCTAGTAAAATCCTTAATGTCCCCCTGCAAGGTTCTGTAGAGTTTAGTGTATAGGATTTTCCATCTTTTGTCAGACTTCTCTCTGAGTATTTGGTTTTCTGAGATGCTATTTGTAAGTGATTTTTAAAAAAATAAATATATCCACTATGGAAATCGTAGTATGTATGTGAATAACACTGTCAGTCAGTTTGATGTATTGACCTTTATAGGATGCTCTACACAACATCACCAAGATATACATTCTTTTCAGCTACATAGAGAATGTTTACCCAGATAGACCATATCCTGGGTCATGAAAAAAAACTCAATAAATTTGTACAAATTTAAGTTCTGGTGACTTCCCAGGTGGTGCTAGTGTTACCCGCCTGCCAATGTAGGAGACATGAGCGATGCAGATTCGATGCCTGGGCTGGGAAGGTCCCCTGGAGAAGGGAATGGCAACCCACTCCAATACTTCCTGGAGAGAATCCATCGACAGAGGAGTCTGGCGAGCCACAGTCCCTGGGGGCGCAGAGTCGGACACCACTGAGCAAGTAACACACATACACACAAGTTCTATGAACACAACAGAAATAAAGTAAAACTCAAGGACAGAACGATTTCTGAAAAATGTCTAAATATCTGGAAAGTAAGCAATGCATAGCTGAGTGACCAGTGAGTCAGAGGGGAGCTTAGAAAGTACTTTGAACTAAATGAGAAAAAAAACTCAGTATTTATATGATTTATATGATGCCTATTAAGCAGTGCTTAGGGACGTAAATCTAGCACTAAATACACATATTAGAAAAGAAGGAAGAACTCAAAATTGTGATCTTTACTTCTACCCTAAGTGCAAATTAACTCAAAATGTTTATATAAAAGAAGGGAAAAAATATAATAGGAAAAGGAATCAATAGAATCCCTTGAGATTAATAAAATTAATAAAACCTCTACATAAACTCTTCAGAAAAAAGACACAAATTACCAATATCAAGAATGAAAGAATTTTGGACTCTGTGGGAGAAGGCGAGGGTGGGATGTTTAGAGAGAACAGCATCGAAACATGTATATTATCGAGCGTGAAGCAGATCACCAGCCCAGGCTGGATGCATGAGACAAGTGCTCGGGCCTGGTGCACTAGGAAGACCCAGAGGAATCGGGTGGAGAGGGAGGTGGGAGGAGGGGTTGGGATGGGGAATACATGTAAATCCATGGCTGATTCGATTCATGTCAATGTATGACAAAAACCACTACAATATTGTAAAGTAGTTAGCCTCCAACTAATAAAAATAAATGAAAAAAAGAAAAAAAAAAAAACTGCTTGCATTTTTTTTCAGGGGAAGCCATTAAAAAAGTACTTTCTAATAAAGAGAAAATAATGAGGAAAAAAAAAGAATGAAAAAGGTGACCTCATTACAGATTCTACATAATTAAAATATATTTTCTTAATGGCTGTATAAAGAAATTCAACGGCTTAGATGAAATGGAAAAATTTTCTGAGACAAAAACTGCCAAATCTTATTCAACCTTCATAACCCCGTATCTTTTATAGAATTGGTCACTAAGAAATCATCCTTCTAAGAAAACTCCAGGCCTATATCACTTCACTGGTGAATTATACCAAAGTTTTAAGAAGAAGCATCAGCTCTACACAAATTCTTAGAAATGAAAAGGAGAGACTACTTCTCAACTCATTGAGGTCATTTCTACCTGATTCTATAACTAGACAAAAATATTACAGGAAAAGAAAACCACAGACTATATGTCATTGTTACATATTTAAATTCTGAGCACAATTTTAATGAAGCAAATTAAGCCATAGACAAATACATCATGCTCAAGTGGAGTTTATCCTGGGACTAGCAGCTGATTTAACCTTCAAATAGCAATCAATATAATTCAGATTAATATCATTTAAAATTATATAATCATTTCAGTAAATGAAGAAAAATCACTGGAGAAAATCCATTGTTCATTCCTGATAAGAATTGTCTGAAAATGAGAAATAAAAGAAAACATCTGCACCATGAGTGACTTCTGAGAAAGACCTACAGATAACATTGTCGTTAATGGCAAATGTCTGAACGCTTTGTTCGTTTATATCAGAAATAAGACAGATTTGCCTACACTTACCATTTAAAACAGTATATTCTCAGTGTTCTAGCTTCCAGGACAATACAGCAAAAAATAAAGCCAGAAAAAGTAAAAATCATCTTTTAATATGTTTATGGTATTTTTCACCTCTGCCATAATATTTCTCTGTCAGTGTTTGAAATTAAAATGCTACCCACTATACCAATATAAAAGACATCATAGCATTCTATGGTAAAACCACTACAGCACTTAAAAATAAATGATTTTTTTGTTTTAAACATTTTAAAAGTAATATAAATCATCTTCAGTGGTTTTTGTCTTTAGACACTGCTTTGAAATCTTTTGTATTGAGCCAGTTATAATCTAACATTCTAATGTCATGAAACCCGGACCAAAGTAGCAGGTTCAAAACAATAAGCTCATAATTTTGACATTTTCAAGCTTCAGGTTAAACCTTAGTAAGAAACTTTGCATTGTCTCAATAGATTGTTGCTTAAGTCTTATGTATCTTTTTCTTTCTCATCAGTGAACACATTTACATACAAAATATAAAGGCAAATACCATAAGATTCCTTGTAAAAAATATTTCCACTATAAGATGAAAATCTGATAAATACATCATTACAAAAAGCTTAGGAAAGATTTATCCCAGGTATGCAAGCCAGTTTCAACATTTGGAATTGGTTAAAGTAATCCATCACAGTAGGCTAGAAGAAAAATCAAGTGACTGTATAGATAGATGTGGACAAAGCTTTTAACAAAATTTAACACTCATTTATGATAAAGATCTTAAAAAGTCAGTGAACTTAAGGATCTTGCTCAGTTTGTTTGTTTGTTTTTTAAATCTGTAAAAACCCTACAGCTAATATTATGCTTAATGGCAAGAGACCTGAAGCTCTCCTACTGAGATCAGAAAGCCAGGCATGGATGCCTCTCCGACCATTCCTTTTTTTTTTTTTTGTAGGCTATTTAAGCTACCACATATGACATAAGAGTAGATACATGCCATTTTGTATTTCTCCAAACATGTCGAACATACACTACCAAGAATGAACCCTGATCTAAACTATGCACTTTGGGTGATAATGATGTCAGTATAGGTTCATCAGTTATAACAAATATAACAAATTCTAGCAAGGGATTTGATAATACAGGAGACAGTCTCTTGTTCAGTTCAGTCACTCAGTCAGTCCGACTCTTTGTGACCCCATGGACTGCAGCACTCCAGGCCTCCCTGTCCGTCACCAACTCCTGGAGCTTACTCAAACTTGTGTCCATTGAGTTGGTGATGCCATCCAGCCGTCTCATCCTCTGTCGTCCCCTTCTCTTCCTGCCTTCAATCTTTCCCATCATCAGGGTCTTTTCAAGTGAGTTAGTTCCTCACATCAGGTGGCCAAAGTATTGGAGTTGGAGCTCAACTGAGCAACTGAACTGACTGACTAAACTGCTGAGCTGATAATGTATGCTGCAGTGTAGATGAACGTCAAAAAACTTTATGCTACTTAGAGCAAGTCCAGTACAAAAGACTACATGTTGTATAATTCTGTTTCTATGAAATGCCCAGAAAAGGCATAGATAAAGAAGGAAGATTTGTGAATTCCTGCGCCGGGGGGTCTAGGTGGGTATTGGCTGTATACAGGCAAAAGAGATCTCTGTGGAGGGATGAAAATGTTAAAATCTGGATTGCATTGACAATTGTATACCTCTGTAAATTTGTCAAAGCTCATTAAATTGTACATTAAGATGTGCAGCTCTTAAAAAGAAAAGGCTCAAAAGCCAAGCATTTTGGTCAGAAACTTGTAGATTATATTGTCTTGTTCAGTCTACTGAACTCTTCACTTTCTTCCCTTAGTTTCCCTTCCTGTGAAGTAAGAACAACAGAGTTGCTGTAAGAGATAATAAACTGTTTGTTTTGTGTGTGTATATGTCAAACACACATGGACACTTTACACACACACACACACACACACACACACAGTCTGACTCAGGGATTGAACCTGTGCTTCCTGACTGCATCTGCTGCACTGGTAACTGGATTTTTGACCACTGTGCAACCTGGGAAGCCCTTATATACATATATATACACACATATAATATACATAATTTATATTTATACATATAATCTTGAGACATTGGCTCCATGGTTCAGGGCTCCCCGGGTGGCTCCATTGGTGAAGAATCTGCCTGCAGTGCCGGAGACCTGGGTTTGATCCCTGGGTTGGGAAGATCCCCTGGAGGAGGGCATGGCCACCCACTCCAGTATTCTTGTCTGGAGAATCCCATGGACAAAGGAGCCTGGCAGGCTACAGTCCACAGGGTCGCAGAGAGTCGGACACAACTGAGCGATGAACAGTGCTACTGTATAGTCTTAAAATGGCTGTTAGTTGCTCAGTCGTGTCCGACTCTTTGCGATTCCATGGACTGTAGCCTGCCAGGCTCCTCTGTCCATGGGATTCTCCAGACAAGAGTACTGGAGTGGGTTGCTTAACCATTATAACTACTCTCTGTATTCTCATCATCATGTTATAGTTTTTATTATTTTATAATTGGCCAATAGAAGAAAGTGACCAATTAAAATGACTCATATAACCCGGCAGAACTTTATCCTAGCCTTGGAACTTGCCCCTGCTCTGCCCTCTAACTCTAACCCTAGATTTCTCTAGCCAAGTGTGACGTGACAGCAAATTGGGAAACAACGTTTATGTTTAATTCTCCACTTTCGACCACCGTAGGTGACTTTCCGCCACAATGTAAGTGTGTATGTTCTTAGTATTTACCTTCGTGGGTCTTTCTTTCCTTATATCTAAAACTAAAGTTGCTGGGTTAAATGGCTTCTGAATTTTAGCTCTGATCTATAATATTTTAATTAAAAATTTTTTTCTTTGAAACTTTTCATAACAAACAATTAGATTATTCAAAATAGTGTCTTTCTGTCCTTATTTTACAAAAGGCATGATGGGGAAATACCCCAACTAGTTTTCATTCTTATTAAACTAGCATAACAGTACACAGTATTTTATATTTACATAATACTTACACTTGTCAAAGCACTTTAATTAACATCATGTTGTTTTCTCTACCAGGCAATATTGTTATCTCCATTTACAAATAAACTAAATGAGGTTCAGAGGGCTTAGAGTGACTTGTCAACATCAGTAAATAGCAAGTGGGAAAATAGTGCTCTATTTTCGCTCATGTCATTCAACTTACAAGTGGGTCAAAGTATATAATCCTTTTATGAATTGAAAATGTAAATGAAAATTTAAGCAAAATGTCTATGCAAGATACTCTGTGGGCAAATACATGAATCCCTATTCCATAATTTCTCAACCTTGTGCACAGATAAGTAAATAGCTTATTACAGTAAACAGGAAGATTTTTGTTTGAGTTACTTTTTTCTCTACTGGGAATCAAGCTGTGGAGAGAAGATTTAGAGGACTGGTAGGTTAAAAGCAAGATTTAATAACTGCTTGGTGTCTTAGATGCAAGCCATTTCAGAAATGTATTATGCAGAGATTTAATATGCTCCTGTTCTCGTCAGATAACTGAGCCCTTTGGAAACATAAATCTGAAATACATTTCAACCAAACTAATGTTTGAGGAGATTATAAGCATTTGAAAATTCAGGTTTAGAGTGAATACTCCAAGATTATCCTGTCTTCATTTGAATCATCTCTTGAATTGCAAACACTATATTTCTTGCTTGCTTATAGGTTGCTGGATAAATAAAATCAAACAAAAGACAATTCTAAATGGTGCTGGGAAATTCTGAAAACAAAACAAACTCTAATATGCTAAAAGATGATCCGACTTTATTTTGTAAACAAGTTGTTTTTTACTTAGTGACCCAAGTGAAGAAAAGGATGAGAGGACTTTTTTTTTAAATGACAAGTCACAACTTAAAGGAATGTTTGTGGTCTAGGCAGCTGTCATTTCTTTTCACATCCGTAGTTATATTAGGGCTGCCGTAAGATACCTTGATGAATAAGAAACCAAGCCTCTAACCTCTAATTACAACGTTAGGTACATATCCTGGGTGGAGGTAATTAATTTTAGCAAGACTTAACCATCAGTCTCTAGTCTTGTACTAGATCTTGCTAACTGCTCCTTTCAGACCCGGATATTCTCGCTGAGTTGAGAAGTTCCTGCAACTAACTGAATGCTATATTTTCTGGTCCATTCTTCAGGTCATACAGATCCATGCCCTTTGGCAGTCCTCAAACTTACCTGTATTTTAAAATAATTTATGTCTTTGGAGTTTTTAGAATTACTGAGGGATTTTTACCAAGTTTTATATATCATCAAAACATCTCACCTCTATAACAAGTTTGAAAAAAAATTGAGCTCATGTAGTTTATATTGTCTAGAGATTCTAGCTTAGAAATTTGGACATTATTATTTACTTTGTTCTGATAAAAGTCTTTAAGCCTTTTAGTGGAAATCTTTCCACTGTCATAATTTTTTCTACTAATTACTCATTTCATTTGTAATTTCTAGGGTAAGTTTGCTAATTTTAGCCAGAAGGTTAACTTCTCTCTTTTTTTTTAAGTATTGTTTTCTGGTTCTTTTTTTTTTTTTTTTTTTTGATTGAACAACACATATTTATGGTTTGCAATAACCTTTTAATTACAAAGGACATCTAAGCTTATTTTATGTGTGACAAATAATTTCTATTATTCTTTTTTTGTATGATTGTTGTTTCTTTTTTGATGTTGTTTTTAATTATTTATTATTTAACTTTATAATATTGTATTGGTTTTGCCATACATTGACTTCAATCCTCCATGGGTGTACGTGTTCCCCATCCTGAACCCTCCTCCTCATCCCATCCCTCTGGGTCATCCCAGTGCACCAGCCCTGAGCACCCTGTCTCATGCATCAAACCTGGACTGGCGATTTGTTTCACATATGATAATATACATGTTTCAATGCCATTCTCCCATATCATCCCACCCTCGCCCTCTCCCACAGAGTCCAAAAGACTGTTCTGTACATCTGTGTCTCTTTTGCTGTCTCGCATACAGGGTTATTGTTACCTTCTTTCTAAATTCCATATATATGCATTAGTATACTGTATTGGTGTTTTCTTTCTGGCTTACTTCACTCTGTATAATAGGCTCCGTTTCATCCACCTCATTAGAACTGATTCAAATGTATTCTTTTTAAAATAATTATTTTTCCTTCCAATTCATATTGAACTTTTATAAATATTTTTATGTGATTCTAACAGAATCAGTTTGATATGTGACATCACAGCTACAGAAGATTATTATGGTAGTCACTGGAAACAGCAGTTCCTTTGATAACAAGTCCCAATAGTTTGGCTCTGGATCTTTGTATGACATTTGTTTCTTTCCCTCATTATAAATATAGAAAGGGTACGTTCTGCCAGCAAAAAATTAAGGAACATGGCTCCTGGCATGCAGTAAGTTCAGTTCAGTTCAGTTGCTCAGTCGTGTCCGACTCTTTGCGACCCCATGAATCGCAGCACACCAGGCCTCCCTGTCCATCACCAACTCCCAGAGTTTACTCAAACCCATGTCCATTGAGTCAGTGATGCCATCCAACCATCTCATCCTCTGTCGTCCCCTTCTCTTCCCACCCTCAATCTTTCCCAGCATCAGAGTCTTTTCAAATGAGTTGGCTCTTTGCATCAGGTGGCCAAAGTTATTGGAGGTTCAGCTTCAGCATCAGTCCTTCCAATGAACAGCCAGGACTGATCTCCTTTAGGATGGACTGGTTGGACCTCCTTGCAGTCCAAGGGACTCTCAAGAGTCTTCTCCAACACCACAATTCAAAAGCATCAATTCTTCGGCACTCAGCTTTCTTTATAATCCAACTCTCACATCCATACATGACCACTGGAAAAACCATAGCCTTGTTGGCAAAGTAATGTCTCTGCTTTTCAATATGCTGTCTAGGTTGGTCATAACTTTTCCTTCCAAGGAGTAAGCGTCTTTTAATTTCATGGCTGCAATCACCATCTGCAGTGATTTGGGAGCCCAGAAAAATAAAGTCAGCCACTGTTTCCACGCAGTAAAAGAGCCCTCAAAAATCTGAACTGGCACCTACCCTCGCATAGATTTAACCTATCCCCCATCATACAGTCCATTGCCAGTTATATGACAGTATCACCTCATAGCAGTAAATTGGAGTTCAAGGAAAAGGGCAAGCAGCAATACCAGGTTAATATTTTGTGCTAAAATGATAAGATACGTCAGCTCAGTGGCTGTCTTTATGTTGCCAATAAATGACTAACTTTATTGGGTTATTACTTTGTTGTTTGGAGATGTTGATAGAAAACCATTTTAAAACAGATTTTGTATGATTCTAAATGAGTTATTATAAATTAGCATGTTGTAAATCTCCATTTGGAAGAACGGTTAACTTTTCTATGTTAACCAATATTATAACGTCTAAACTGAGATATTGGTCTTTATTTTATTGCATTAATGAAAAGCAAAATAAATGCACTTAACTGACATTTTCTATCACATAATATTTTTGGCATAATGTAAAATATTTTTAAAATAACATTTTAAAAAGATAGCATCTTTAAATTGATATTTCTTTCTCAGCCAAATGATATATTGGGTTGCCCTAATGTTTCATTTGCTGCCTAATATCCCAAAGCAAATGCAGATGGACTAGTTTAAACTGGCCATTTCTCCAGACACTAAAGACACTAATATATTTTGCAGTTAGTTACTTTATTTAATTTATGCACAACTTAAATTGATAACCTGGTGGTACTCCACACATGTGATATTAGCATTTTTCTCTTTGTTTTTTTTTGGGGGGGTGTGGACCACACCCTTCTGACAGTGCATATTCTTTCTCAGAGGTTGAGCTAAACACTAGAAACACTAACCCAAAGGAAAGCTATGAGAAATGAAATCTGAAATATAACAATTGTTACTGCATCCCCTCTTGAGTGGTTGTAAAGTAGTGCGTAGGGATTGTCTTTTCTATAATGAGCAAAGTTTGGTGCATTTTAACAAATAATATGTTTCCATGGTGCGTTTGAGCCACTGATGTATTGTGTATATCTGAGCAATATTACTCAGGTTTTTTATGTTCGGAGTATCTGAAGGCACTTATTCCTGTAAAGTATCTCCTACAAGGAGGCAGAAAGCTTGGTGAGCAGGACAAAGCATATTCTGAACCGTATTTTCACTTTTAGATCCTGTTTTGAAAATGTTTTTGTGATAATTGAAGTTCCATAATGAATTAAAGGAAAATAAGAGTTATGAATATATATGCATCCTTCCACATGTATAAAATACTGATGAGTTTTAGTTTTGTTATTTTTTTTAAGTTTTTGTTACTGTACATGGAAAAGTTTTAAAAAACTTGCTAAGAAAGTTGAAAGTAATATTATACGTGATAAAGTTTTCTTTATTGCTGAAAGCTTGCTTATTTGTTGCAAATCTTAGAAGTATGAAAAGGGCTAGTTAAACTGTGGTGAATTTAGCTGAAATAAAAATTTTTACATTTAATGTTTTGGGTTTTGATAAATAAATAGGTTTTCCTCAGTTTTCTACCCAGCTATATGACTCTGACAGTGCCTATGAGCTTGGAATTTTCATATTATCAGAAGTATAAGGAGAATAGATATTAAAACAATGGGGAACACAGAATATTTCCAAGATTAAAAGACAGCTGAAAATCAGTTGAATCAAAGTTCTTAAAAAATACTTATTTTACCTATGATAGAAGTTGAAAAGTTAATATGTTGGAACTTTTCTGTTAGTATTTCAGTGCCATAAATGTTCAAGCTATTTTATGTAAAAGCTAAACTCTAGTCAGCATTAGCCAAAGATATTGTAATGTCCACGTCTTTTTTTAATGTATACAGTTTACCCCTTTCTAGTTGTAAGTTATTTATATTCCTATTTAGTTGTAAATTACATATGTATTCACAAATTATTCACAAACTCTAGACTATTCCTAAATTTGTGGATGAAATGAAAACTTGATCCATTAATACTTGAGAAGGTATGCCACACTACTCAGATATGCCAGTATTTTTTAAGTAGAATATTACTTAAAAAGTATCTATGGCCAGATATTCTGTTAGATTATTCAGCCGTTTGCTCACACAGTTACTGAGTGCCTCCCGTGTATGCCACGTACAAAAGGCCCCACAAGGAAGCAAGACTTCAGCTTTCTTGCGCCCTGTGCTCTGAAGGGGGGAGAAATGTGTTATATGAGTAAAGCGTATGTAGTGTGTTAAATGGAGTCAAAACAGAAAGCACGGAGGGAAGAGGGTAAAACTGTTGATACGGACAGAGGTTGGAGTGTTTGGCCAGGGAAGGCCTCAACAGGAGTAGAATAAACTGGGTGAAGTGCCTGGTGGAAGTGAGGGAACACCCTGTGTAGACGCCTGGAAGATGAGCTTCCAGGCTTCAAGGAGATGCAGAAAGAGCAGGGTGGATGAAGTCAAGGGGAGGGGGTGTAATAGGAGATGAGGTTAGGGAAGGGGCGGGGTTCAAGCCCTGCAGGGCCTGGCGGATGAGAAGAAGGAGTTACTTCATCCTAAGGGGCCCTCTTGCAGTGATTGCCCTCACCGAGACATGCTCTGTGTTCTTGCTGTCCTTCCAGCTTTCAAGGTAAATAACATAAGGAGCTTCATCTTTGTGGCCAGTTCCTTGGAAGACACTGAGTATCTTAGGCTCTCGAGACCTAAGGGTCTGGTTTTGTTGTCTCCAGTGGACAGGAATGTGTATCTTTTGCCTTGTCCTCTCATTTCCTTCATAAATTTGAGTAAAATTTTGAGGATTTAAATCAATCTTCTCCTTGCTAAATGCTAATTTTATGACCAGCCACATTAATTACTTACGAAAGTCTATTATGCGGTTTTTAAAATTTTCTCATTTCTTCACTAGTCTTCTGGTCATATTTAATATCCCTCTTTTCATTTAGATACTCTTTCTTCTGTTTTTAGATTTTCAGTTGCTGTATAACATAACACTTTTTCACAGATTCATCTTGAGGGATTGCACATTATATTAAGTATAGCATAGCTTCTTGTCATTTAAAATGTGAAAGTAGCATTAGGAGCTGTCATTATAATCAGGTTTTGTGTGTATGGGACTTTTCGGCTCTTTTCTTGGCTTCATTTGTCCTTTTCTGTAAAACTGAAGCTGATTGTCGTTGGTGCCTGTTAATGTGCATGAATTTCAATTCCAGAAAGAATATTATTCAGTACCTGACACAGCTGTGCCTCAGACTGAGCACTTAATAAATACATGTAGAAAATGTAACCTTTGCCAAAACATTATAAAATTTTTAAAAATTTGCCTAAATTATGTGTCAAACTTGAGAAAACAGTATCACATTTGACATTATCTGCATTCAAAATGAAAGGCTTTATATAGCAAGCTGGGAGAGATTTAGAAAGTGGCTTTATAGTGTCTTTAATTTTCTTTCTTACAGGAGTACATGTATTCCATATTTTCTGTTTTTTAAGATACGTTTTTGTCTTTTTTTTCCTTCTCTTCCATGTTAGTGTATGGATTAGTATTCAAAGCATTTTTGAAGATCTTGATAAGGCTTTCAAATGAACTTATCTTCTAAGATATTACTTGCTACCAGCAAGTGGTATTCAATATTTCCCATCTTTGCTACTAAAATAAAGAAAAAAATCCTTTCTATGTTTAACATCTGTCATTTGTTGAATAAAATAAAAATCTTGGATACCTATCTTTGCCTTTTTTTAAAACATTTTAAAAAAGTGTTTTTTAAAAATAAAGGATAGGTAATCATATATTAAAAATTTGTAAGTGTTGAAGAATTGATATTCTAAGAGTCATATTTATATTATTCAGTTCTCTTTAGAGTGGAATTTATAAGCTAATGAGGCTGTAATTTGAAGGAGTTTTATTATTATGTCAAAAATAATCTAAGCTAGTCAATTTTGATTAAAAATACAGAAATAACTTTTTTTTTGAAACACATATCACCCTGTTCTTTTTTTTTTTTTTCCACTGGTGAATTCAGTGAAACTTTTTTTTTTTTTCCCATTTATTTTTATTAGTTGGAGGCTAATTACTTTACAACATTGCAGTGGTTTTTGTCATACATTGAAATGAATTAGCCATGGTTTTACATGTATTCCCCATCCCGGTCCCCCCTCCCACTTCCCTCTACACCCCATCCCTTTGGGTCTTCCCAGTGCACCAGGCCTGAGCACTTGTCTCATGCATCCAACCTGGGCTGGTGATCTGTTTCACCCTAGATATACATGTTTCGATGCTGTTCTCTTGAAACATCCCGCCCTCGCCTTCTCCCACAGAGTCCACAAGTCTGTTCTATACATCTGAGTCTCTTTTTCTTTTTTTGCATATAAGGTTATCGTTACCATCTTTCTAAATTCCATATATATGTGTTAGTATACTGTAATGGTCTTTATCTTTCTGGCTTACTTCGCTCTGTATAATGGGCTCCAGTTTCACCCATCTCATTAGAACTGATTCAAATGAATTCTTTTTAATGGCTGAGTAATATTCCATGGTGTATATGTACCACAGCTTCCTCATCCATTTGTCTGCTGATGGGCATCTAGGTTGCTTCCATGACCTGGCTATTATAAACAGTGCTGCGATGAACATTGAGGTGCATGTGTCTCTTTCGGATCTGGTTTCCTCAGTGTGTATGCCTAGAAGTGGTATTGCTGGGTCATATGGCAGATCTATTTCCAGCTTTTTAAGGAATCTCCACACTGTTTTCCATAGTGGCTGTACTAATTTGCATTCCCACCAACAGTGTAAGAGGGTTCCCTTTTCTCCACACCCTCTCCAGCATTTATTGCTTGTAGACTTTTGGATAGCAGCTATCCTGACTGGCGTGTAATGGTACCTCATTGTGGTTTTGATTTGCATTTCTCTGATAATGAGTGATGTTGAGCATCTTTTCATGTGTTTTTTTGCCATCCGTATGTCTTCCTTGGAGAAATGTCTGTTTAGTTCTTTGGCCCATTTTTTGATTGGGTCATTTATTTTTCTGGAATTGAGCTGCAGGAGTTGCTTGTATATTTTTGAGATTAATCCTTTGTCTGTTGCTTCGTTTGCTATTATTTTCTCCCAATCCGAGGGCTGTCTTTTCACCTTGCTTATAGTTTCCTTTGTTGTGCAAAAGCTTTTAAGTTTCATTAGGTCCCATTTGTTTATTTTTGCTTTTATTTCTAAAATTCTGGGATGTGGGTCATAGAGGATCCTGCTGTGATTTATGTCGGAGAGTGTTTTGCCTATGTTCTCCTCTAGGAGTTTGATAGTTTCTGGTCTTACATTTAGATCTTTAATCCATTTTGAGTTTATTTTTGTGTATGGTGTTAGAAAGTGTTCCAGTTTCATTCTTTTACAGGTGGTTGACCAGTTTTCCCAGCACCACTTGTTAAAGAGGTTGTCTTTTTTCCATTGTATATCCTTGCCTCCTTTGTCGAAGATAAGGTGACCATAGGTTCATGGATTTATCTCTGGGCTTTCTATTCTGTTCCATTGATCTATATTTCTGTCTTTGTGCCAGTACCATACTGTCTTGATGACTGTGGCTTTGTAGTATAGTCTGAAGTCAGGCAGGTTGATTCCTCCACTTCCATTCTTCTTTCTCAAGGTTACTTTGGCTATTCGAGGTTTTTTGTATTTCCATACAAATTGTGAAATTATTTGTTCTAGTTCTGTGAAAAATACCGTTGGTAGTTTGATAGGGATTGCATTGAATCTATAGATTGCTTTGGGTAGAATAGCCATTTTGACAATATTGATTCTTCCAATCCATGAACACGGTATATTTCTCCATCTGCTTGTGTCCTCTTTGATTTCTTTCATCAGATGTTTTATAGTTTTCTATGTATAGGTCTTTTGTTTCTTTAGGTAGATATACTCCTAAGTATTTTATTCTTTTTGTTGCAGTGGTGAATGGTATTGTTTCCTTAATTTCTCTTTCTGTTTTCTCATTGTTAGTGTATAGGAATGCAAGAGATTTCTGTGTGTTAATTTTATATCCTGCAACTTGACTGTATTCATTGATTAGCTCTAGTAATTTTCTGGTGGAGTCTTTAGGGTTTTCTATGTAGAGGATCATGTCATCTGCAAACAGAGAGAGTTTCACTTCTTCTTTTCCTATCTGGATTCCTTTTACTTCTTCTTCTGCCCTGATTGCTGTGGCCAACACTTCCAAAACTATGTTGAATAGTAGTGGTATCACCCTGTTCTTAAGTAACTTCAAAACTTAGAAATACACGCCTTTTTTAAAGAGGTATATTTCTTTCTTTGCATTCTTTTTAAACTTACTGTTCTGAGATTTAGGTTAATTACTTTATTTGATTAATGCTTAGCATCAGTTGCATTCCATATACCGTATACATTGATGGAAAATGTAACTATGATCTCTTCCATCATGAAATTCAGTGTAGCGGGAGAGACATATATTTAAACAGGAATCTCAAATAAATTTATTACTGCAAACTTGACTACTAAGAGTGTTGCTCAGAAAGAAAGTCACAGGTAGCACCTAATTTATTTTAGAGTCTTAGGAAACATCTCCAGAAGGTGACTTCTGTATTTAGATGCAAGATTAACACTAATCTCCCTTTGCTAAGGGCTGGGGAAACGCATGAGAACAGCCAGTGCAGAGTTGTGGGTGGGCGTGGCTTTTGTGTTTGGAAGGGGAAGCAGCTTGCTGTGACCTGGGCATGTAGCCTGGGAGAGACGCTTAAGATGAGGTTGGAAAGACAGGAGAGACGAAATGATGAAGGGTCTCATGGTCAGGGCCATCAGTTTTTATTTCCAACATAATTATGAATCAGGTATTTGACTTTCTGAAAAAGTTTTACTTTCAAAGAGTACATAGGAAATGCAATAAAAAACCATTTTGCTGTCCCTGACCCCCTTTCCCTTTGGAATTCTTACATGTGGAACCTAGAAAAATGAGGCAGATGAATGAGACAGACGTAGAGAACGAACACATGGATAGCAGTGGGGAAGGAGCGGGGGACTGAACCGGGAGATTGGTGTTGACTCACAGACACTGCTGTGCATGAAATAGATGAGTAATGGGAGCCGGCTGCATGGCACACAGGTCTCTGCTCAGTGCCCCGTGATGAGCTGAATGGGAAGGAAGTCCAAACAGGAGGGGATGTGTGTGTGTATCACTGACGTGCTGGCTGCACACCAGAAACGAATGCAGCGGGGTAAAGCGACTATAATAAAAGTTAATTTTAAAAAGGGACATGGCCCCGTTCTTAACACATTCTGAGTTTTTAATAAATATTCAGTTCACTTCAGTTGCTCAGTCATGTCTGACTCTGCGACCCCATGGACTGCAGCACGCTAGGCCTCCCTGTCCATCACCAACTCCCGGACTTTACTCAAACTCATGTCCATTGAGTTGCTGACACCATCCAACCATCTATCCTCTGTCGTCCCCTTCTCTTCCCACCTTCAATCTTTCCCATCATCAGGGTCTTTTCAGGTGAGTCAATCTTCACATCAGGTGCCCAAAGTATTAGAGTTTCAGCTTCAGCATCAGTCCTTCCAATGAATATTCAGGACTGACTTCCTTTAGGATTGACTGGTTTGATCTCCTTGCAGTCCAAGGAGTCGAAGCTAATAATAAATATTCAGTCAGTTCAGCCGCTCAGTCGTGTCCGACTCTTTGCAACCCCATGAATCGCAGCACACCAGGCCTCCCTGTCCAAAACTAACTCCTGGAGTTTACTCAAAATCATGTCCATCGAGTCAGTGATGCCATCCAACCATCTTATCCTCTGTTGTCCCCTTCTCCTCCTACCCTCAACCTTTCCCAGCATCAGGGTCTTTTCCAATGGGTCGACTCTTTGCATGAGGTGGCCAAAGTACTGGAGGTTCAGCTTCGGCATTAGTCCTTCCAATGAACACCCAGGACTGATCTCCTTTAGGATGGACTGGTTGGATCTCCTTGCAGTCCAAGGGACTCTCAAGAGTCTTCTCCAGCACCACAGTTCAAAAGCATCAATTTTTTAGCACTCAGCTTTCTTCACAGTCCAACTCTCACATCCATACATGACCACTGGAAAAGCCATAACCTTGACCAGACAGACCTTTGTTGGCAAAGTAATGTCTCTGCTTTTTAATACGCTATCTAGGTTGGTCATAACTTTCCTTCCAAGGAGTAAGCGTCTTTTCATTTCATGGCTGCAGTCACCATCTGCAGTGATTTTGGAGCCCAAAAAATAGTCTGACACTGTTTCCACTCTTTTCCCATCTATTTTCCGTGGAGTGATGGGACCAGATGCCATGATCTTTGTTTTCTGAATGTTGAGCTTTAAGGCAACTTTTTCACTCTCCTCTTTCACTTTCATCAAGAGGCTCCTTAGGTCTTCTTCACTTTCTGCCATAAGGGTGGTATCATCTGCATATCTGAGGCTATTGATGTTTCTCCCAGCAATCTTGATTCCAGCTTGTGCTTCTTCTAGCCCAGCATTTCTCATGATGTACTCTGCATATAAGTTAAATAAGCAGGGTGACAATATACAGCCTTGACATGCTCCTTTTCCTATTTGGAACCAGTCTGTTGTTCCATGTCCAGTTCTAACTATTGCTTCCTGACCTGCATATAGGTTTCTCAAGAGGCAGGTCAAATGGTCTTGTATTCCCATCTCTTTCAAAGTTTTCCACAGTTTATTGTGATCCACACAGTCAAAGGCTTTGGCATAGTCAATAAAGCAGAAATAGATGTTTTTCTGGAACTCTCTTGCTTTTTCAATGATCCAGTGGATGTTGGCAATTTGGTCTCTGGTTCCTCTGCCTTTTCTAAAACCAGCTTGAACATCTGGAAGTTCACAGTTCACGTATTGCTGAACCCTGGCTTGGAGAATTTTGAGCGTTATTTTACTAGCGTGTGAGATGAGTGTAATTGTGTGGTAGTTTGAGCATTCTTTGGGATTGCCTTTCTTTGGGATTGGAAGGAAAACTGACCATTTCCAGTTCTGTGGCCACTGCTGAGTTTTCCAAATTTGCTAGTATGTTGAGTGCAGCACTTTCACAGCATCATCTTTCAGGATTTGAAATAGCTCAACTGGAATTCTATCACCTCCATTAGCTTTGTTCATAGTGATGCTTTCTAAGGCCCACTTGACTTCACATTCCAGGATGTCTGGCTCTAGGTAAGTGATCACACCATTGTGATTATCTGGGTTGTGAAGATCTTTTTTGTACAGTTCTTCTCTGTATTCTTGTCACCTCTTCTTAATATCTTCTGCTTCTGTTAGGTCCACACCATTTCTGTCCTTTATCGAGCCCGTCTTTGCATGAAATGTTCCCTTGTTATCTCTAATTTTCTTGAAGAGATCTCTAGTCTTTCTCATTCTGTTGTTTTCCTCTATTTCTTTGCATTGATCACTGAGGAAGGCTTTCTTATCTCTCCTTGCTATTCTTTGGAACTCTGCATTCAAATGGAATATCTTTCCTTTTCTTCTTTGCTTTTCACTTCTCTTCTTTTCACAGCTATTTGTAAGGCCTCCTCAGACAACCATTTTGCCTTTTTGCATTTCTTTTCCATGGGGATGGTCTTGATCCCTGTCTCCTGTACAGTGTCACGAACCTCTGTCCATAGTTCATCAGGCACTGTCTATCAGATCTAGTCCCTTAAATCCATTTCTCACTTCCACCATATAGTCATAAGGGATTGATTTAGGTCATACCTGAATGGTCTAGTGGTTTTCCCTACTTTCTTCAATTTAAGTCTGAATTTGGCAATAAGGAGTTCATGATCTGAGCCACAGTCAGCTCCCGGTCTTGTTTTTGCTGACTATATAGAGCTTCTCCATCTTCGGCTGCAAAGAATATAATCAACAATCTGATTTTGGTATTGACTATCTGGTGATGTCCATGTGTAGAGTCTTCTCTTGTGTTGTTGGAAGAGGGTGTTTGCTATGACCAGTGCGTTCTCTTGACAAAACTCTTATTAGTCTTTGCCCCACTTCATTTTGTACTCCAAGGCCAAACTTGCCTGTTACTCCAGGTATCTCTTGACTTCCTACTTTTGCATTCCAGTCCCCTATAATGAAAAGGACATCTTTTTTGGGTGTTAGTTCTAGAAGGTCTTGTAGGTCTTCATAGAACCATTCAACTTCAGCTTCTTCAGCATTACTGGTTGGGGCATAGACTTGGATTACCGTGATATTGAATGGTTTGCCTTGGAAATGAACAGAGATCATTTTGTCATTTTTGAGATTGCATCCAAGTACTGCATTTCAGACTCTTTTGTTGACCATGATGGCTACTCCATTTCTTCTAAGGGATTCCTGCCCACAGTGGTAGATATAATGGTCATCTGAGTTAAATTCACCCTAATTCCAGTCCATTTTAGTTTGTTGATTCCTAGAATGTCGACATTCACTCTTGCCATCTCCTGTTTGACCACTTCCATTTGCCTTGATTCATGGACCTAACATTCCAGGTTCTTATGCAATATTGCTCTTTACAGCATTGGGCCTTGCTTCTGTCACCAGTCACATCCACAACTGGGTATTGTTTTTGCTTTGGTTCCATCCCTTCATTCTTTCTGGAGGTATTTCTCCACTGATCTCCAGTAGCATATTGGACACCTACCGACCTGAGGAGTTCCTCTTTCAGTATCCTATCATTTTGCCTTTTCTTACTGTTCATGGGGTTCTCAAGGCAAGAATCCTGAAGTGGTTTGCCATTCCCTTCTCCAGTGGACCACAATCTGTCAGACCTCTCCACCATGACCTGTCCGTCTTGGGTGGCCCCACACGGCATGGCTTAGTTTCATTGAGTTAGACAAGGCTATAGTCCATGTGATCAGATTGGCTAGTTTTCTGTGATTATGGTTTCAATAATAAATATTAGCTGCTACTAAACTAGTCTGAGCTGAGGAGCAGCATGAAGTATAGATTGGATTTTCAGTTCAGTGAACTATCAGATTACTATCAGGCCCTGCTACTCAGAATAAACAATATCCAGCCTTAGAAAACCGTCAATAGTTTTAAAGCATGAGTAGTTGTCTATTTTGGCCTAGATTGTTTAATCAAAATGTTAATTAATTAAAAATTAATCTGAGGCATGCATTTCTTTGTCTTCCTACTAGAGCGTTCCCTGGCGGCTTAGCAGTAAAGACTCTTCCTGCAATGCAGGAGACATGAATTCGACCCTTTGGTTAGGAAGATGCCCTGGAGAAGGGGATGGCAGCCCACTCCAGGACTCTTGCCTGGGAACTCCCATGGACAGAGGGGCCTGGTGGGCTGCCGCCCATGGGGTCACAGAGTCGAACATGACTGAGCGACCAAACCACCCCCTGGGTGTGATGTGGATGCTCTGGAAATAGGAACAGGAGGAGGAGACGACTGAATGCTAATTTAATAGGAAAGAGTGCTCTCAGTGTGTAGGTCAGTAAGTTCTTTCTTGATTTTTAACACACAAAACCTTTAGCTTTTTGGAAAATATGCAAACAGAATTTCAAATGGCAGTAGACCAAACATTTTGTCTAAAGTCACCCATAAATAAAGAAGAGAATATGAATTCTGAGATAAAATATGAAGCATTTGTAATAGGAAAGAGTTTTAAATGCAGTTCAAGCAGAGTCACAGTTCACAGACTCAGAAATTCATAACGAGAGATAGACTAATCAAGGTTGGAAGACTAGTGGATACTCAGGAGGTGGTTTGGAGGACAAGTAACCTTTGGAGAGCTCAAAACCTGTCAGAGGCAGATAGCAGTGAGCAGAATAACAATTTCTCAAATGTGCTAGATGTATAGAAAACCAGAGTATATAAGACAAGGTTAGATGATAAAATAATTTGGCTGAACTGTCTCCACCCCCTGAGTGTACTGAAGATAGATTTATGAAGAGTGTAATTTTAATAGTTGAGGTGGGAAATGATTAAGCTATGAAGAGTAGTTTTTAAGTCCAAGTTAGGATAGGTTCTGGCAGTATCCCAGGGAAAATGACAAGGTTTTTGCCAAAAGGAAAGATGATATTGATGTCAAGGATCTTTCAAAATGTTCTTGGATTTCCAAAGCAGTGTTGAGGTATGCATGGTATCCGTCTCATAAATATGAGCCATATGGGTTTTTCTATTTGAATAATAATCTAGGTTGCTGAGGAAATAAAAAATTTTTCCTGTGATAAATTAAATATTTGACCTATTTTACTTCATTTTTTAGGCAGCTAAAATTTTCATTGTTGAATTAACTTTGAAGTTATTTTATATAATCCATAGGCAGGTAAAAACTGTTGAACAAGTCCAAGAACATGCTTCCAAAACTTTTTACAGTAAAGTTGATCATAAATATTAATAAACCTTGGGTTTGTGAGCTGTCCTGTTGAGTGTCAGTTGGGCTCATTGACAAACTATTTTTCATATATATTACATTGCAGATTAAATGAAATGTCATGTGTGCATGCTGCGTCGTGTCCGACTCTGTGCGACCCCATGGACTGTAGCTGCCAGGCTCCTCTATCCATGGAATTTTCCAGGCAAGAATACTGGAGTGGGTAGCCTTTTCCTTCTCCAGGGGTTCTTCCTGACCCAGGGATCGAACTCAGGTCTCCCGCATTGCAGGCAGATTCTTTCCCTTCTGAGCCACCAGGGGTTCAGTGTTTGTAAATCTTTATTTACTGTGCTAAGTATTTGCCAATATTAACACAGAACTTCATTTAAAAAATATGATTCTCAAAGTATAAACAAAGACAAAATTAATGAATTGATAACTTGCTCTTAGTATTCCCGTATATAATGATACATTTTATATATCAAAATGAATTTTTATCTGTAACAGGTATTGTTAATTTAATGAAAATCAGATTTTAGGCATCAGAATTCCACACATACAGTTTAGTTTTCTTATATTTCCTGTGTCTTCTCTGTGTGCTCCGCTCCCTAAATCTGCCCTTCTGCCTGTCATCTCTCAGCACTCATCATTTCTCATTTTTCTTTGCCTGGTCTTGCTCTCCCCCTGCCTTTTCTCCTGACTCAGGAATCGAACTGGGGTCTCCTGCATTGCAGGCGGATTCTTTACCATCTGAGCTACCAAGGAAGCATCATTGAGAAATAATTGACATATAACCACTGAATAAATTTAAAGCCTACAGCATTATGGTTTGATTTACCTATATTGTGAAATAATTACCACAGTAGGTTCAGCTAACATCCGTCCTCTCCTATAGAGATCATTTTAAAAAGAAAGAAAAATTGCTTGCCTTGTGATGAGAAGTCTTAGGATTAACTCCTTTAGAAACTTTGCTGTGTATCATGCAGCAGTGTTGGCAGTAGTCATCATGTTGTGGATTATATCCTTGGTACTAATTTGTCTTATAAGCTGAAGGTTGTGTCTTTTGACCTCCTTTAAATTCCTCTCCTCTGTGTTTCCAGCCTCTGGTGACCTGAAGTCTGACCTCTTTTTCTGTGAGCTGTTTGTTTTCTTTTTAGACTCCACATGTAAGCGAGAACATACACTCTTTGTCGTGCTTTGTCTGGCTTATTTCAGTTGGCATAGCACCTTCATGCCCCATCCACTTTGTTGCAAATGGTAGGATTTCTTTGTTTTTAGGCGGCTGAGCAGCTTTTCATTGTGTGTGCGCGTGCGTGTGTGTTTATACCTTGTGTATATATTATGTGTATAAACACACACACTGAAACTTCATACTCTATTCATCCATCCGTTGATGGACACTTGGGTCGTTTCTGTGCCTCAGCTCTTGTAAACAAGGCTGACATGAACATGGAGGTAGAGATATCTTCTCAAGTTAGTGCTCGTGTTCCCTTTGTATATATTTTCAGAGGGGAAATTGCTAGATGATAAAGTAGTTCTATTTATGGTTTTTACAGTATCCTCCAAGCTGTTTTCCATAGTGGTTATTCCCATTCACAGTCCCACTTACAGGGCACTAGGGGTTCCCTTTCTCCACATCCATGCCAGCCTTTGTCATCTCTTGTTTTTCTGATGGTGGGCATTCTAACAGGCGTAAGGTACTGCCTGATTGTGGTTGTGATTTGCATGTCCCTAATGACGTGTGGTATTGTCTTTTCATGTCCCTGCTGACCTTTGATACATCTTCTTTGGAGAGATGTCTATTCAGGTGCTTTGCAAATTTCTTGGGTTATTTGGGTTTTCTTTCGTTTGAGTTATATGAGTTCTTTATATTTTGGGGTTATTAAGCTCTTATAGAGACATGGTTTGCAAGTATTTCTTCACATCCTGTCGGTTTTATTTTCACTTTAATGGTTTCTGTTGCTCTGCAGGAGCTTGTTCATGTGATGGAGGCCCACTTGTTTATTTTTTGTCGTCTTCATTGTGCTTTAGGTATTATATCCAAAAAATCATTACCAAGACCCACAGCAGGAACTTTATTCCTGTGTTTTCATCTAAGGAGTGCCATGGTTTAGATCTTTTTTTTCTACTTCTATTAAAAAAAAAAATGCCATTGGGACCTGTGTAGGCATTGCACGAAATCTACGGATGGCTTTGGGTGGTATGGATGTTAGAACAGCATTCTCCCGGTCCATGAACAGGGGGTGTTTTTCCATTTACTTGTCTTCTGGCTCTTCAGTGTCTCACAGATTTCAGTGTAGAGATCTTTCACTGCCTCAGTTAAGGTTATTCCTAAGTATTTCATTGTTTTTGCTGCTATTGTAAGTGAGGTCATTTTATTTATTTTTCAGATGTCATTCGTGTATAGAAATGCTACTGATTTTTCTTTGTTAATTTTGCATACTGCAGCTTCACTGAGTTCATTGATTTTATCTAACCAGGTTTTGGTTGAGTCTGAGATTTTCTATATATAAAATTATGTCATCTGCAAATGGAAGTAACCGTTTTTTCCTTTCCAGTTCTTTTATTTCTTTTTCTTGCCTGATCTTTCTGGCAAGGACTTTGAGTACTATGTTAGTAGGAATGGTACGAGTGAGTACCCTTGTTTTGTTCTTAATCTTATAGAAAAAGCTTTCAGCCATTCATAATTAACTACAACATATCCTTGTACATATATGTGCAACATACATAAGCCCAACATATATGTGGTCTTATCTTATATGACCTTTATTGTGTTAAAGTATGTTCCTGCTACACTTTTAAGTTTTTATTAAGAATGGATTTTGAATGTTGTCAGACATTTGTGTCTATTGAGATGATCATATGATTTTTTTATTGTGTTAATGTGATGTAGCACACAGATTTTTGCATATGTTGAACCATCCTTGCATCTCAGGTATAAATTCCTCCTGATCATAGTTAATGATCCTTTACCTCTCTTAAATATGTCTGCCTTTCATTCACCTTCCTTAGTATTAGCTACCTGGTCTGATTTTTATACTCTGTCTTTAGTATCAGTTTAATACACTGTTAAAAGCAAGAGTGTAGTCACATAGTACCAGATTGAAACAACAGTTTTAAAGAAATTGAGACATTTGGGGGCAAACATGTTTCTGAATCAGCCTATGAGAGAGTCAGGTGTCAGGATTATCTAGGAGAAATTGTATTTAAAGTACGCAATTAATTGTAATGAAGTTTGTTTAGATTTTCACACCATTTTGATTTCCCCTTACTATATAAATTAACTTCTAAATCCTGTCTAGTCTGGCCATTTAACCAGAAATCCTTAAAAAAAATCATAAGGTAAGATAAAATAATCTCTTGTATCAACAATTACTGCATTCAGAATAATTTTTTAAAATTATGAAACTCTCCTGTTAACGGAAATTGCCTGCAAAAAAGCAGACTATGGAATTTAATTTTTCAATAATATTCTTCCCTATTTACCACTAATATAAAAAGACAATATCAGTTTGTTATGGATCATATACATTACAAGGCCTTTTGGAAATTCTCTATCCTTAAGCCTAATAGAAGCAGACCACTTACTCTAGATTATCCGCTAGGGCAATACTCCTGGTCTCCTGGCCTTTTCTGGACAGTTCAAGAACCCACTTTTTACTACTTGAACTCTTTCCCCTTCCATCCAACTTTACTATCTCATTAATCTACTTATTTGACTTTCTTTTCTCCATGGCCAATAAGCACTCTGCATATCTTTTGGCTCACTAACAACAGTCAAACAGAAATAAAGGAATAATGACAAAAGAATATGTATCACACAGCAAATGTTATTTTTTTAACTTTTTAAAATTTCATAAGAGGACTTTATTTTATATAAGACCTTATACATATTGTTGGGTAGCTTCTCAAAATTATAGATCTGATTTGTTTTACACTATATAGCACTATATAGTATTACTGTAGTTTTCACTTTAAAGAGAAAATTGTGACTCAGAAAGATTATTTAGTGTAAATCAAGAGTTTCTGAAGTAAACTAGCGATCACCAGTAATCCCAAAAGGGTTGTAAAAGTTCAAAGATTATGTGGGTGTCTTCAGAGTGTTCCACCAGCTATGAGAAGTACATTTCTAGTATAAATATAGTAAAGGAGCAAAATC
Source organism: Odocoileus virginianus (assembly GCF_023699985.2). Lineage (NCBI taxonomy): Eukaryota > Metazoa > Chordata > Mammalia > Artiodactyla > Cervidae > Odocoileus > Odocoileus virginianus. The sequence continues at coordinate 353,615 of NW_027224270.1, forward strand.
AAAAACATGTACTACTAGCAACATCCCACTTTACTTCATACTGTGTTAGTGATTAAGGGTTCACGGGTATGTCTATGGAATCTATAACGTGTTGCAGCCATGGTGATCTTAAAAATAATGTCTGTGGAGAAGCCAGTGGTTCATTAGTCCATTACTAACCAGAGCTCTTTTTCATTCCTTATTGTCAAGAGTATGATTAAACTTTGCATGACTAACTTAATTATGTATTATTTATATAGAACCATCTCTGGGTAGTTTCTTTACATTTCTCTTAAAATGAGAACTCACTGTTTGACTTCCTGTTTCCTCTTTTTTTCTCAGTCAGCTTGGATAGCTGTGAAGAATCAGGCCAGGTTACACAAATGTCCTTTTCTCTTGGGCTTCCCTCAGGAAAGACGAGTGTGTTGACTGACTCCTCTCCTTCCCCATCATCTAAGCAATGAGATTAAGAAGGTGATAAACTGCTCGAGAGTAGGCAACTCTTGTAAATACTAGGTTTATGCTCTGTAAACATTTACGAAATCACTTATATGATGGACATAGGTACTCACTAGAAATATAAAATATCATCAGCTCTTTGCCCTATAGGAGCTGGCCTGTAGGAGTTTGCATCTAGAAAATTTTGCCACCAACAGATTTTCATAGAATACCCAGATTATTTATCACATTTGAGTGCTGTTAAAGTTGGTTCCTATATAAATTATTAAAGTCCATGAGAGAAGATAGCTATAAACCAGATTTTAAAATACAGCTAGCAGGTAAATACTTTTTTACAAAATTATTATTTCTTCTCTGGGAAGAAAGGAAGAGAACATAGTGAAACTACATTCACTTTAATTCTTGTTCCCCTATATTTATAGACTGTATAATTTCTTAAATCTTTTCACAGCGAACATCCACCAAGGTGAATGCCAGTGAATGGTGGGTGACTTTTAAAGATAAGTGTATATAAAATATCTTTTTCTGTTTTTTCCAGAGGTAGTGGAAGAAGAAAAAATGCATATTGACATATTGACCAGAACCTGTTTTAAGTTAGTTAAATAGTGTAGGCCTATTCAGAATCAATTGAATAAGACATTGTGGTTATGGAAGCAATCTAATCACAGCTGCTACATCAGGGGAGAAGAGAAGAGAGAAGAAATAGTCCATAACAGTGAAGGAAAACTTCTCTGACAGGTTTTGTGTGTGTATATATATGTCTCTGTGTGTGTGTGTGTGTGTGTATAAATATGTATATTTATATATATATAAAACACTTTCTTCTGTGTGTTGTGGGAAAATGAAGAGAGATTGGGAAGTTGTTGAATGCTATTTTGACATATGGTGACTCCATGCTGGTGTTCTAAACTATGGAATGCAAAGTATTCTTTCATCATAAGCCTTGAATGTCTTATCCTGTAGTATTATACCATGTTTACATAGTGAATGAATTGCAAAACTCAGTAATTTCAGTTTTTTCTCACTTTTTCCTTGCATTAGTAGGGTATGTCCTCATTTTGTGCAGCTGGAAGTCAGATAAACCGTGTTCTGGTTATAGAAGGAAGACTTATCCTGTAGATAGCAGAAGCCCTCGGCAAACTTGTGGCTTGAGGGCATTGCAGCCAGGCAAGAAAACGATACCCTGGAAAGGTTATAGTCACCCCAGAGAATCTCTTCAAGACAGAAAGTGTCCTGTCAGATTAGATCCTGCCGGTTTTTGGGGTGTCCTGTCCCCTGTGTGAACTGCCCCATACTGTGCTGTCAGATACTATAGCTCAGTTCAGTTCAGTCGCTCAGTCGTGTCCGACTCTTTGCAACCCCATGGACTGCAGCACGCCAGGCCTCCCTGTCCATCACCAACTCCCGGAGTTTACTCAAACTCATGTCCATCGAGTCAGTGATGCCATCCAACCATCTCATCGCTCTGTCGTCCCCTTCTCCTCCTGCCCTCAATCCCTCCCAGCATCAGGGTCTTTTCCAGTGAGTCAGTTCTTCACATCAGGTGGCCAAAGTATTGGAGTTTCAGCTTCAGCATCAGTCCTTCCAGTGAATATTTAGGACTGATTTCCTTTAGGATGGACTGGGTGAATCTCCTTGTTGTCCAAGGGTCTCTCAATAGTCTTCTCCCAACACCATAGTTCAAAAGCATCAATTCTTCTGCGCTCAGCTTTCTTTATAGTCCAACTCTCACATCCATATATGACCACTGGAAAAGCCATAGCCTTGACTAGACGGACCTTTTTCGGCAAAGAGACGTCTCTTCTTTTCAATACACTATCTAGGTGCCTCACAGCTTTTCTTCTAAGGAAAGCATCTTTTACTTTGACGGCTGTAGTCAAATCTGCAGCGATTTTGGAGCCCAAGAAGATAAAATCTGTCATGATTTTCATTTTTCCCCATCTGTTGGCCATGAAGTGATGGGACTGGATGCCGTGACCTTAAGTCTTTTGAATGTTCAATTTTAACCCAGCCTTTTCACTCTCCTCTTTCACCTTCATCAAGAGGCTCTTTAGATCCTCTTCATTTTCTGCCATTAGAGAGGTATCATCAACATGACTGAGGTTGTTGATACTTCTCCCATAACCTTGATTCCAGCTCGTGATTCATCCATCCCAGCACTTCCATGATATACTCTGTGTAGAAGTTAAATAAGCATGGTGACAATACACAGCTTTGATGTACTCCTTTTCCAATTTGGAACCAGTCTGTTGTTCCATGTCCAGTTCTAACTGTTGCTTCTTGACCTGCATACAGGTTTCTCAGGAGGCAGGTAAGGTGGTCTGGTATTCTCATCTCTTTAAGAATTTTCCACAGTTTGTTGTGATCTACACAGTCAAAGGCTTTGGCATAGTCAATGAAGCAGAAGTTGGTTTTTTTTGGAATTCTCTTCCTTTTTCCATGATCCAGTGGATGATGGCAATTGTGATCTCTGGTTCCTCTGTCTTTTCTAAATCCAGCTTGAACATCTGAAAGTTCTCAGTTCACATACTGTTGAAGCCTAGCTTAGAGAATTTTGAGCTTACTTTTCTATGTGTGAGATGAGTGCAATTGTGCAGTAGTTTGAACATTTTTAGGCATTGCCTTTCTTTTTTTAAATTAATTTATTTATTTTAATTGGAGCCTAATTACTTTACAATATTGTGGTGATTTTTGCCATATGTTGACATGAATTAGCCTTGGCATTGCCTTTCTTTGGGATTGGAATGAAAACTAACCTTTTCCAGTCCTGTGGCCACTGCTGAGTTTTTCAGATTTGCTAAGTGCTGGCATATTGAGTGCAGCACTTTCACAGCATCATCTTTTAGGATTTGAAATAGCTCAGCTGGAATTCCATCACCTCCACTAGCTTTGTTCGTAGTGATGCTTCCTAAGGCCCCCTTGACTTCACATTCCAGGATGTCTGGCTCTAGGTGAGTGATCACACCATCATGGTTATCTGGGTCATGAAGATCTTTTTTGTACAGTTCTCTGTATTCTTGCCACCTCTTCTTAATCTCTTCTGCTTCTGTTAGGGCCATACCATTTCTGTCCTTTATTGTGCCCATCTTTGCATGCAAAGTTCCCTTGTATCTCTAATTTTCTTGAAGAGATCTCTAGTCTTTCCATTCTATTGTGTTCCTCTATTTCTTTGCATAGATCACTGAGGAAGGCTTTCTTATTTCTCCTTGCTATTCTTTAGAGCCCTGCATTCAGATGGATGTATCTTCCCCTTTCTCCTTTGCTTTTTGCTTCTCTTCTTTTCTCAGCTATTTAAGGCCTTCTCAAACAACCATTTTGCTTTTTTGCATTTGTTCTTCTTGGGATGGTTTTGATCATGGCCTCCTGTACTATAGCTCAGCCACTGGCAACTGGCCAGTGACCCCACTGTCCTCATTAATTTTGTCCCTCTGTCCTCTGACCCCACTCCTGGACTCAGCGCCAGCCTGAGCTCTTGAAGCCATTTCTGGCAATGTGGGAATTAACTTAAAGGAGCCCGTTTCCTTTTGTCAGTGTACCTACATTGTTTGGATTGTGATCTCACTGTGGTCACGTTTATGGTTATGCATTTGGTAGTTTAATAAACCTGTCTTTTTTTTGATAAATGGCAGTTGTTTTTTTTTGTTTGTTTTTGTTTTCTTCTTTTTCTTTAGAATGTGCTAAAGAGAAAAGAAAATAAAAAAGGAACTTCACTTAATATTGGTATTTTGATTATTTTGATTTTGGTTTTTTTTTCCCATTTATTTTTATTAGTTGGAGGCTAATTACATCATTGCAGTAGTTTTTGTCATACATTGAAATGAATTAGCCATGGATTTACATGTATTCCCCATCCCGGTCCCCCCTCCCACCTCCCTCTCCACCCGATCCCTCTGGGTCTTCCCAGTGCACCAGGCCCGAGCACTTGTCTCATGCACCTAACTGTTTTTTGTTCTCAAATACGTTGATAGAGTATAAACCAAAGTGAAAAAGAAACCTCAGTTGTACATGGCATTTTCCCTTTGCCATGTTGCTCACTGAGCTTTTATTCATGTCATAAAATGAAAATCATATCCAATAAGAAATGACCAACAGTAATTGGAAGAAAATGCTCGTGTATCTAAATCTTTTGTTGGTTTCTCTGTGACATTTAACCTATCACTTTAATGAACATAGTTTTAATTGCCTGTTTGCACACCATGTTGTACTCAGTGAGTTACCTGCTGGGCTGTGCCTTCTGGGAGTTGATGATAAAAGACCTGGAAAACTGCATGTGAGTGGTTGCAAAAAGGTCACATAGATAATAATTTAACAAAAGATCTGTTTAAAATTAATGAAATATATGCTGTTTGTAAAAGTGAAGGTATACGGATTACGAAGGAATAGAGGCTGCGTTATTCATTTTAAATTGGTGACACTGGTAAAGGTCAACTTTTGTTGAATAAGGAAGATACTTAAGGATTTTATATCTGAATCATGTGAGCGAATTAGCTGCGAAAGAATACGGCAGGATGATTCCATTTTCTTGCCAGAATTTGATATAAAGAAACCAAAAGCTCTCACTGATTCCAAAGTGCAGACGAAGTGCTTGGACTAAAGCAGTGACAGTAGAGGCTACGTGACGGAGGCGAGGAGGTCGACTGTGCCTCGGGCGTGCAGAGTGAAGCGCGAAGCCAGGCAGCAGTTGCTCTCAGACTGCTTGGAGCAGAGCTCGGAGAAGCCTGGGGTGCGAAGTGTCAGGAGGCGGGAGCGTCTGGAGCGCTCCAGCCTCATCGGCAGGCCTTGCACACAGATGACAGGGCCCCAGCCCCGGCCCAGCGGGGAGAGCGGACGGCTGCTGTGCCAGGACGATAGCACTGCAGGCAGCGAGTCCAGAGCAGAGCATCTGAAGACAGGGAGCCCGGAGATGCTGCCTGAATACCCCTGCTCTCTATTGCGCTGCACTTCGGGGTCTAGATTGGAATTTTGAGGTCCATCTAATCCAGAGCCCTTTATGTAATAGATGGAGCCCAAAGAAATCAAGCAGTTTACCTAAGTTCCTACAACTAATTACAAAGTTGGAATGAGAAGACAGTCTGCCAACTTATGTAGTAAAACTCTATTAAAGTTAATCTTAAAGATGTATAGCAACTGTTTTCCTTTTCCTTTAGATGACTAGAAGTTTACTGCATGCATGGTTCTTATCTCCTTCCTGAAAGTACTTATCCTAAGAGAAACATTTAAGTCAAATGACTTTAATATATCTTTTTTTACCCATTTAGATTTGAGAACATTCACTGTAATTGAGAACCCATTTCATGATGATCTGAATCAGGAGGAATATCAGTTTATGGCCAAACATCCTTGTGCTTCTAGAGACTGATAATTATTTCTAGCACAGAGTTACATTCTACTAGAAAAACTCCAAAGAAGGAATTAATATTTATTTTATATCCAAAATCAAGCTTAAAGGAAAAAAATGATCAATATTTTTGACATTAGAGTGAACCCAATTTAGTTTTTTCCCCTCAGCAGTTACCCAGGAGAAAGCTTCAATTATTTATCATCAGTTGTGACAGTTTAGTGCAAAATATTCAGCAGCATGAAAATATAAACAAATTCATTTAGAAATGGGAGTCTTGGTTTTGTGGATGTTGACTTCCCATGAGCCCTTAGTTTCAACTTCTGTCTTTCCCTTCTGACATAAGTACAGGTGGTTCTTCTGTGTTTTCCCCTCCTTGGAACCCCACTTCATCTTTCACAGTGTTACTGACTTTCTGAATTTTTCTCTGGTCTCACATGTCAGACCTCACTGTGTGTTTCTGAACCATCACCACATATTACTTGTGTATCTATTTAACTGCTATTTCACCATGTCTTTTATTTTCCCTTTTGGTCTGCTCCAGATCTTAGTTGCCACACTCAGGATCTTAAATCTTCCTTGCCCGCAGGATCTGGTTGTGGAATGATAGCTCTTGGTTGGTAATCGTGGCGTGTGGGATCTAGCTCCCAGACGAGGGTGCAAACGCAGGACCCCTGTATTGAGAACACAGAGTCTTAGCCACTGGACACCAGAGAAGTCCCAGCTGTGTCTTTTGATGTAGTTTTTTCTCCTAATTTTTTTATCTTCCTTATTAGATTGAGAACTGCTGGAAGAAGGAGTATCTATTAATCTTTAGTAGGCCTTAAAGTTCTTCGAACACTGCTTTCCCCTGTATCCTTTCCTGCTGTGTCACGAGACCTTCTGTGGGGCGGCACTACAAGCCTTTGTCTGTGTCCTGAGAGGTGGGACCCTATGCGTCCCGCCAGGAGCCCCCACTGCCCCTCACTTGTGGAAGACGGACTGCGAGGAGATCCAGCCAGTCCATCCTAAAGGAGCTCAACCGTGAATATTCATTGGAAGGACTGATGCTGAAGCTCCAATACTTTGGCCACCTGATGCGAAAAGCCAACTCACTGGAAAAGACCCTGATGCTGGGGAAGACTGAAGGCAGGAGGAGGAGGGGTTGACAGAGGAGGATGGTTGGGTGGCACCACCATCTCAGTAGACATGAGTTTGCGCAAACGCTGGGAAATAGTGGAGGACCAGGGAGCCTGGTGTGCTGCAGTCCATGGGGTTGCGAAGAGTCGGACACGACTGAGCCACTGAGCAGCATTAGAGTGTCAGCAGTCTTATTCTGTGTGTTTACCCAAGATAGATCAAGTGAAGCCAGCGTAATCTGCTAGAAAGTCATCCATCCTAGGAAGGTTTGATACCTCCAAAATCTCTTGTCCAGTATGAGTAATCATCTTTTTTTATCATTGAATACTTATCATTGTAGAAATATGTCACACTCATCCCAGGTACTCACTTTGTATTTTTTTTAAATCCTAAGTGGTAAGCAACATAGCTTTTCTGTTCTAAGCAAAAAGGGAGATAAATTTTCCTGATACAGATATTTGAAGGTGGAAAAGACAGTGTTAGCTCACATAAAAGCATTTCTCTTAGTATTTTTGAAGAAATAATTTAGACATGATATCCTAGCACACAAATAGCACCCTTACTTGAAACCTGAAGTTAAATGAGAAATAAAGTTCTTATTTCATTTTTTTAAAAAAAAAAAAACTCTTTACATATTTGAAAGCAACTTTGATATCACCTCGGGTCACAAAGAGTCAGACATGACTGAGTGACTTTCACGTCACTTTTTTGATATCACCTCAGAATCTTTTTGTCAGATTATTAGAACAAGTTCAGTTCACTTTTTTGTGCTACATGTAGCATGTTCTTTTTGTCTTCATCCATATTTTTGCTAAAAATTTTGAAACAAGAGGATTAAGCATAGAATTCCAAGTCATACTTGATCACTTCCTAAAAAATTTCCATCACATCTTAAATCTAGATTCCATGGGTATCATTGTTCAGCCTACAAATCCATTTAGCTATAATTCTGTCTAGTTCACTTCATTTCAGCCTAGTGATTATAATGATGAGTTAAATGGCTTGCTAAAATATTGTTGCATTATATTTATGACCTTCCTTGGATCTACTTTTTTATAGTATTAGAAATCTAGTAATCTTATTATTTAAGTATATTACAAGATACTCTTGCATTGATCTCTTGCATTCCTACTCACCTTAGTGGGTATGCCAAGAATACAAGGCCCTGACTGATCTTTGCCTGGGCCATTTCTCAGGGGTGTGTTTGTAGCGAACAGCTTCTAGGGATAAGGTAATGTCTCCCTCTCAGACAAAGAGCAGTCTTGCTTTATTGTTGTTAACTGTTCAATCACTAAGTCATGTCTGACTGTGAGCCCATGGACTGCAGCACATCACGTTCCTCTGTCCTTCATTATCTCCTGGAGTTTGCTTAAATTCATATCTGTTGAATCGGTGATGCTATCTTAACTATCTCATCCTCCATTGTCCCCTTCTCCTCCTGCCTTTGATATTTTATCATCTGTGTGCGTGCTAAGTCATTTTAGTCGTGTCCGACTCTTTGTGACCTCTTGGACTGTAGCTTGCCCATCTCCTATGTCCTTGGGATTCTCTAGGCAAGAATGAGTAAGTTGCCATTTCGTACTTCAGGGGTTTCTCCTGACCCAGGGATCAAACCTGCATCTCTTACATCACCTGCATTGGCAGGCAGGTTCTTTACCACTTGCGCCACCTGTGAACCCCCAAATACCATTTGTTGTTGTTCAGTCACTAAGTCGTGTCTGACTCTTTGTGACCCCATGGACTGCAGCACGCCAGGCTTCCCTGTCCTTCACTATCTCTGAGTTTGCTCAAACTCATGTCCATTGAGTCGGTGATGCCATCCAACCATCTCATCCTCTGCTGCCCCCTTTTCCTCCTGCCCTTAGTCTTTCCCATCCTCAAGGTCTTTGCCAATGAGTCAGCTGTTTGTATCTGGTGGTCAGAGTATTGGAGCTTCAGCATCAGCATCAGTCCTTTCGATGAATAATCAGAGTTGATTTCCTTTGGAATTGACTGGTTTAATCTTCCTTGCAGTCCAAAGGACTCTCAGGAGTCCTCTAACACCACAGTTCAAGAGCATCAATTCTTTGGCGCTCAGCTTTCCTTATAGCCCACCTCTCACATCCATACATGATTACTGGGAAATTCATAGCTTTGACTACACAGACCTTTGTCGGCAAAGGGATGTCTCTGGTTTTTAATATGCTGTCTAGGTTTGCATAGCTTTTCTTCCAAAGAACAAGCATTTTTAAATTTCATGGCTACAGTCACCATCTACAGTGATTTTTTGTAGTCCAAGTAAAGAAGATCTGTCACTGTTTCCATTGTTTCCCCATCTATTGGCCTTGACGTGATGGGACCAGATGCCATGATCTTCATTTTTTGAATGTTGAGTTTTAAGCCAGCTTTTGCACTCTCCTCTTTCAACCTCATCAAGAGTCTTTTAGTTACTCTTTGGTTTCTGCCATTAGGGTGGTGTCATCTTCATATCTGAGATGGTTGATATTTCTCCAGGCAGTCTTGGTTCCAGCTGGTGATTCATCCCGCCTGTCATTTCCTATGATGTACTGTGTAGGCTTGTTTACCACATGCTAAAAAATAGCAGCTTTTTGAAACTCATCATTCCTCTCCCAATACACATCTTACTTGGTGTTCAAGGGTCCATATATGCTTAACCCACAACAGCCCCCTGCTGTGCTGTGACTGCTAAAGTTATTTATCTCTGACCCATGAAAACATAACAGTTTCACTTATTAGTTTATATATAGGGTGAAATCCTAGATCAAACAAAATACAACACATACAGAAGAGTGCACCAATTGTAGGTATAGATTATCAAAAGTATGCATACCCATGGTTACCATTTTCTGGACTTATAACATAGTATTACACTTAAAATTAAGAGGATAAATTTATAAGTGTTTTTACCACAACTTTAAAAAGTGAAAAAAGATGCACCTGTTTTTTGTAATTTTTTTACTCAATACTGACATTCCAAACTCTTTGCTGCACTGTGTTTTTTAAAAGTGTGAAGTAATACTTTTTAATTAATTTTGATAGTTTCACAGTTTGTAAATGTGTTTATGATTGAAACTTTTGCATAAATTCTGACCATATCCAACAGAAATGCATAAACATGAAGATATAAACATGTTTCTAATTACTTTAGAGAATAAGATTATATAATAGTTTTTTATAAAGTAGTCACTGATTTTATTGCTTTCGGGGACTTAATGTCTCTAAAATATCTAGCCTATGATAAGCTCAATTTCTAAAAATATTGTTAGCTTTTATAAACATTTTTTTCCCTTATGAAATTTAAATGTACTTTTGAGTTGATCTTTTTATCCCACATCTCTTTAAAAATCTAAGGAAACTTGAATTGATGCCTCTTTCTTTTTTCTCTGCAGGTTTTCCTGTAGTAGACAGATACATCAAAATAAGCATTCCTTTGAATTTTTTATTTAGAAAAAAATGCCTTTGTAGCATCTAAGTATTTAAAGAGTATTCCAGGAGCCAACCTCTTTATACACCTGATCATCCTGTCCATTCTTATCTTTATATCAAAGGCAGCTTTCAGGGGCATAACAGGCCACAAAATAGAAAAGTAGGTTGTTTGGCATGAAAGCAGGGAGAGACAGTGGAATTTCTTTGTCTTGGTGGCAGATGGTGGGTTGTGGATGGGAGGATACCAAGGGTTTATGACCTCACTCTTCAAATGTTTTTTCTGTGTAAATACGTGTGTCAGCCTTAGCACTTAAAATTAATTGGTGAATTTACCCTTCCAGCTTCCTCCTTGAATATTAAAAAATGGCACTACTGAGCCCTCATGCAAAAAAGAGAACACAGTGATAGTGAAATCTTGGTTGAAAGTAACCCAGGCAGTCATGAGAACCTTTAAATGAGAGGGACTCTAGCTGTATGCAATACTGAATAATACCTTAAAACAAGAGCCAGCGAGCCTTTTCTGTAAAGGACCAAGTAGTAAGATGTTTAGGCATTGAGGGCTGTCCAGTCTCTGGCCATCCTCAGCTCCACCATCAAAGCTCGAAAGCATCTGTAGACAGCGTGTAAAGGGATGAGTGTGGTGGTTTTCCAATAAAACTTTATTTACAAAAGCAGGCACGGGCTGATTTTGGCCTCTTCAGGCCATAGTTTGCAGGCATATGCCTTAGAGTTTCAGTTATAAGATATCACCAAAATTACCACCTTAAAAGTAAAAATCAAGTGAGTTCAGCTCTCTCGTCCACAATGTAATAAAGCTGATTATCTCCAGAGTGCTTTTTGGAAGCCGACGTTCTGAAGCTCTGTGAAACCTGACTCTGCATCTGTCCTGGCAGGTCACATGTCTAGCAAGATTACAGCTGGTGCCCCTTGAACCGGCAAGTTAAAAGTACTGTGAAATGCACTCTTTTCTTTCAGAGAACTGTTTTCACGACCATTAGAGCGTTATGTTCTTAGAGATCATCTGCAAAGGAGAAATGCCAAAGGCCCCAGTACCCTGCAGTGCTGGCAGAGCGTGGCTATTGAGGAAGCTCATCTGAAAAGATGAATGTCACGCGTTAATCTAAACTGGGAAAACCACACTCTCAGCGCTGCCTTTGGCTCCGCTGAACTGCACAGGGAGCAGGCTCTTCAGCAGGTGCTGCTCTAGAGAGAAGAGCGTGGCATCAGGAAAGCCAGTGTCCTTGGAGTCACTTTCAGCTTTTCAGGATTGCGTGTTTCTCATCTTCCCTTACGGACTGACCCATGTCCAGCTTATTACCGAGTCTTTTCAGATCTAGTGCTGTGGTCTGTGTGTGTGAGAGTTATTGGAAGAAGCCCTCATCACCTCGGTCAACAGCACATTCTCCTGTCTAATCTCTCTTTCCATGAAAGCTGCCTTTCCTCCATGTACCCTGCATGTAGCAGTCGGTATCAGCGGCTTCACTGTCTTCAGCGATGATTTCTTCGTGTTTTGACTTACCTCCTGTTACACAAAATCTATGCTGTGTCTCAAAGAGCACAGATTAAGTCAGCACTCATTGTTATGATTGTCATATAAATTTGTACCCTCCTGAGTTTTGATGGGCTGGCCCACCTCCAGAAGTCTAATTAAAGAGAAGAAAAGACCAAAAGTTTATTCTTTAATAACAACTCTGAACAATGACGTAAATGGATCCTCCATAATAACTCTCTATAATTTAATACTTGCTTTGATTATGAACCTATTTTAAATGTGTATGTGAACACAACGAAACCAAACTTCTCTGGAGTAAATTGATATCCTAAGAAACAAGGGTAATGAATTATGCATTTTATATATCACTAGGGACTGGTATCTTAATTTAATAACCTTTAAATTTATTTGAAGATAAATTAAGATCTCTACTTGATTCAGTGACAGAAAGTCATTAGTGGTATAGCCTTGATGATCCCTTTTCCCTAATGACAAATTGATAAATTAGTATTCTTGTTTACATAATAATCTCTACGAGTTTGTTTAATATGATCAGTTCCTCAGATTCCCATTAATACTGAAAGAACAGGTAGGATCAGATTTTCATAGCAGAGTAAGAAACCTTTGAGAAAGGGCTGTTAAGAATAAAACAGTCTTCTATTCTCTTACTAAATGTTGGCTGTAAACAAAGTAAAGCACTTCATTTATTATTTCCTGCTTGTTCTAGACATTTAATATATCCATATATAGTATCTTTTTAATTCTCAGTATCTTCTAATACAGTTATTATTTTATCCATAAAGAATCGTTGAGTGGCTAGTATGGGAGTTATGTCCAAAAAAATTATAGAGCTTTAATTTGTTCACTCAATTCAAAAATCTAGAAGAAAGTCATTCTTGAGGCAGCATTTGATCTGGTGGCTCAAAGATGCCACCAGAAGCTGTTCTCTTTCCCTCACTCTTCTGCTGTCCACGTGACAGCTCCATCCCGAGACTGCCAGTCTGTGTGGTGCTACATGCTGTCCTGTATACTTCCACTTGCCAAGAAGCTCCTTTCATGGCACTTCTCTTACAAAGCTGCTTCCATTCATCCTTGAAAAGTTACCTCCTGTGTCTCAGTGGCCTGAATTAAGCAGTGTACCTACCCCTGAGTCTGGCTTCCTGGTGGTTCGGACGGTAAAGAATTCACCTGCAATATGGGAGACCTGGGTTCGATCCTTGGGTTGGGAAGATCCCCTGGAGGAGGAAATGGCAAGCCGCTCCAGTATTCTTGCCTGGAGAATCCCATGGACAGAGGAGCCTGGCGGGCTACCGTCCTTGAGGTCCCGGAGTCGGACACGACTGAGCCACGAAGCGCACATCCCTGAACCAGTCACTTGGGAATGGGACTCCACTGATCCTGGGCTAAGCAAATCTAGAATCTCCTTCAGTGCTGAGACAAGATAAATACTCTCCAAAATGGGAGAAAGGCAGTGAGGTGAGTGAGGAAAACTGATGTTGTGTGACAGCCAGTCCTTGCAGCAACTGTTCTGGTTTTATATGCAGAATAACTTCAACAAAAATAGTAAGTTACGCTAGTGTTTATTGTGTGTACCATATGCTAGGTAGACATTTGCTTCGTGGTTTAGATACACTTTAGTCATCAGAACCACCTTGAGAAATAAAAGGAATTAATCCTTATGTTGTAAGGAAGGTTAGAGATATTGAACAGTTTACCCCAGGTTACATAGCTAATCACACCTAGATTGGTGTGGCCTAATTATCCACACTCTTTTCACCATGTGATGCTGTATCATTATTAAACTAGGTGTTCTTTATAAAAACATTCTAAGAGTTGTCTTAGAAATTCAATCACTGAAGAAATCTAGAAAATAATCCGTCCTGTCTTGGCTTAGTATGCTGTATATCCATACAAAAATAAGCCTTGGTAAGGCAGAGTTACACAAGAGGAGTTATTATCTCGTTTTTCACATTTTTGAGCACCACTGTCTTACTGCAGGTGGTCAGGTGGGGTACTCTAGGCTACATGCATACACACGTATGCAAGCATGCATGCACATGTGCTGCGTATATGATTACTGGAAAGATCGCACATTCTAAGAGGTGCTTTCAAGTGGCACAGTGAAAATGACAGAAGATCCGCCAGGCAAGAATACTGGAGGGGGTTGCCGTGCACTCCTCCAGGGGATCTCCCCGACCCGGGGACCGGACCTGCGTCTCTCACGCTCTTGCGTTGGCAGACAGTTCTTTACTGCTGGCACCGCCTGGGAAGCCTCTGCTGCTCTAGTCTCGTCTATTGAGAATTGCTTCTCTGCACAGTATTTTTTAAAATGATGCGGTTTGTAAGGCAGTGGTGTTACAGAGGCATCTTATCAAGGTGAGCTCAGAGTCTTAAATGTCCTAGGTCTTATTTTGGAATCTACAGAACTTTACAGCCTCTGTCAGGTGCCATTGATCAGAGAGTCAGTGGTGTTTTTAGCAAAAGTACTTGAAAAACGTAGCTCCAGCCATTGGAGAGGAGCTGAGGAGGAAATGACAGAAATTAATAAAAAATTTCCTATGTAGGTTGTCTCCATGGGCAGCTTATAAGCTACATGGGGGAGATTTCTTTACATTATTTACTCATTCATCCAAGAATGCTTATTGAATTACTGTGACATGCTAGACATCCTGTGGTGTTTGCTGAAATTAGCCGGCTGACTAGAGGTGCAGTTCTCTTCACTGGGTTTATAGGTTGAGGAGGCTTATGTGAAAGTCTAAATTTAAAAAGAGCAGGAGGCAGAAGGAAAAGTGCTGAATGTGAGCTAATTTTGGAAAGAAGAAATATTAGGATTCCACAGAGCACAGAGGTTGTGTCATATGCTGCTTTAATCAAATTCCAGGAAAGATTTTTTTCATTTGAAAGTTCTTCCACAGCTTAAACAAAATGCTGTGTGGTTTCAAAATTAGAAGGGTTCACTTCTTCTAAACTAGGCCAGTGTATCAATAAATGTATCTTACAGTATATGAGAATATTGGTCCAGGAAGTAACTTGAACTAAATATTGATTTCATGTCCATTTTAATAGACATTTTTTGCCTATTAAAGTTGAAGAATTAGTGGTTAATTTTGCTATTTACTGTTGCGTTTAGGTTTTGTTTTTTTTTTTTTTTTTTTTTTTTTTAAGAAAAAGTCAAGTTTGATAGAAGCTATTTCAATAATGTTCTTGGTAATAAGTTTGATATTCTCTTTGGAAGAACAGAAGAAAATAAATGATCTGACACCATTAAAATTACTTTTGAAACATATAGCTTATTGATTTTGTAAATAGTCCACCTAAATTTGTGTAATGCTTGATTTATTAATAGGGGAAAGAGATTAGAAAAAAAACTTTCTAAGGAGAGTTAGGCCTGTGTTTGTTTTCTTGAGAGTCTCATTAAAGAAAAAGCCATTTAATCTTTACCTCTAGAGTTTTTCTATTTAAGGAGGCTAGATCCCTGGTGAAGAGTATCAGAAACATCAGGAAATGACAATTAAAATACTAATCCTTCTTGCAAAACTCTGGCTTAATATCTGAGGTTCTAATAGAGAAAGTAGGAATGACTGTTTTTAGAGAGTGTTCATTCAATGTATTTTGACTAGGTTTTGTTTCACTTTAATAATGCAGTACATTATAATGTACATTAGCAAGGAAAAGTAGTCAAGCTTTAATCTTTAATGCCACGCTGTTAGTGACTGTGGTCTAAGGCTGCCCTGTTTAGTCTGGTAGTCACTGACCATATGTAGCTCCTGAGCTCTTGAGTTCTGAAATGTGTGCTTCTAAAAACTGAACTTTGAATTTCACTTAATTTTGAATGATTTAGATTTAAAATTTAATTTCCAGTTAAATTAACTATGATTCAGTTATTGGAAAAATTTAAGTATAATATTTTTGGAACAACCTAGGTATGTGAATCTACATTTTTTAACCATGAATTTGATGAAATCTAAATACAGATCAAATATTTCTGATGGAAATTTGCATCTCAACTGAGATGGCCCATAAATATAAAATATACAACTTGTTTTAAGGAGATAAGATGATAAAATGTGAAATATTTCCACCATAATTTTATAATAGTGCATGTTGATTTAATAATATTTTATACATAATGGGGCTAAAGAAAATATGTATTAGTCACTTTCACCTTTTCATTGTTGTAACTTTTTAAAATGTGGCTACCACTATATTTGAAATTACTAAGTGGCTTGCATTACACTTCTTTTGGAACATGCTGGTTTGAGGAGTTTCTCTCAGATATCCCTGGAATCCATTTGATGCATGAAAATGAAATCTGGCTCAGCAGCTTTATCAAACTCATAGCCTTTTTTTTTCCTGTCCTACTATATTTGTCTTGGTGTTAGTAATCTCAATTTTTTAGGCAATCACTGAATCTGGTAACTAATTGAGTATCATTTACTTTTTTATTTAATTCATAATAATTATAATCTTTTATCTGGTATTAGAGACAAAAAGATTTCTTAGAAAATTTTAGCTAGGCAGATTGGTGAGAAATGATGACCAAGGAAAAAGTATGACTGAATATTATTACAGTGTGAGGCCCTTGAAGTACTTAAACTGCATCTCAGAAAATTCATAGTGTCTGCTTTCTAATAAGATGTGTTCTTTTTCTTTTCTTTTACCCGCCTCTTAAATGAGCAGAAAGTGTGGTTGAATGTGTAGTGTTTTCTGTCTGGAAGGTGTATCTAATAGGTGAGATGTGTAATATCTAATAGGTGTAATATGTAGTATCTAATAGGTGTGAATGTGACTCTCATCATGATCTCTTGCTGTTGATCCTTCCAGGAGGTGATTTCCTCACGTTCCTGAGAAAGAGGAAGGACGATATAAAACTCAAACAGTTAGTGAAATTTTCATTAGATGTTGCTTCTGGTATGTCCTATCTCGAGAGTAAAAACTGTATACACAGGTAAGGAGAATATTTTTAAAACATTTCCAGTTCTGTATATAGGCTATTAGAAAACTGATGTATTTGCTATCATGAAGCAATGAATTTTCTTTCACAACATGTATTTCTTGTTGGTTTTCATATTTTGAGTGAAAGCATTCTTTGACATCTTAGAGAAACACTTGTTTTCTATCTTCCTGAGGTAAGTCCTTATTATACAATTATTTACTAATTAAAAATTTATTATAATCATGAATAGCATCGTGATAAGATGTGCCTCAAGTTAATTATATAAGCAACTATAATCTTATCAAATAATATTGTTTAATGTGTTATTCCCCTTTTTTAAAGAAATTACTTATAAAGTTATAGAAAATCTTAATAGTAAAATAATTCATGACTGTGTACGTGGCCAAGGGTAAAAATATTTTAGCACACTAGTATTTCAAAGGAGATTTTAGCAAATTTGCTTTGATTATATTAAGACCAGCAACTTGGTCTTAATTCTTTATAGATTGTGGTTTTAGTTGCTTACAGCTGAAAGGTTTGTTTTTTTGTTTTTTTGTTTTTTTTTCGCTAAATGTGAATAAAAATTAAGATCTCTTGCAGGATTCATGTCTGAGCCTAAATATGACTGTGTATATACATGAAATAAGGTTTAGGATTCGATGCAGTTTTTATCTGCTGGAAGCAGGACATGATACGTTTAACTTGGGGAGAGTTCATTGTCAGATGAAACCATTATGTACATTAAGGTGGTTGGTTATTGAGATGTATTTTTCCCTCATGTGTTTCACCATGTAGTCTTTGACCTAATATTCTGGTGAAGTTGTACAATGTAGAACTGCAGCAGAACAAAGTTATATTCACCTAAAATATACATTTATTTGATCTCAATGAACAATTTTGACTTAATGCCCCCCCCAATTTTGCTTAGTATTCAGTTTTATTCTGAAACTAAAATTATAGCTTATGTTTCAAATATGGTTCAACAATCACATGAGTTAAAATGCATTTCAATGGGAATATTCAGTTGAGTTCAGTCACTCAGTCATGTCCGACTCTTTGCAACCCCATGGACTGCAGCACGCCAGGCCTCCTTGTCCATCACCAACTCCCGGACTTTACTCAAACTCATGTCTATTGAGTCTGTGATGCCATCCAACTCTCTCATAGGGATATTATATTTCTAGAAATTAAGACAGCGTAAACTAAGCCACTATCATATTCCTGTTTTACTTTCTATGAATAGTGACTGTCTTTACTTTCAATAAATGTAGATCAAATCACAATGTAATAGATATTTGAAAAGACTTTAAAAAATTGGTTTTGGAAAAACAAAAGATTTGGAAAAACCAAAAAAATTAAAAAATTGGTTTTGGAAAAGGATTGTATAATCATTTTGTTACTTTATGTTAAAAGTAACAGGAAAGGATTGCCCTTTATTTAGAGAAAGCCTGTAATTTTGATTGCTCAGGTGTTAGTTACTTTGGGCATCAAATGCTCTACTGTAGTTTTTCTTCTGTCTCAGATTTTTTTTAAACTGCTAGACTATCTATGACTTTAAACCATAATAAATACCCATTCTTGAAACTGTTGTATTGTCAGTTACTAATAACACTCTTTAATTGCTGGTGTGTTGTGGTTGAGGGAACTGCTGATTCAATTTCTTGCTGCTTTTTAGTGATGGCTTTTTTTGCAGATGGATGACTGTATTTTTTTTAAGTGCTTCTATCATCAGAATTGAAACCATTCTAAATTGCTGATAATTCTAACTTATCCCACTTAAAAAATCATGACATTATCTGCTATAATTTTTATTTTCTCCTTTTGCTTAAAAGTGTTCATGCGTTTACAAATTTTTAAAGTCAGCCCATGCATGAACACGTGCCTGAGAAGACTGCACATAGTGCTGCGCCGTTTGCCTGTGAGGAAGGCGCCTAACTGAGCATGCTGAACGGTGGTGCTGAGAGCAGGCTTGACAGATAGGTCTCAGCGACTGGTCGCAGCTGTCTGTGTGGTTCATCGAGAAGGATTCCAGGGTCAGTGACGGAGCCCAGTGATTGATTAGTCACATCTGTTAGGGTGCTCACAAGCATTAACACAGAACCCCCAGATTTGTCATCTGTCACATAGAATGTCTTTGTCTTTAGTTTCATAAATATTTTGGATATGATATTTTACTAGCTGTATTATGGCAACATGTAATATTTTTCTGTACTCACTTTCACTGATAACCTAAACTATCTACTATTTTTCTCTTGTTAATCATGATTATTGGATGACTTTTATAATATCTGTAGCCAGTGGTCATTTGTTCCTCTTCACACTTATGTAAATGATCTTTTGGATGAATTCAGTATTTTTTTTTTCATTTTAGTATCTCACCAATACATGGTGCTACATTGAGAAAGTAAATCGTTCTTCTACTGAATTTTTCATGGAAGTGACTTGTGCTATAGAACTGTGTTCTCTGTGTCTAATTCTGTGGTAGCAGTCGTAATTGTGGAGGTTTAATTGATTTACATTTAATAGATATACTCAAGACATGCATTTTCTTCTCCTAAGAAATAAAACATATATATATATATATATACATTTATGTAGTATATAGCATAAATATATAAATACAACATATATAGTATATACTACAGTGAAGAGTATTTTTCCTCATTGGAGAAATTTTAGTGAGGTATTTCAAAATTCAATTAAAATTCCTAAAGTGTAATTGAAAGTTTCCTTTCAGTTTTTCAGTAAATAAAGACACCAAGTTCCATTCCTAACATCCCCAAATATATACAATACGTGTCAATGACTTCTACAGTGTTTGTCCTACAGATCAAAGCAAAATATTAAATATGCTCTAAATTTTATATGAAATTGTAAATTCATAACTGTTCACTGATTAGAGGTCACTGGAATTCAGAACCTGAAAATAGTTTTAGTTGTGTCTCCCCAAAATCGTATCTTTACTTTGGTGGGGGTGCATTTCTTTACTTTAGCTTTGTTTTGTTTTGATTACCATGAGAAGAGCAGACAGTGTTTCATTATAGATAAAAAAGTATGACCTATAAAATGGGGACAAGTAATTGTGTAAAGAAGTGGCCTGCTTTGGGAAAATGTTCTTGTAATTTCCATTTCACTTCCAGAAGCGTTCTCTTGACACACGAAGTTTCTAATTGAAACCATTTCTGTTTATAGTTAGAGTGTTGGATATTTCGTGTTTCAGTTCAGGTGAAATCAACCCCATTTACTTTATAATTATTCAGTGCTTACTTGACTTCAATGTGACTTTTTTTTTTCTTCCTTTTATGTCATACATATATTTGAAGTACACTGACAAACTTTGAGAGGGGATGTTACTTACAATGGCATTAGATTGCTAGGTGTCACTCTATAAAAGTATTAAACCTGATTATTATTAATGTTAAGTGGGTTGAGGGTTGACCTTATACTAGATTTAAATGGTAATGGCATTTATGGTTTTATTGCTGATGAGTTCTACTGCAAGATTTATTTTTATTTGGGTTTATTTTTAAGAACTGATTTTGTGCTGTGTTCTTTGTCAGTGAAAAGTAAAGGAGGATAAACTCTTGAATGCCATGTATTTGAGTAGAAGACCATACTCTGCTGGGAGTGTTGGAAGCGTTTCTTAATTTCATGATACTGTATGTCATTGTCAATGCCAGAAAAGACCTTTTGGGAGGCATGCTACAGAATATGATTTCTTTTTCCATTTTAAATCTTACACTGATTCCTCTTCATTTTCAATTACTCTACCACAATGATGTTTTTTGTTATGAAGTAAGATTAGCAACTCTACAAATTAAAGTATATAAGATTACAAATATTTTATTGTTTAGTAGCGGTTTTGCTTGTGCATTGAGAAAAGTGATGTTTCCGGTACTTCATAAACATGGATGGTAGCCTATTCTGTACCAGGGTGATAACAACATGGGAATCATGGTCCCTGCCTTCAGATGGACGTAACAGAAAATAATGCGATGAGATACTCAGTGTAGTGACAACATGCACAAAATACCATAGGAGTAATATCAAGAATGTCTCATATGATGTGTCATTGTGGGAGCTATGGTGGGGAGTAATTGGAAGGTTTTGTGGAGGATATTGTTTGATACTTGATGGGTTTATCACTGAATGCAAGGGGAAAGAATATTCTTGCTGCAAGAAAGTTGACAACAGAGTTTTGTATTTCATGAGAAGGCATGATTTAATCCTGCAGTACAGAGAGTTTGATACCAAAATGGGAAGTCCAGGCAGCATTGGGGTGAGCCAGATAAGCAGGGCCTTTCTTACCCAGGGCCGTGTGATGCCATTTAATTTGGCTAAACCTGGGAATGTCTAGGCCTGTGTTCAGATGATTTTAAGATGGTTAAAAGTCTCTGGTTTTTAACTGAAAACGGAAAGTAATTTCAACAAAATTTACAAAACCTTGAAAAACATAATCTTGTGAAAAGGTGTGAGTATGAGACCAATTTTATTTGTAAGTTTCAATGGGCAGACAAAATAAGGAAAGCTAAGACTGCCAGAAAGGAACATACTATATTTCTCTTAAATATGTTCCAGAAGAAGATTATTTCATCTAATGATTTCTGATAGGGTAGGCATGTATACTTTTTAAGACAAACGTAAGATGTCACTTCTTTTTGGTTTTTCTGATTTCATATTTTACAAAGATTTGGTATGACAGTGATCATTTATGTTTTTCCCTTTCTTGAGAGTTTTTCTTTATGTTTTTAAATACAACTGATTACCTAATATCTGAGTTCTTCCTAAGGTTTTAATGTATTGGAAAAGCATTCTTGTGTATAATACATCTTCATATTTTCTTTAATGTCTTCTATGTCTCATGATCTGCCATATATTTAATAAGGACAATCTTAAGATCACTTTACAGATTAAGGAATTGAGGCCCAGAAAGATTAAGCAAAGGCCACCTAGAGAATTAGTGGTAGGGCCACTGTTAGGTCTTAGATGTGTAACTACATTCTGACACATTCCTATTCCAGTGTTCTGTCTCAATCAGGTATTTGCAGTCCTAACAGCTGACATTTATTGATTACTGAATACTAAGTATTATGCTAATCAAGTGCTTTAGATGCAATATATGGAACATAAACTTCAGGAAGGCAGTAATTTTCAGCTGTATTATTTGCTCTTGAATTCCAAAAGGCTAGAACAGTGCTTGGCACTTAAAGGAGAACGAGTGCATCCTGAAGGCAACAGTAGGTACTGCGTTGGGCCCGTTGTAACATGAGGAGAAGTGTGGTTAGGAAGGTTGAGTATCTTGCCTAAGATCATATGAGGAGAACGTGGTGGACCCAGGATGTGGACCGCAGGAGCTGGGTTTGAGAGCCCCCACTCTGAATCACTGCACTGGACTCGCCTGCTCTGCACAAGCCGTGGATCTTCTGACCAGTCAGGAAATTCAGGGCAGAAGGTGGTGTTTGGTGTGATGGCTCAGCTTATGATCAACATCTGGTTTCTTTATGATCACGAGTGAAAACAGAAGAGGATGCTGAAGCCTGTGAAACATAATTTTAGAAAGACATAACAAGATTTTTCTGTTGTTTTTTAATGAACAGTTGCTGAAATGCAGCAGTATTTTGTTATTGCTTCTCCATTTAATTAGAGCTTGAAAATTTGTTTTTTTCGTTTTTATACACTATTGTTTAGATACCCCCTTCTGCTTTATCTGTTAATTAAAAACACAAGATTAGCATAGAAATGTGATAATCTCAGTTGACTAAGCATTTATGACTGATTTTTTTGTTCTAACATCTGATTACAATTTTGAATATATTAAGCCGTACTTTTATTTTTAGCTTCTAAAACCATTTTGCTATAGTACAAAGAGGAATGCTCAGTAATTTTAAATGTCTCAAAAATATATAGTCCTCTCTACTTTAACCTTGTTTTAAAAAATCTAGTGTGGCTTGGTATTTGCAAGAACACCTTTCTAAAAATTACTTATCCTGCTACTTTATTCAGTGTCAGAATTTCCTGTTGCTAGTTTCATTCATTTTCATTAAGGGATTTTTTTACCTTAAGTCACATGTATGTTTCCAGGAATGAAAAAGACCTTCTCTTATACTGGAATCAATTAACAAATTGGCTTGAGTTAATGTACCAGAGTATCCATCTGCCTTCTTGAAAAACAGAAATGGGGGATTTGGGATAGCAGGTCACAGGAAGAATGAGTTTTGATTTATGGTTACTAGTAGGAAAGATGTACAATATGTAGGATACTATTCAGGAATTCTGCTCAATCCAATAAACAGAATAAAGTCCTTGAGAGGAAACAGAGGAGTACATGAGTGGTTTCCTGGTTTAGTGAGGGCCAGCCTTGTCTTGTGTTACATAGAAATGGTAGAGGGAAATTGGCCTACATCTCATTCTCTATTATTTCTGATTTTTATTCACTTAATTGCACTAAGTACATTCCTGGTTCAGAATGTCTAAAGTGATCTTTTACTTTCAGTTCAGTCCCTCAGTCGTGTCTGACTCTTTGCGACTCCATGGACTGTAGCACGCCAGGCCTCCTTGTCCGTCACTAATTCCTGGAGTTTTCTCAAACTCGTGTTCATTGAGTCAGTGATGCCATCCAAGCATCTCATCCTCTGTTGTCCCCTTCTCCTCCTGCCTTCATCTTTCCCAGCATCAGGGTCTTTTACTTTAAACAAATGCAAATAGGTGAGTCACCATTTTCTCTTATGGCCCTTTTGATTATGAAGAACAGAAACTGCTGCAGCTAGTTTAACCAGTAGGAAGTGTGTTAGAAGAAACCAGTTAACTCATGAATCTGAAACAACAGGAAGTCAGCCAGCTCTGGGCGTCATTCCAATCAGGACCTGGGAAGCAGCCAGGAGCCAGAGCATATTCTCTCTGCTCACTCTCTGTGTTCACTCAGTCTTCCATTGTTTCTTCTTGCTATGTTTCTGTTTCATTTCCCTCTTGCTCTGAAGACTACATTCCTCTGTCCCATCTTCAAAGGCTGTTCCAATGACATCCAGGTTACCACCTTCCAAGCCCCACATCTGCAGATAATGAATTAGTGTTTGAGGTCTGGTTTCAGATTCTTAGCAGTAAGAATTGACTGACCCAGCTTATATTAAGTGTTTGTGCTGTGCTTAGTCACTCAGTCATGTCTGACTCTTTGCAACCCCATGGACTGTAGCCCACCAGGCTCCTCTGTCCATGGGGATTCTCCAGGCAAGAACGCTGGAGTGGGTTGCCATGCCAAGATCCAGGGGATCTTCCCAACCCAGGGATCGAACTCAGGTCTCCCACATTGCAGGTGGATTCTTTGCCATCTGAGCCACCAGGGAAGCCTATATTAAGTGTTTATCCTGTTTTTAATCAATAACATGGCTAGACAGAGAAAAGTAGGCAGGATGATGTTTACATAGATTTACAGAAGCCAATTACTGTGTTGTTCTCTGTCCATGGAATTTTCCAGGCAAGAATTGTGGAGCGGGTAGCTGTTTCCTTCTCCTGGGGATCCTCCCAGCCCAGGAAGTGAACCTGGTTCTCCTGCATTGCAGGCAGATTCTTTACCCTCTGAGCCACTTAGGATGGTATAATCACTCAGAGGATGGAGCCTGGACCAAGCAGGCTTTCAGAAAGAATGGCTGCCATGCATTCATTGGGTGCTTCCTATTTGGCAAGTACATTCATTATCTTACTCAGACCTCATACTTCTATGGCCGTTTATCTCTACTTTAGAGTAGAAAAAATTGAGGCATCAAAGTATAATAAGTATCTTGTCCAGTGTCATCCAACTGATGAGTGGAAGATCTGAGTCTAGATCGAGTGAATGACAAAGCCTAGGAAACTAAGCAGAACACTTCAGCTATGTGTTAGCTGTAATTTCCTGTTTCTTCCCTTCTGTGAATATGATCAGCCATGTGGGCACCTCTCACAAGGAAACCATTTAGTAAATGGTGATTTAGAGAAAGCCTCGCTGTGGGGAGGAGAGCCTCCTTTTTGTCTTCGCTCCATCTTTTCCTGGGATGATTCATCCCCGCACAGTTCCATGGTGCAGGGCTGGTGGGTTCACTCCTTCCTGCAGAAGGTTCATGCAGTCTCCTTGAGTCCTAGCTCACAACACATCCATACAACAGACAGGAGATTAAGCCCAGAACTCTGCAGTTGGGTCCATGATTACATCAGGAATTTGGGTAACCATTGGTTGAATTAATGTTCCGAAATAAAACCCAGCTTACACTAGAGTAGCTAGCTTTTCCTAATTATTCTGGTCAAGTAGAAATTCCAGCAATCCATTAGAACACAGATGACATAGAAACAAGCTTAACCTTCTTGCTTGCTTTTTTGTTCTTGTTGTTTCGGGGATTTTTTTTTTGGGGGGGGGGGGTTGTTTCCTGTTCTCTGGCCTCCACGGCAGGATCAGAGCAATCAACATATGGAACTGGAGAACCCAAGCCTAAACCACTCTCTGGGCATGACTCACCTCACTAATGCTGAGAATTACTAGGGGCTTTGTCCAGTTATTATCCTCAATTTTTTTATTTGATAAAATACAGAAGCACAATGAGAAGCCTTTTTCATTCCCAGATTCCCTTTTCAAGTGTCGCTGTGCCAGTCTGGTTGTCTCCTGCACTGCCAACTGGTCTGCAAGCTTTCAGAGCCGTTCAGCAGCTTCAGCACAGTGGTTAAGGCCACAGCTTTGGCCCTGGGGTGCTCGGAGCTTGAATCCCGACTCTACAGCGCATCAGCTCTGCGACTTTGGATCCCTACCCCGTCCCCACCCTCGCATGTCCGCTGACCTTCACCCCGCTTTACTTTTCATCAGTCCGTATATGACCCGACATTTACCTGTATCTGCATACACACCTCCATGTGTAACATATGAATAAGTGTCACAGCGGCACCTGCAGGGGTGTGTGCGTGTGTGCTCAGTCTCTGAGTCATGTCCAGCTCTGTGACCCCACAGCCCGCCAGGCTCCTCTGTCCATGCAGTTTCCCAGGCAGGAACACCGGAGTGGGGGGCCATTTCCTTCTCCAGGCGATCTTCATGACCCAGGGATCCAGCCCATGGCTTCTGAGTCTCCTTCCTGCATTGGCAAGTGGATTCTTTACCACTGAGCCACCAGGGAAGCCCGCATAGACATATATAAATAAAATGAATACTGGTTTGCTCTTTATTTTCTTCCTCAACTATAGTGTGAGCTCCATGAGGATAAAGGCTTTTACCTTGTTCATTCTTGATGCCGAGAATAGTTACCAGCATCTAGTTTTGGTGTTCAGTAAAAGTTTGTTGAATGGATGATGATTAAAGTTACTATACTTCTGTCTCTTCCAATATAAAAAGAAGACAATAATATTCTGTATGATATATTGATTAGTGTTAGACAGGGCAAGGCTACTTGAGTAGGAAAGGGGTCTCTCTAGGACCTCCGATAAGAAACATCCCCACAGAATTTCCGGAGATCACAACTTAGCAGAAAGAGACCACTCAAGTCCATACCATTGGATGGACATACTGATTAGATTTGGTTGTCTGTTTAGCCAAGGGTACAGAAACTTTGGAAAAGAGTGGCCATGTAAAGCAAAGCAAATGCAGTATATCTCAGTTCACTTGAACATGGTTTCCAGAGTTTCTAATGATGACACAATCTGCACAGGATAGGGCCTTACTGAATCTGAGCAGCTCATTTTCTTGTTAATGCTATGATGTGGATCTTATGACACCGTTCATGGAGTACTTATACATCTGTGTGATTTTGCTTAATGTAATATTTTAAACATTGGGCTCTATTGGTTCTTGTTGTTGTCAATAGGCTACATCCTCACCCTGAAGAAAAAACAAAATGAAAGCCTAGGTATCTCCAGTCAGGTACCTCTATCTGCAGCCCATTTCTCCACAATTTGCTGCCTTACTCTCCTTACCCTTTTAGCTGTGTGTTTCCAACCTGAATATGTTTATGCCACACACTCGTCTAGATACCATGGCTAGTGCAGTACTGGGGAGGATGATAATTTTCCCTCTACCCTCCTAGATTCTTGACTGAGACCTCCCGGTAATGGAGGTGGACTTGCTTCTAAACTTCTGTTATTCTCCTGTGTGTGTGGGAGACACCCAGGAAAACTGAGTAACTCCCCCACGTAGCCCAAGCCACCACCTTAAATACCTAAAGTTACCAGGAAAAGCACAGTCAACAAGGGTAAGGCAGTTATGCAGACTTTTAAATCCGTCTTCTCCATTGGTAAGAGTTTGCAGAGATTCTTTCTTCCTGGCACAGACAGGGAGAAGTGACGTGAAGTGAAGTTTCCTTGGTCGTATCCGACTCTTTGCGACTCTGTGAACTATACAGTCCATGGGATTCTCCAGGCCAGAATAGCTCGAGTGGGTTAGCTGTTCCCTTCTCTAGGGAATCTTCCCAACCCAGGGATCGAACACAGGTCTCCCGCATTGCGGGCGGATTCTTTATCAGCTGAGCCACCAGGCAAGCCCAGAGGAACCCTTACAAATGGAAATTTCCCTTCTAAATGTAAAAGCCTCTTATGAAATGGTAACTACTTAGTTTTCAGAGCTTCTCCTGTGTCTGCTTAAATTATCAGCTCAAAATAATCTTTAAGCGTAAAAGGCATATTTTGGGGTGGCAAATTCTGCTCCCTTCAGTGGTGAATAAACAAAACTCTCCCTTTATGGAGCTCACAAAAGTGAGGGGAAGCAGATAATAAATGGATTTTAAAAAGAATAAGCAAGTGAATATAAGATATTCCACACGATGGTAAATGTTATAGAGAATCATAGAATCGGATACAAGGAAACGGGAAGGTGGGGCAGGTGCTGTTTCATAGAGTCTGTAAGAGAAGATCCAGAAGAGAGAGAGCGGTGAGCCCTGTGAATATCAGTGAGAAGAACTTTCCTAGCCATGGGTGTAGCAAGTTCAAATGGCCCTGAGACAGGCGCAGGTCAGGTGTGTCCAAAGAAGTCCAAAAGGGAGACAGAAAGTGAGGTTAGAGGCTACTGCTGCTGGATCAGGCAGCTCTTGTAAATCACTGAAATGCTTTGCTTTTAGTCCGCATGAGATGGGGGCCGTTGAGGACTGACTTGATCTGTCCCAGGTTTTTGAAGGATTAGTTAGAATTCTGTTTTAGAAAGATACTCTCAGGGGACAAGTGCAGAAGACAAATGAGAGAGCTGTTGCAGTAATGGAAATTAGAGACAGCAGGAAGGCAGTGGTGGAGAGCAAGAGGCGTGGCCCGTTCTGGGGGCATGGTGAGGGCAGAGCCGGCAGGATGTGCCGCTTGTTTCATTAGACACTGCGCTTCCCTGGTAGCTCAGCTGGTAAAGAATTTGTCTGCAGTGCAGGCCAATTGCAGACCAGTTCCATTCCTGGGTTGGGAAGATCCCCTGAATACGGGACAGGCTACCTACTCCAGTTTACTTGGCCTTCCCTGGTGGCTCAGATGGTAAAGAATCTGCCTGCAATGCAGGAGACCTGGGTTCAATCCCTGGGTGGGGAAGATCCCCTGGAGGAGGGCATGGCACCCACTCAGTATTCTTGCCTGGAGAATCCCATGGACAGAGGAGCCTGGAGGCTACAGTCCATGGGGTCACAGAGAGTGGGACATGACTAAGCACATAGCACATATTAGACATTACATGTGTGAAGTAGAAAGATGACCCCAAGTCTTTACAGACATCAAACGATGATCTACCTGCATTATTTTCCTCATAAGCTCAGGTGCCTGTAAGATACTCTCCAATGTTTTATTTCTTGTAACTCTAGTAATTCAAATATGAATCCTACAAACTATAATGAGCCAAATAAACACACAGCACGTAGTTTTTTTTTTCCTACTGGGAGCTTCCTAAATGCTGAGAACTGTGCCAGTGACGGAGCCAAGAGGATGCAGAGTGCCACTCCTTCTGGCATCCTCACTTTCCCACACTGACTTTATATTTCTTCTGATGGGAGAAAATAAAGGAATGTAACTTCGAGAGCTCATCTGCAGTTTTTCCATTTAATCGGACATATGTTTTCCAAATAAGATGCAGATCTTTAAGAAGGGTATCCTACGTCAAATAGTACCCTTCATCCTAGACCCATTGATTTAAAGAGATAATTAAAATTAGATGTATGCAAACTTTATAGCGAGTTACATTTTTACCCAGGTTTCTGGTTTTATGACTTGTAGATGAACATAATTGTTATTTACCTAACCTAATAACTTGGTATGTTGCTCGTTAATGGTGCCTGTGGTTTATGTCTGATTCTTAGAGGTTTGATATCATCTATAGAACTACAGTGACACAAGAGCAGAGATGTCATTCACTTGCTATTTTTTTTAGTAAACAAAGGTCATTTCCTTCTAATGAAAGGTTATGGCTTCTGTTATAATTAAGTTTTTATAAAATAGCTTAGAGATAGTAGTATCTGTTTGTGGCCTATGGCCAGAGAAGCCTGGCGGGCTGCGGTCCATAGGGTCACAAAGAATCGGACACAACTGAAGTGACTTAACAGACACACTCACACACTTACTTATACTTCATATGAATAGATATTCTTATTACTATAGAAAAGAAGCACTTGCCTATTTTGTGTTCTCAAACTGACTTTTTAATGCTGGACATTTTTTATTATGTAGCTTGATTTCCTTTTTTTGTGGGGAAGGAAATAGTGCAAATTTTCTGTGCACATTTTTCCCAGGGTGCTTTTCAAATGGTAGAAGTGTGATAAATATCTGTTATATGAATGAATGAATATGTGGGCAAATTAATGAATAAATGAAATAGGCCTCTAATCAGCTGTACAAAGTACCAATCAAATGCCATTAGATGACTAAGGACTTTCTGGGAAAACAATCCTAAATTGTTTCACCCTTAAATGTTAATCTTCTATTTTTATTTTCCACTGATTGATTTCTTTAAATGGCATAAATGAAGAAGTAATTATTGTGATATGAAGCAGTATGTGTCATGCAAACAGACCAAAATTCCTTTTCTGCTGTGAGTCAGAATGAAGGTTTTAGGACGCTAGAGCAGTTTCTTGAATTGTGTGAGTGTGAATGTGTCAGAAATTTAGTGAGACGGTGTCAGTGCTCTTCGGTGTCAGTGCTCTTCTCTGGATGTTGTCAGCCTCCAAGAGTCACAGAAGGTGCCTGCTACCCTGTTTCAATCCATTTTCCTCTAACAGCAGTTACTTGTTATATTGACTCCGTCCTGTTGCAGACAAGGATCAGGACTTAAAGCAGCAGTAGTTTATAACACGCTGGGAAGTGTTAATTTTTAACAATGCTTCAGAGTGATCGGGCAGCAAACATCAGATGTGTTGTTTTGTGTTAGGGTCATCAGGCATGTATTTCTTTTCAGCCGCTTTCCTTAGGCGCCCTCTGTCCATTCACTGCGTGAATCACCAGAGAATGTGAACAGCAAGGCTAGAATAGTGCTGAGGTAGGTAGTTCCTTGCCGTTTAAGACCTTTCGTAATGAGTAACTTTAATTCTCAGGGAGCAGTATATCTCCCTTCATTCTTAAAATTCCCATTATGCTGCTTTAAAATTAGGAGTCTATTTACACATAAAGTAATGAAGGAATGAAATTGAAATAATTATATCTTCTATTTGAGATGTTTTAAAACCCAAGGCAGGACATAAACATATGGCATGATACACAAATAATCTGTAAACCTCTTTGTAACCAAATGAAAGCATAATTGGTATGTAATTTAAAATTTTATTTTTTATCACATTGTGCCATATTATAAATCTTTAAGACTGTTTTTTCAAACATATATTATCTAAAGGAAAGAAAATTATAATTTTCATATTATATTTATACTTAAATGTGTATCCTAGTAGAAACAATTATTGGGGTTTCTATATTTTTGCTTTATAATATCATATAAACATGCCTGGTGAAATTCCTCAATTTATTCATAATTTCTAAAGCCTCTCCCTGTCCACACACTAAATTAATCAGAAAGCATGTATTGAATACCTTCTTTGTACAAGTTCTCTGTTTAATCATGCTCCCTACTCTGAAGGAAAATGAGAAAATTAAGGATATTTGATAATTTGATAGAGTGCATTGGGGGAAGGGAGTAGACAAGACACAATAATAGGATTTCCAAAGACCTTTTATAGTAGAGATTTAAAAAATAGCATACAGTGGTCTAATTTGCAAGAGCCACCCAACAAATATTGGGGTAAATTACTGAATTTCTTTTATGTGACTAGCTGTATTAAAAATAAGCTTAATTCCCAAGAGATTTGCAAATTAGCTTGAACATATTTAGCAGAACTTAAACATGTTTTACTCCCTCCACCCCCACCAACTTAATTAAAGAATACTTTTCCCACTTTGTAAGTATCTGGGTATTGAAAGCAGGCACGGGGCAAATGTCCCACAGTGTTAGTTCAGCTGAAGTCATCACATGTTTCCTTACGTACCTTCTATGTGCAAGCGCATTGTTGGTGTTTGGAATATGTAAGTTGAGCACATCAGATAGGGTCTGTGTTCTCCAGGAACTTACAGTCTAGTGAATGAGCCGTACGCCAACAGGTAGTCAGGTAAGAAAGCATTTTAGAGGGGGGCATGATCCTCTCCTGGGCCCACGGAAGGCATCATGGAAGAAATGACGTTTGGCCTGAAAGGTAAATAACTAAAGGAAGATGGGCGAGAAGAGCAGAAGCCATCAGCTGGGAGAGAGTGGCTTGGAGGCTGGAAGCAGAACGGCCTTTCAGGGCAGTGCAGGGCAGTGAGACCGTGAGTGGGTTAGATGCCAGGCTGAGGCGAGACTGGAGAGGTGGCAGGGCCAGGCCCTGTGAGGCGGCGTCTGAGCGCAGGGGAGACCACCGTGGGCCTTCAGGAGGAGGGCTCACGCGCGTGTTCCACGCAGGGCGCTCTGGCTGTGCTGCGGAGAGTCAGTGGGGAAGGGACGCTGTCCGGGAAGCCGGCACCAGGCCGTCTCCCATGTTTCTTGTCCGGTTGGATGATACTGGAAGATGAGCAGGGTTTTTTGGTTTGCTTGGCTGGGGGTTGGGGGGAGGAGGGTTGGGCCAGGATTGTGGATGATGAAGGGAGTTTATTTTGAGGCGTGTGAATCTGACGTGCCTGTGAGGTATTTGTGAAGCCGCTGGAAAGGCAGGTGAGTGTTTAAAAGTAGAACTGAAGAGTAAGGTCTGATGTGGAGCCAACAGTGCGGAAATGATGAAAGCAAAATGAAAGAATTAAATGGACTTGTGAATCAGTGAAACTTTGAATTACTCATGAATAAGTGAAAGAAACATTTGCATGTAAGAAAAGAATACGTCTGACTTTATATATATATATATATGTAATATATATATAAGCTATCAGGTCATTTTGCCTCTAGATTTCTTAACTTCAGTGATAAATTAACTTTATTTATTTCTGGTCTTGTGGGGTCTTTGTTGCTCTGCGGGGACTTTCTCTGGCTGCTGTGAGTGGCCCCTCTGATGCCATGGTGGGCCTCTCCTGGTGGCCTCTCTTACTGTGGGGCGCGGGCTGTGGGCGCTGTGGCGAATGCTGCTCCGCAGCACATGGAATCTTCCCAGACCAGGGATCAAACCCACATCCCCTGCATTGGCAGGAGGATTCTTATCCGTTGTCCCGACAGAGAAGTCCTCCTGGCTTTTTTATTATTAAGTGAGGAGGCAACTTCAACACCACTTTTGACTTTTGATGTTTGTCATTTCTAGTTCTGTTAATCTAGTTTAACAATAAAATAATTCTAGAATAATGTTTGCTTATTTAGCTTATTTGCTTACTTAAAGATTCACTTTGAGAGTTAAGTGTTTCCTTTAAAAATCTTAATATGCATTATTTCATCTTGGATAACTTCATAGTACCACAAATAACAGTGACAACTGAAAAATGTGAAATGGGAAACATTTTCATTGTATTCAGAAAATGTCCCTAACACTGTGCAAATAAACTCTCAGTCAAAAGATTTTTATAAAAGCACCATTCATAGAAAGAAACCGATTTCCTTTGGAGAGTTTCTTCCTCTGGGAAGAAAACCAGGAGCGTAACTGGCTTTGCTTCTTGGGAGTCTTGCTCTCTGGCCAGCAGAGCTCGCTGTCGCATTCGATCGGAAGGACGCAGCAGCGAGCAGCGTGGCACAGAGCGCAGCTTTGTGACGGCCGCTCAGCCGTGTCCGACTCCTGCCACCCCGTGGACTATACAGTCCATGGAGTTCTCCAGGCCAGAACACTGGAGTGGGTAGCCGTTCCCTTCTCCAGGGGATCTTCCCAACCCAGGGATCGAACCCAGGTCTCCCGCACTGCAGGCGGATTCTTTACCAGCTGAGCCGCCAGGGGAGCTTTGTACTATTCTTAAATGACTGGGACTTAACAATGGCAACACGGACACTGTCTCTTGTTATTTTCACATCTCAAGGCATGTATATTGGTTTACCTAAAAGACATTTCCCTAGTTTTTCTATGACTGAAAAATAAATAAGTTTAAAGAGAAACTATCTTGTGAAAAAAGTGTATTATATCTAGATTTTATCCCTCTGTTAAGGGAGGGTTAATACCTACTTCACCATCAGCACCATAAGGTTAAATTAAGAGATAAGAAAGCCTTTGCGTAAACTAAGTGACAATTCAAATGATACACAGTGGTAAATGACTGTCCGGTTACAGAGGAAGAGGGAGTTGTTCACCAAGTCTCTTTAGAAAATGAAAGAAAACAAAGATGGATGAAAAAATAGGTGGCTTTAAATTGTCAGTAAAAAAGGTTTGAATGAGGTAAAAGCAGACGGTGGTCGTTATTCTACATTTCGATCGTGGTCTCTGTGTAGCCACAGTAAAGGACAAAGATGAGGTCCTCAACCATAGTGGTCAGAGGTCACGTTTCCTGTTGGCAGCGGCCATCTCAGTGGGCCTCTCTTGGGCTGCTCCAAACTGCTGAGCGAGGTCACTGCTCAGAGCTGTTTGACTGCAGATTTTCATATTTACTTTTTTTCCAAGGCTTTATTTATTTAGAAGAAAAATACCAAAACAGAAAAAAGTTTTATGTAATAGCTGATAGTTTTCATTACAAAAGAGAGGAGCTAGCTTTCCCCATCATGTTTCATAGCTCCCTGTTTTAGAGCTGAATTGAAGCCATTACAATCCTAATATCCAGTATGTGGGTACTGCTTTAAAAGGACCGTCCCCTGCAGAAGGGCCTGGCGTGCGTCCCTCCTGTCCGTCCCCACGCAGTCTGTGCCCGGCCTGGAGGAGTAGACAGGCAGCTCTCCGATCCCGCAGCTCAGATACGCTGCTTCCCCTCCATAGCGTGAAACCTGCACATTTTCGCAGATATCTGTGCCCATTTGATTCATCTGCCTGTCTTTCCCGATCCATCTGCCTGTCCAACTGTCTTTTCCAGTGCCAGAAACATGGTCGTGCTCTAGAATCCCCTAGGTTTTGAAAAGAGATAAGAATAGATTTCTGTCGCTGCTGAATGGAAAGCCAGCCTGGCGGCCCTGGAACGCGCGGCATCTCTGCGCTCCTTCTTCACAGTTGCAGAGTAAATCGGCGGCGGGGGTGTGGCCTTTTGTATCACTGCTGGAGGGAAAAGTGATTTACCCCTGCCTGCCTGAGCTTAGTCTGCTCTAGCATCTTCTGCCGGTGTACCTGTGACTTAGACATACCAAGGGTCCTCAACTGCAGGAGGAAAGGGGACCCAAAAAAAAGTGTATTTTACATCTTTTTCTCATGTTTCTTAGCTTTGAGAAACAGGAAATTTCAGGAAGCTTTCTTTTAAAGACTTCTAATGTAATGTTTATTTAGTTAGTTATTTTTGGCTACCCTGGGTCTTCCTTGCTGAAGAGGAAAAGCGCGTGCTCTTTTTCCAGTTGCCAAGAGCCAGTGCTGCTCTAGATGTGGCGCCTTCTCCAGTTGGAGAGCGCAGGCGGTGGGGCACACGGCCCTCAGTAACTGCGGCCCCAGGCTCTAGAGCACTGGCTCAGTAATTGTGGTGCGGGCTTTAGTTACTTCCAGGCATGTGGGATCTTCCTGGACCACGGACTGAACGCCTGTCTGCCCCACCGGCTTCCCCTGGGGTCTTCCCTGGTAGCTCAGCTGGTAGAGTCTGCCTGCAATGCAGGAGACCCTGGTTCAGTTCCTGGATGGGAAAGATCTGCTGGAGAAAGGATAGGCTGCCCACTCCAGTATTCTTGGGCTTCCCTAGTGGCTGAAATGGTAAAGAACCCGCGTGCAATGCAGGAGACCTGGGTTCAGTCAGTCCCTGGGTTAGGACGATCCCCTGGAGAAGGGAAAGGCTATCCACTCCAGTATTCTGGTCTGGAGAGTTCTATGGACAGAGGAGCCCAGCGGGCTACAGCCCATGGGGTCACAAAGAGTCAGGCACAACCAATGGACTTTGACTTCCCTCCTGCATTGGCAGGTGGATTCTTTCTTTACCACTGAGCCCCCAGGGAAGGCCCAGGCAACTTCTATATTACAAGATGAGAGGGGCTGCGAACCACTGCTCTCAAACAGTATCTGTTGAAGGAAATCTCTCTTTACCTATTGGGACATCGGAAGTTCACTTACAGTTTTTGTTTTGAAGCTCTTCTCTTGGTATTACTCACTTCTTCATCTGAAGTTGTTTAGATATGCTTGCTTTAAATTTACGCACATGCACAGCAACCTGTGACTGTCTTGAGGGGTGAAAGTGGACTCCATTCATGTTAAGGACCTACTCCTGACAGTAGCACAGTGCCTGGCACATAGGACAGCTGAGTAATGTGTGTATTCAAGAATCTAATGTAGATTCTTAGTTAAGAATCTTAAAATATTTGCACCACAAAATATATTCAGTTTTTAAAAATACAATCTTATAATGATAAAAAACTAAATTTCCTCATAGTATACTCAAAATGTTATCCATGCTAATTATTTAATATGCAAGAGAAAAGCCATGGGAAATAAATAATGGGTAAAGCGAGACATCAGCTTAGAAAAGGATATAGTCAGAGTCGTAAGAATGGCATGTCTAAGGTAGTGTTGCCCTTACAATGTCTCAGTGTGTGTGGTAATGATATTTCATGCTAAAGGACATTCTTCAAATGGAAGACTTTGTGCACACAGACATTTAGAGGCAGTGATGTGTGCTTATTTCCCTGCCCACTGCATTCATGTTCCTCCCTTGTAGGGACACAGATTGTCATAGGATAGATTCCATAAGCCATGCCTTTCGTAACTTACCATGAATACAGACGGTGACCATGGCTCACCTAGGACTAAGTTCAATATCACCAGTTTCTTTTAAGGTTCCCAATAACAATCAATTATTAATTTTTTCATTTGCCACTTTCAAATTGTATAACACTGTGCTTAGTCAAATTGTATAACACTGAGCTTAGTCGCTCAGTCATGTCCAGCTCTTTGCGACCCCATGGACTATAGCCCACCAGGCTCCTCTGTCCATGGGATTCTCCAGGCAAGAACACTGGAGTGGGTTGCCATGCCTCCTCCAGGGGATCTTCCCATCCCAGGGATCAAACCCAGGTCTCCTGCATTGCAGGTGGATTCTTTAATATCTGAGCCACCCAGGAAGCCCACAGAAATAAGCTAAGCTTTGTGAAAGTGATATTCTGTGGCTAGTCCTACCTTCCTCATTTTTTATATACTAATATCCAGACCTCATTGCCTATAAAAGTGTCTGTAGTACTGTGCATAGGATTGTAACTTGAAATTTGGGGGAATAATAAAAGGATTAAACAGACAGGTGTGAATCCTTGCTCTGGAACTGTTTCTTTAGGCCGGATTATACTCTAGGCTTTCCAGGTCACCTCCACCCCAGCTGCTCAGCTCTGCTTGCTGTCAGAGCGCAAAAGCAGCTATGGAAAATATGTAGACAAAACGGTGTGATGGTTTCAGTAAAACTTTGGCTTGTGGATTAAACATTTAAAAAGGGTTTCATCACTCGTCTCAGCCTCCCTCTCTCTTCCCTTTGAGGCCAGCCCTAGATCCTCCCCCGCCATCAGCTTCTCCTGCTTCTCTTTGTGCCTGGTGGCTATTCTGTATGCTGTTGTCTTCCAGAATGAATGTCTTGCCTCTCCAACCACATTGCTCACTATTTGGCTGTTCCCTTCCTTTCTTCTTGACTCCTTCCCTTCTTGCCATTCTTTCTCCTTCTGCCGCCTCAGTTCTGAATAGATGAGCCAGTATATATTTGTTGCGAAAAATGAGTTTAGCTCTGAGCTATCATTATAAAACATATTATGAAAGTAATTATTTTATTTTGATGTCTCAGGCCCTAACATAATAACTATTCAGTGCTTGTTTTTTGCTGATGAAGATCTTAAATTTTTCCCTTAACAGATTCAATAAGTTATGCTCTTAACATATAAGACTAGGGAGACCAATTAGTCAAAATGTTAGAAAGACCTAAACTGTTGGGGTCTCCCTGGTGGGTCAGTTGGTAAAGAATCCACCTGCAATGCAGTAGACCTGAGTTGAATCCCTGGGTTGGGAAGATCCCCTGGAGAAGGGAATAGCAACCCACTCCAGTATTCTTGCCTGGAAAATTCCACGAACAGAGGAGCCTGGCAGGCTACAGTCTGTGGGGTCTCAAAGAGTCAGACACAACTGAGCGAGTAACACTTTCACTTTCAAACTGTAGTAGATACGGAAAAAATGGAAAATTAAAGATGATTTATGATTTATTGACAGGAGTAAATTATCTCATTTCCAAACTGAATACAGATATTTTCCAAAGAATGCTATCATGATAGTAACTAATCTGGGCAGTCGTAAGTAGAAAATGGCTTACACATCCATAGCAAAATAAGTGGCATAGTATCTCTACATCCTTAGCTCAGCCAGTAAAGAATCTGCCTCCTATGAGGGAGACCTGGGTTCAATCCCTGGGTTGGGAAGATTCCACTGGAGAAGGGACAGACTGCCCTCCAGTTTTCTAGCCTGGAGAATTCCAAGGACTGTATAGTCCATGGGGTCACAAAGAGTTGGACACAACTGAGCAACTTTCACTTCACTATCTCTACATCTTGGAGTTTTGTGAGATTCACTTGTAATAATGGTTTTCTTATCTTCAGGTTTTTCACCCTAAGATTATGAAAACACTCCAAGTTATTTTTAGACCCCTCAATAAGTAAGACTTGTTAGTACTCCACCAGACAGATTTTAGAGGGGCTTTTGCCCGGAAAGACTCCACTATTCTTTTAGAAGGATTAGTATTTTCAGCTTCTGCTGACTTCTTGCACTTTGTGATATTTTTATTCTTAGATTTTGAAGTTAGAAGCTTTTTCTTTATACCTCAAAATGCTGAGACTTTATTATGTAAAAATATGACTATCAATTCTCTTTTTCTTCCTTCTCCTCTTTCCTTTTTCAAGCCATGTTGGTCTCCTCTGTGCAAATCATACTTAGTTCCATTCGGGAATTCTAAAATGAATAAGAAACTCCCTCAGAAGGAGTTTTTCACATTAAAGACATACATATACAACCAGACAGTGACATGGAAAATGATGAGCTACAAAAGTCAGATAAAGGACTCTGAATTGGGGAAACGTGACTTTCTTTAGGTCAGATGACTGAGCAGGAGAGAATGTGTGAGGGCCCTGCGTGTTACTGGTCTCAGACTGATGGTACTGATGTCCCGAAGAGGGTTGCCACTCCCAAAAATGCTTAACCCACACTTAGAGAGATGGAAACCTCTGAAATACGGGTATTACCAATTTTCTTTGCTGGTAGATGTTGACAAACAATGTAGTGCTGCCGACTATCGATATCGGCTATAATGGAATTGTACCTTTAGCTTTGGTAGAAGCATTGACTGCTCCTCTTTCTTCATTGCTGTGAAAGTCTCTCCATTGTGTCCAACCCTTTGTGACCCCATAGACTTTACAGTGCACGGAATTCTCCAGGCCAGAATACTGGAGTGGGTAGTCTTTCCCTTCTCCAGGGGATCTCCCCAACCCAGGGATCGAACCCAGGTCTCCCACATTGCAGGCGGATTCTCTACCAGCTGAACCACCAGGGGAGCCCCGTTTCTTTGTAGATTTTCTCTTTTCCATTTGCAAGGAGAATGCTCTGTCAGATGATCAGAAACAAAACAACAGTGTCAACAACAAATGATTTTATTTCTGTTTGCAAGTACAATCTGACAGTTCATTTGGGTAAAATGGGAAGAAACTGAATCACTCTTCCAGTTCTATGGCATATCCGATGAATTAAATCAAATCTGAACCAAGTTGTTTGTTTAAAGTGTTGCAGTTTTGCCTTATTCTGAGAAACAAATGGATATGCACGTTCTCCTTGTGCTGATGTCCTTGATTGTAGGCTGCCACCATGTTCCGTGGTGATTATTTCTGGTGCAGCCTGTCTTCATTCACACAGAACATTTGCATTGCATTTTGTCTTTAGGATGTCAGTCTTTGTAAGTAAAGACAAGCACATAGTTTGAGTGAAGATAAATGGCATTTTAAGGATAATACCGTGTTCCACGTCTTCCTCTTCTATGAATGAAAATTATCTAGCAGTTTAGAGGAAGGGCTTAAGTGAAGTAAATAATGAAAAAATACATCTATATGTGATCATGTGTTTTAAAAATGTCGAACAGAAGATGAATGGAATTTTCAGGTTTATGGTAAAAGATTTAGCTACCTTTTGCCAATATATGTCAGAACTCTTGGATGAGAACCTACTGTGAAACAGTTTGTCCAAGTGTTTAGGTTTCCATTTCATCTACCATGTGGGATTGTAGTTTCATTTTAAGGAACTTTGTTGATAGTATTGATTCTTTCTCAGGTGTAATGTGTTAACTCCGTTATGCTTATAATGTTACAGATGCAGAAGGTTTTTGCTCCAGGATAGCTCCCTAGAATGGTGAAGGTCGTCCATTAAATGCTAAGCTCGTTTCTCTGTACACAGATGAGATCACTGTACGAAATTCTACATGCTTTTAATGTATACCTTATAACGCCACAAGTTCATGCCAAGCAAAGAAATATCAAGCTCTTATAAATATGGATATTGTTATATACTCAGGTAGGGGTAACTTTACATTTATCATTTTGTGAATTTAAAATGTCAGTGATGGTAAACCATATGTAAGATGAGGTTCCCAGGAGTAAGACATCTGAATTTTTATGATAATTAGCTACAAATTTTTCTGATATCCTTCCTCAGTAGCTAAATGTAATGATAGCTCTGCTTCCCATTCATTTAGCAAGGGACTTTGCATCAAGTCGTGATCACCAAATGTTTATTGACTAAATGATAATATGATCATGTAAGTAAAAATTATTTATAGATTTTTACCTATTTACAAATAGGTAATGTTATCATTTTTATTGTATAGGATCAGACCTAGAAGCTATTTTGTTGAAATAAAGTATTATGTACTCCATGTGGAGTATATATACCCAAGTATACCTGACATAGTTCTTAAACCCATGAGAAATAGCTTGTAAATATTTTCTCATTTTCATTGCTTAATAACATTGCATTGACATTTACTTTTTAAATTAAAAGCTGAGTAATCATTTTGTAGCATATGTAAAAATTGAAGTTTTAATACTTGGGTCAGTGAATGCTAGGCAGAAGAAGGTTAATTTACATTTTTATCATTGCTTCTTTTAGCTGTAGAATATTTTAATTTTCCAGTCATCTCAGACTATCTCAGTCAGTATCTCTTTAAGTCTATGAATTACTCTTGCGGGTTTATGGTAACAGTGATTCTAGCCAGAAACATTTCAAAGGAACAGAGAACTAGGTGCTTGGCAGTTTCCTTTATCCTTGTTATAATAACCAATTTGAAAGCTTTGAGAAACAAAATGCAGGGGTAAATTATTAGCAGTATTTTTCCATTCAGTGGCTTTTACGAAGACCAGTAATTCATACAGACTATGAGCACTTTGTGCACTGGTGAAATGGAAGACATTTTTCATTAGAAGCCTGTGTAAGTTCCTAGAAATCACTATGTTGGATTCTCCTCCCTTCCTCTGAATTCAGAAAGGCATCATTTGTCCTGAGAAGCATAATACCTGTCAGCTGTAAGATTTGGTCTGTCCTTTCTTATGACATTGTTGTTAGTTTTTTTTTTTTTTTACTACCTTCCTTGATGGACAGCAGCCTTCAACTCACATCTCAAAACTGTGACTCTGATCCAATTACTTAACCTCTTGTGAGAGAAAAGCACTTAATAGAAAGAAAATATAAGACAAGAAATGTGAGTTTTCCTTTTAAGACAAGTTGACTACCACTCACTAGAGAAGGTCTTAAAGCAATTTTTTTTTCTTTCAGTAAACTTACTATTCTCAAGATCCTGATAATTCAGGAGGTGAATGTTTAGAATTATTGACTGTACTTCCCCCTTATATACATTAGAACCATGTATATAATACAGTGAATTCAAATGATTTGTGAAGCTCTTTTGGAAAAATGTATAACCATAAAGTAAGAGTCACTGTGAAAATAGGGATT
The DNA here is from genome assembly GCF_023699985.2 of Odocoileus virginianus. NCBI lineage: Eukaryota > Metazoa > Chordata > Mammalia > Artiodactyla > Cervidae > Odocoileus > Odocoileus virginianus. The sequence continues at coordinate 394,813 of NW_027224270.1, forward strand.
TAAACATAAGTTTATATAAAGTATTTTATGGAAGAAGTTTACCAAGTTTTTCTTAGAGGTGAATTATATTCAAAGATTGTAAAAACATCTGCAGTTAAGTTCATTATCGCCTCCTACCACAGACATATCTTTTAAATAGCATAACACACCCTACCCCAAACTTGTATATAGTCTGTAAAATTGGGATAATCATAGTACGTAAAAGATTTTGGTGAAACTTGTATTTAGCTCAGTGCCTGGAATATTCTAATCAGTCCATCAATGTGAGTTAGTATTAGTAGTAACAGTATTGTTTTTGAAATGTTAAAGTAGCAGACAGGAAGAACTGTTATTTTGCTTTTACCTCTTGATGTACCTCTTCTAAAAATCTGATATTCCCATTTGTTTTGTATTATAAATCGTCTCATAGGAGGCTTTGTCACTTGAGAGGTAGGAGTTTTAGGGTAACAACACCCACACATTGTCCTTAATATGCTTGTTCCTAAACTGGAAATTCTTTTTAGGCAGCATCTACAGGACTCCTTGTTTTTCTGGCTTGCCAGAAAGGATGAGACAGTGAGGGCCCAGACTGCTGCCTCCCGAGGGCCCCATTCATTTCTTAGTGCTCAGAGACTCATATCTGCAGCTGTTGTTTTTATCCTGATGCAGCCAGTAATTTACTCAGTTTCAGAAACCATCCTTTCAGTCTGAGAGACTCCCTGACCTTTATTGAATTCTCTGTGGACAACTGCAGTTACGTGCCTGGAAATAATTGCTCTTGTTACCTTTAAAACACAGAAAAATAGCTCTAAACACCCACCGTGTGTGGTCTGGGATAGCTACGTCCAGAGGGGACTTGCTGTCCCCTCCCTCGCGCCCAGTCGTCTGGGCCTCGTCCTGTGTGCACCCTGAGGCCGGGGCCCTGCGGGTCCCCGTTCTCGCTAGGTCCTGGAGAAGTCTAGCCTCCGTTCCTCTCGGAAGGGCTGGGCAACAGGAGCAGTGCTTCCTTGCCATCACCCTCTGCTTACTTACCTTATTCCTTATATATGGAGCTACCACACAGAAGGTGCTTGAAAAGGGGGTTGAGTTCTGAATTTCAGCAGTGTACCCGTCAAAACCCAAGCATGGTCCAGGAAAATTGTCTAAGTCAACATAATTGGATAATTTTCATTTTCAATACAAGGATTGATTAATGAATAAGAATTTATTGCCTGTTCACAGCTACAAACTTACAGTGACTAGAGCGAACCTCCTCGGGCCTAATCTCTACTTTCTTTCATTTTGCAGACATTTACTGGAATATTTATTTTATGCAAAGCATTGTATTAGGTACCAGCTGTATAACTCCTTGGAATTATATAGTTTATAATCAGGTAGGGATGGCAGTAAAAAGGTGAACACATAATTAAGTATTGTGACAAAAGCTGTGATGGAAGCAAACAGGGTACAATGATGAGAATAAATTGTAAGAAGCAGGATGGGAAAATCTTACATGGGAAATCAGGAGAGACTCCTGAGAACTCTTTACTCTGGAGAAAACCGAAGGAGTTAGCAGTGTGAAGACTGGGGGAGCTGGTTCCCAGGCTCTGTCTTGGAAGGCCACCAAGGGGTCCGCCATCCAGCAGAAAGGACTGCAGTCGCCTTTAATCCCTGCACACAGAAACCTGTTAACAGCTCCTCAATTCTTACCCGGCAGAACTCCAAGGTTATTTTTACCATGTTTTAAGTGTGTGTTGGCATGTATTATATGTGGTTGCATCTAATCTTGATTTATCTTTCAATATAGTCACTTTGGGGAAATAAGGAAGGCTCTGTCATACATTGTATTGAATGCCAGTACAAAATTTCAAATATAGATCATTTTAAGGTTATCTGCCTTGGGGGATTATCTCTGCTACTATTTTATTACAATACATAATGAGTTGTGTATATATTGTGTGTTCATTGTACCTAAAATAATAATAAATTATTAATATTAATACAAAAAAGTATTCATATTAATCCATACAAAGTATGCTGTTAAAAATGAAACTAAAGTTTCTGTAAAGATTGCTGTTTTAAGAAAGATATTCCTAATTAACCATATTGGAAGTCATAAAAAATGAAAATATCCTTCATGTTTTTATGTTCAAACTTAATTTTTACGTTTCACTAGGGACCCAGAATCAGTGAGTACTTTCAGAAGCAGGCCCCTGGAATCAGTATTCTCTAAATAACAATTGTTATTTCATAATAGTATTAAAATGCTAATTTAGGTTCTTGATAATTTTTTTCTCCTCTCATTTTCAGCATTTGCTCTTTACCTATAGTATACAGAAACTACTAAATGTCATGCTTGTCATTCATTATTCATTGAATAAATAAGTTCTACTGTGTACAAGGAACTGTGCTACATGCCAAAGAAATAGCTGGGTACTGAAATAATTCATGCATGATACCAATGTATTGGGGTTATTTGCTTGAGTATACTGAATATATATACTCGCATTAGGCAACTGCAAAACAAGCAAATTGTTCTTGCATTCACTGTTGCCATAAATTTTTAATCATTTTATAACTTATATGTCACTATGTTATGAAGGGTCATTGCTAGCAGGAGGAAATAACAGTTCTTATACATACCAGGCATTTTATCTCTTTCCCCCCGCCCCCCACATACTGCTTCATCCATGTTTGGTTTTAACTTTTCCCAGTTTATTGAAAGCTATAAATTAGAAATTACATAGGCCTCGGATTTAGCATTTAAATTGATGTTTAAAATATAAAAGTGGGCCTGCCAACTACAGGCAGCAGTGTTGAAGGTGAAGTTTATTCTAGCATGGACACAGGACATGTATTTCTTCAGCCCCTCCTTCTCTACCCAATTATTGAACACGCACATCTTCGTCATACCTTTATGAGACATACAAGTTTTTTCATGAGAGAAATACAAACTTATTTCTTAATTACGAAGTAGCATATTTCAAGTTCCTAGATCCTCAAGGTAAATTTTTTTTACATGTAATCATGAACTTTGGCATGTCTACGACATTGTAAATATCTGTGACCACTTTCAGTGGTCAGTTTTGTGGACATAAAATAATGGTCTTCATATTAATAAAGCATTCACAGAAAGCACTTTCAGTATCATCAGGTGATTTTGGACTGTACTCTTTGGCCTAGTGAATAATTTGATGATATTTCTAGTTCATGTTTGGGAGTTAATGAAAAGCAGGAAAGTGCACATAGGATAGCTGGTCTTCACTTGGGTGTGGCTGTTGAACAGTGCACACTTCATGTGTGTGTGTCTGCAGCGGAGCAATGCAAGGTGATGACTGCAGGGACTCCTGGGTCGGGAGGATCCCCTGGAGGAGGGAATGGCAGCCCACTCCAGTACTCCTGCCTGGAGAATCCCATGGACAGAGGAGCCTGGGAGGCTACAATCCATGGGGTCGCAGAGAGTCGGACACGACTGAGCACCTTCACTTTCCTCTTTCCTTTTCATCATGTGTGTAGTCTGCAGCAGAGCAACGCAGAGTGATGACCATAGGAATTATGATGCCCACACTACACGCAGCAATGCCCGAGGTGAATCAGGCATACAGCCTGAAATATATGGGTAGCAATGCGATCAAATAATAAATTCACATATCGTGCAAGTAAAATGAGTTGTAATTTTTATCTTCATAGCTGGAACATGCATTTACTATGCTTCATATTAAAATTGAGTGTCTTGGTTTGGAAACTTTATATAAAATGACTCTAAAGTATATATAGAAAGATAAATATGTGAAAATAATGCAAAAAGCATTGTAAAAGCAAAAAGGATGAAGAAGTTTCCCAGTTGTATGTTAAAATATTTTATAAACCTGTAGTAATTAAAACAGTAAGTGTGGGCATAAGTATATATAAAATATTGGTGAAAATAGAATATAGTGTCAAGAATTAGAATACAGTGTAAACTATAGAGATTTAGAGTACAATAAAAGTGATATTGTAAATTAGTAGAAAAACACTTATTTGAATAAATGGTCCTGGACCAGTTAGCTAACCATCAGTGCTAGGGCTATGAAGAAGCACAGGTTTACGGTTAAATACTTACACTTCATTTTGTTACAAAACCAGCTCCAGATGGAGAATCTCAATAGTCTGCTAAGGTTAAATACTTATCATCAGAATACAGAAAATTTGTAACTTAAAAATTTAATGCTCCAAATATGTACCTTAATATTCTCATTAATTCCTCTAAAACCTTGCATGACTATATATACTAACTTATTTTTTGCTTGTTCTATTTAATGCTAAAAAAGGATATATTAAAGTTCTGTATTATTTAGTAATTTTATCAAGACCTCTTTGAATTTCAAGACTCTCTGCCCTTCATTCCTCTGTTATGTACTTCCACATAGCAATCAACCAATCACTGTTACAGAGAAACCTGGAAGACAAGGTTTGAAATAGGTGTGGTACACTAAATCTGAATATTCCATAATGTATAAAAAGATCTTAAAATGTAATAAACAAATAGAAAACTGAGGAGAGGACATGAACAAGCAGTTAATTTAGAATATGAACAAGTTCATTAATTTCTAATAAACATTTGAAAATGAAATGTAAATTTAAAACAATGAAATACTATTCTGCTATAGGATTGGAAAGAGTTTTAAAATCTTTAATTCCTTTTATAAATTAGTAGAGAAAAACACATCCTCATTTGCTCTTGGAAGAGGTATACATTTGTGCAAGTTTTTTAGATTCAAATTATTAAAATGTAGTAAACATCTGTAAAAATGCATACCCTTTGACACAGCTTTTTACTTCTTAAGAATTTACCTCAAGGCAGTAATCAAAGAAGACATTAAAAAAGTTTTGAAAACTATAATGTTGGCTATCATACCATTGTATGTAACAGCAAATTTTAGGAAACATTTTAAATCTCAACATAAATGAGACCCTACTTTTACTACTAATAGACAGTCACAATACTAAATAAAGTATGATTTAATTTTATAAAAATAAATTTTTATTTCCATATTTTTGTATATTCTTGTCTGGAAAATTCCATGGACAGAGGAGCCTGGCAGGCTACAGTCCTTGGGGTCACAGAGAGTCAGAAACGACTGAGGACTCATGCTCACACACGCACATGCCAACACACACACATTTATATACAGGTACTTTAGGACATGTAGTAGTGTATTAATAATTGTGGATAGCCTTTCTTTTTTACACTTTATCTCTGCTTTCAAAATGATTGAGTGGACATACTTTACAGTAAAAGAAAAAAGCCATCTTCATATTTTAAAGATGATAAAGAAGGTGACTAAAGATTTTATACCTTAGTAAATAACACAGTTAAAATATGTTTGTTCATTTAAAAATTTAACATTTAATATGAACATATATTTGGTGATCTTTAATTGATTTTTTTTTCACATTTTGTTGCTTAAGAGAGATCAGTTTTCTCCTGAGAAGGCTTTTTTATATTCCTTCCTCTCTTTACTGTACTATCCTAGCACTTATCAAAGATGACAACCTATAGTCCTCTGTTAATTTATCTGTTTCTTCTATTAAGCATGTCCAATAAATATGTAATGTGAACCACTATGTTATTTAAAGGGCTTCCCTCATAGCTCAGTTGGTAAAGAATCTGCCTGCAATGCAGGAGACCCTGGTTCGATTCCTGGGTAGGGAAGATCTCCTGGAGAAGAAATAGGCTACCCACTCCAGTGTTCTGGCCTGGAGAATTCCCATGGACTATACAGTCCATGGGGTCGCAAAGAGTCAGGACACGACTGAGCGACTTAAAAAAAAATTATTTAAAATATTATAGTGGCAACACTAAAAATGTAAAAAGAAAAAGGTGAAAAAAAAAAGAAAAAGGTGAAGTTGATTTCAGTAGTATAGCTTACTAACTTCACATATTAAAACATTTCATTTTAACATGTAATTAACATGGAACTTGTCATTGAGTTATTTTGCGTTCTTCTGCTGTACAGAGGTCCAGAATCCCGTGTGTATTTTATGGTGAAAGCACACCTCCGTTCGGACTGTTTGAGATGTCACGTGTGGCTAGCACCTGCCTTACTGGCGAGCACAGCATTAGACTGTTCACTAGACTGTCCGGCTTTCCAAGGACCAAGTGTCTCTCTTATTAGTGTATCTCCAGTGCCTAATAACTGTCTAGCACTTAGTAAGCACTTTTAATGTTTGAATTAGCTTCTGCAGAGTTGTTTTTTGGGGTTGGTTTTTTTTTTTTTTTTTTTTTGCTATTCTTGCCTCCATAGTGGGGCTTCCCTTGTGGCTTAGACGGTAGAGAGTCTGCCAGCAATGCAGGAGACCCCAGGTTCCATCCCTGGGTCAGGAAGATCCCCTTGAGCTCTGTCGTGCTTTTCACTTACATGCCCATCTCCTGCATCTTAAGTGTGTGCTCCTCAAGGGAGCAACCATGTTTTATTCAGTGTTATATGCCTGACATAGCAGATGTTCCATATATGGTTATCAGAAGGAAATTGGAGAAGAGAGAAGACTAATTTTTTATTTCAAAGAACTTTTTTTTTCTGGTATTTCACTCTTGAAATATATGTTAAGTCTCACAAGGTCAAATAGAATTATATAGCACTTAGCACTAAAAGTAAAGTGGAAGTCACTCAGTTGTGTCCAACTCCTTGTGACCCCATGGATTGCAACCTGCCAGGCTCCTCTGTCCCTGGGATTCTCCAGGCAGGAGTACTGTGTTGTTGCCAGTGTGTTGCCATTCTCTTCTCCAGGGGGTCTTCCCAACCCAGGGATTGAACCCAGGTCTCCTGCATTGCAGGCAGATTCTTTACCAACTGAGCCACCAGGGAAACCCAAGCACTTAGCTCTAGAAATTGAACAACCTCAACTGTTCGCTTATTGAGTCTTTATCTGATTAAGCCATCAAAATGGCTGATTGCTGATTTTCTTTTTTACGATCCATCGGTTAGAGCTTCAGTAACCTTAATATAACTCTGTCCTGTATTTGAATAAATTTTACAGCCACAGGGTGCTGCCCTGTCAATCCTGATAATCTCTTGCAGTAATTTAAGACTTTCTCCTGTGATCCTAAGCGGAGATGGACAGCAGCTGGTCAGCATTAACCATATAGTGAGCTTTCTAGCTAGTAATATTACTTACTGCGTTTGCCTTCAGCTTTTTGCCGGTTATCAAACACTAATTTTTAAAAGTTTACATCATAGAATTTTTAAGGTGTATTTTTCTAATAGAAAAGATGAGATTATAATGTGTTTATTTATTGGGAGAGATCGTCCCCCACATAAATAATGTTACCAGTGACCCTAGTGAATACTTTTACTTTGTCAGTAATAATAACTGAGCAGCCATCAAATGCCAGTGTGGTGTTAGTTGCTAAGAGCAAGAAACAAATCTAAATTTGTTTTCTGACATGCTGTTAGCTAATTGTGTTATTTTAGGTAGGAGCCTGGGAATCATTGTGGAGCCATGTCAGCATCAACATGTAATAATCAGTTGCTATTATGATTATCACTAATACTAAGTTTTCTTTGAAGAATCAACAAAAGGTGCTGCCATCAGTATTCAAAGACAGATGCTGTTTATCTTTAGAAACTTGAAAAGTACCAATAACCTGAAAATAAGACCAAAGTATGCAACTGGTGGTAAGCCAGGATGGCACATTTATAATATGGACTTTGGCCTCTCAGTCTCTCCTCGTAGGAAGATGCAACAAGCTAAGGAAATTCCTGAAAGAAAGGACAACTGAAATAAGTACTATGCAGATAGACTGCCACCTCAGGAAGGCATTCGTCCATTCATTTAGTCTGTTGAGTGCTCTGTTATGTCAGGCACCATTCTAGGAGCTTGGGATGTGTCAGAGAACCAAACAAAAGGCCCACCTTCCAGGGTTTCCAGTGAAACTCATACTTTAATCTTAACCCTAACAGGCTCTGCTGTAAGGCCACATTGAGAGAAGAGTAACCCAGGAAGAGGGGGCCCGGGAAAGGAGGTCGCCTCTTAACGTGTCCCAAGGCAGACGGCCTCAGGCCAAAGTCCAGAACCTCGTGTCTGAGGACGCTAGCGCCCTGAAGTCCAGTTCAGGTTGAAACGGATAGCCGAGATCCCCCTGCGTCTGTGAGGAGCGCCAGGCTGCGGGGAGTCCAGTGCGAGCCGGGAGGTGGAGAGGGGCCGGGCTGTCCTTCCTGGAGAAGAGCGCTGACCGCTGAGGCAAGCTCTGCCTAACGGCAGCTCCTGGTTGGGGGGACTGCCGGGGCCCTGAGCCACAGCTGGCGGAAATCAGAGATTAGCTCCAGGCTCCTCTGAGTAGCGAGCGGAAATACACAAGCAGGTGGATCCTGACGGTGTGGTGGCTGCGGAAGGGCGGGAGAGCAGAGTGGGGCCTGTGCGCGGGGAAGCCTGCTGCTGCCTCGCCAGAGCGTGTTTGCTGCCATGCGGTTTCTAAATGATTCTTATCTACCGTGTGTGAGTCGTTGCAGAAGATGTTTATGGTATATGAGTTGGAAATCATTCATACTGGAAATTTCAGTTTTATTAAAAAGAAAGTATCAGTGTGTTTTGAGGGGAGGAGTTGCCCAACTTGATACAATTCATTCTGCAGCAGTAGCAAAAAGGATCCAAGTACCACCCAAGACTGTTGTTAGCTGTTTCAAGAGTTACTTCTAAATATGGATAAGTGATGTTAGTTTGGCGACTTTGGCTGTTTTACTAGAAAACTTCTTAAAGAATAGTAAAGGCAACATTTTAAAAACTGTGTTTATAGATAGTTTTCAACTGGGGAAATTTTGATACTGTATAATGATCAAGGTCTTTAAAACAGTTACTGATATATCTCAGATAAAAAGAAGGTACATGTTATCTTCAGTTTGACTGTTTGAAAAACTGGAGCAAGATCTGGTCAAGGAAAAAGGATACCGTCTCTTATCTTCTCCATTTGTCTAGTGATCGTTCCTTGATCCAGGTTTGTGCCCCCAAACTGCATTCAGTATACTCCCATCAGTCAGCTAGTTTCTCTACGGTGTCTGCTCTTTACAGCACTTTTGTAAGGGCTATAAACAAAATTTAGTATAAAAAGTTGCATCAAAGGTAGCCCATAGTCACTCTTAAAAATATATTTCAACTCTGATACTTGTTCTTAAAGACTAGTACTTTAATCACAGATGCTATTTTTACCTCTGATTAATAACTAAACCCTTAATTAATTATGATAGCTAAAAGATTAGACTAAGACATTAGAAATAATTTTTCCCTTCCTAAGTTGTTATGGTAAATAAATAACTTTTCTATTTTTAAGGAAGTGTATTAGCTAGTGAGTATCTCATCTCTTTCATTTGGAAAAATAAACGTTTCCTGTAGTTTGTCTTCTTGGGAAACTGAAACATGATTTCAGATGGTTAACCTGTCCTGCGGAAGAATCCGGATATTATCGTTACAGATGGAATGTTTGAGGGGCTTTGAGCGAGGGACGTCAGATGGAATTTACTGGGGACGCTGAGCTACAGGCTCTCTGGTCCATCGTGCGCTCAGAGGTAGGACACAGCAGAAGGGTCCTCCAGAGTTAGGCGCAGCCCTCTCACTCCAGCCCCGACTCACCCCCAGCTGTTTGTGCGTTGGGGGAGCCCTCACCGTTGGGCCTCCACTGCCCCTTGGACTTCTGCTGACACCTTGCTGCTTCGATGGCTTCTGCCACTGCAGGCTGGAGTGCTAACAACCAGCACTCAGAAGTGGAGGAGAAGGCAGAGACTTGGTAAAACGCTGCTTCACAGCCGTGCTTTCTTTTGCTTGGCCTGGGCCATCCCAGACTTACTGCAAAGCATGTTTGATGTAAGACTGGATATGAGCTAGCTTAAGAAGCATAAGGGATGAAAAAGGAGTACACATATTGAAAGGGTGTTTCCACTTGCCGTCTCTCGGCTGTTTTCTGTTGTAAATTTTTGTCCATTTGGTTGCTCTGGGTCTTCCCCGTGGGGTGAGGGCTCTCTCCAGTTGCAGCGAGCGGGTGCGGCTCTTCGCGGCAGCACACCGGCTTCTCGTTGTGGTTCTCTTGTTGTGGAGCACAGGCTGCAGGCTCGTGGGCTTTAGGGGCTGCAGCACGCGGGCTCAGTAGTCGTGGCGCCCCACAGCCTGTGGAATCCTCCCGGACCAGGGACCTGTGGTCGAACCCTTGTCCCCTGCGTTGGCAGGTGGCTCCTTATCCACTCTCCCACGAGGGAAGACCGGTTCTGTGTTTTTGAAATGACCTCAAGTATGAATGGGCTTCCGAGGTGGCTCAGTGGTAAAGAATTGGCCTGCCAGTTCAGGAGATAGAGGAGTCCTGAGTTTGATCCCTGGGTCGGGAAGATCTCCTGGAAGAGGAAATGGCAACCCACTCCAGTATTCTTGCCTGAGAAATCCCATGGACAGAGGAACCTGGTGGGCTACAGTCCATGGGGTCACAGAGAGTCAGACACAACTTAGTGACTGAGCATGCAACTGTGAGTAGCTCGTATATACCACATACAAAATAAGTTTGAAATGTTTCTCACAGTTATTCTCTAAGTCGTATTCTTTTGAAAGACAATCTTGAAAGTAATGATAGCAATTACATTTATTTAGATTGTTATAGCTTCCAAATTACTCTCATAAACAGATTCTCGTTTGATCCTCTTAGAAACCAAGGCAGTTAATTATCACCGTTTTATAGGTGAAAGAACAGAGGTTTAATGAGGATGTGTGTGCTTCCAGAGCTTCCATCTAGGATTTCTAACCTTCACATCTGTCCCTTTATCCCTGCATTGCAAAATCTGTTTACATCGATAAATTTAATAAATCAAAAGAGTGTTTTATTAAAACCGGATAATAGTTCAAACACATGAGTCTCCAGCCCAAGCATTAACTTACTTTTGTTGTTTGTATAAGCCAAATAGCGTCTCAACTCTGATGATTACTAAGGCAACCTGTAGTATTTTTATGGTCATAAAAGTAATTTTGATGTGGTCAATATAAGGTGAAGAAGCTTCATCCTCACATAGCATTCAGGTAATACAGGCTTTGCAATTTATCTGTACAATCTCATGCTGTAGCCTAAATTTTCCAAAGTCTCTTGGTTTCTTTGAGAGGAAATATCTTTGAATTGTGTCTTAATTAATAGTGGCTTTGATAAGCTGATTACCTAGTCTGTTCAGTCGGCTCTGTGAGAGAAGGGGGCATAGAGAAGGAAGCCTCCAACCTAGAGCCAGTCCTGAGGGCTTCAGAGCTCTGCTCTCGGCCTCCAGGGAAGAGAGTGGGGGGTTGGCATCAGAGGCCCTGGCTCTCCTTGACAGTGCCCAGTCAGGGTGCCCGCCCCGCGCCCTCGCTGACCCCCCGAAGGAGAGCTGAGGCGGTGGTTCTGCCGGGCTTGTTCCTGACCGGCTCTCACACTGGGCCTCTGTTCTCTTTTCAAGTGTCTCTAGAGCACCTGCGAAGTCGCCAACCTTGGTCTGACCTTTAGGAACTCGGGGAAATGGAAGTGTAGGGTAAGGCTAGCTTCCAGTGATAGGGAAGGGAGCCACAGGGGAACCCAAGATAGTGTTCCGTCTTGTTAGCCTCTGAATCCATCTCACGGAAATCCATCTCGTTAATCACACGCTGATCTAACAAGCCTTCCATCCAGAGGTACCAGGAACAGAAGTGCCAACGCCTGATGGCAGGGAGCCATAGGCAAGGGTAGGAACGTCAGAGGTGGTGAGAGGCTGAGCCTGCTGAACGGCGCTGCTGATGGCGCCCCAGGGGCCTCAGCCCGGTGAGCAAAGAAGCAAACGAGGACTCCAAAACCGATTTCCCATGCCACTCCAGTCTTCAGGGCCCAAGGTTTCCGTCAGGCCCGATCCTCCTCTTTTCCTCGGGAACCTGGCCCCCACCGTGTAACTTGGGACGGACATCCTGCCCTCCTGCGGTGTCACCCTGAAGACATCACAGGCCTTCCGCCCAGCCCCAGCCCCGGACCGAGGCACCGACGTCCTCTCCTAGTCCCTGCAGTCCCGCTCAGGCCAGGAGGTTGCCTTTCACACTGACACTGGAGAGACTTCTGCCTTGGGAGTGTAGGAGAGGATGTCACGTGTAGGGCTGGAATGAAGGCTATTCGGGAAAAGGAGGGTGGGGCAAAGAACACCTGCTCTTGGTTTAACGAAAGAGGGAAATACTTCATCTCCCTAAATTGCCCATGGGATACTTGCAGGTCTTCAGGAGGTTTCATAATTCATCATATTAATTATGAATTCTCTTGCATGTTTCTTGTAGTGGGCATTTCTTATAAAAACATTATTTATTGTCTCTTCTAGAGACAGTAAATGGAAGAAAGATTCTGTGAGACCATGTTAACTAAAAAGCCTTAGACTTAGCTACTCTCTCCAGAACTTCCGTTTTTCTTGTTTCAAGCAGTACTGCTACTCAAAAATTCCTTGTTTCTCCAGTTCCTCCCAGTCATTTAGGATACAGTTAGCCCTCCTTGAGTTTCCATCTGATGTTCCGCAGATTGGGGGCTGTGAAGTCACTTCCCCTCTCTGAACAGTTAGGAGACTATTCCGGTTGTCTCAGAAAGCAATGAGGGCCTGTCCTATGACACATGCAGGCTGATCGCCAAGGGAGGGTTGAATTCAAGAGTTTTTTCCAGATATAAAATAGTTATAAACTGTTGATGTGACAGACTGAAGGAAAGGGAAGCGTCACAGATTTCAAGAGTGCACTTCTAATGTGAGTAGGGGGCCTGTGACAATCCATCAGCCAAGACAGTGACTAAGAGTCAGAGTAGACTGGGGGGAGGGTGGTCACGACTGACATTTTTTGAGACTGAAATATCTGTAGGCCATCCAGGAAGAGGAATCTTGAAGAATCCTGCTGAAGTAGTGGAGTGGGAGATACGAAACTGGGATGCTGGCATCAGCCTCCACTGACGCCTCCATGTGATCATTAAAGCCATGAAAGGGAGTAGAATCATGCAATCATAAAGCCGTGAAGGAGAGTAAGATAGCCCCAGGGGAGAGAAGAGAAGCGGGCCTGGGTCAGCCGCGTTTGAGAAGCAGAAGAGGAGCCATTGAAAGACCCCACGAGAGTATGGGGGGCGGATGGGTCAAGGGAGGCATAGATGAGCCGTGGGTCTTTTCTGTGATAATCAGCACCTTCCTCGTCTCCCACAGTCACCTTCCTGAGTCTCTGTCTCGCTGCCAACAATGCAAAAGACTCCCTCTCCCACCCTGTACCCAAAAGGACAGGGCTCCTGTCTTCTCATAACTTAGGGACCCTAGTAAAGGACAGGAAAATTGTTCCTATTGAACAACCCAATGTTCCTATTGAATGCTTCTTTACCAAGGGAGTATTTTTAAGGATGACCATCACTTCAGATGTCAGAAGTGTTTTTTTTTTTTTCCCCCCATTTCTTCCCAGTAAGATTTAGAGGTTTTCTGGTTAAATCAATATAAAAATTGAAGTACCATATGCCCTGGTATGAAAGCAGGTCCTCCCCGCTTCATTTTTTTCTGGCTAGGATGTGTAGATATGGGAACACACATTTTGCTGACATGCTCTGAAGCTTGGTATTTTGATAAATTGACCCGGGAACAAGAATTGATGGAAAACTTCTCACTTTTACAGTGGTCGAGGTAAGTATCAGTTAGAAGGATGGACAGTCAGGTAGCTGACAGGGTCTACACAGAGCTAGATGGATTGCAATAAAAGCATGACTCACAGACAGAACACTGCCATCAGTTACCAGCTGACTGGCGAGTATGTTATTGAATCATAGCAGAAATAAAGAACAAAACTTTTTTCTCTGACTCCCCGAAAAGGCTCGAATTGCAAATACCTTTAGTGCCTAGTAAGCAAAACAGTGCTGCCTTATGTAATGTGAAATATTACTGTAGACAATGAAAGCACTTAGGTTTTTTTTGCCATTCGCAGATTAAGCCTATTTTTATCCTATGAACACAAAAACTGTACTCACATTACATAAAAAAGGAAGGCATTATTTTAGTGGCTCTTAATAGTGATTCATATAAACCCTTAAATAGAAAACAAATGGGTTAAAGTAGAGCAGAAATATACCTATAATAAAATCAGATTTCCCTTTCCACTGTATTGGATAATTATACAGACACAAATGAAGAAATAGTGCAAAACATATCCTTTCTGAAGCAGTATTAAAGGCTTCTTGAACTGGCAGCTTACCACACATTAATCATACGGTTGGTTCATTTCATGCTCATATTGGCCAAATTTTTCACATAAATCCCATGGGAAAGAGTTTGGCTGTCATTTATAAGATGCATATCATCAGTGGTATTGTTATTTGGGGCACAGAAATATTGAAAAACAGTGTTATAAACTAGAAAATATATCTTTTTAAAAATTATCATCAGAAAGCTACTGATGATTTTTTTGAGAGAGCAGGGGAGAAAAATGACTAAATGCTAAACCCACTGAAATGGTTTTGGTGTTTGATGCTGCCCCTTATGAAAGTTTCATACCTCAAATGCATTTTCCTTTAACACCTCTGTTAATGTTAGAAAAAGATTAAAGCCCTCTATCTTATAACTGGAGACATTAAAAATACATAGGAAGCACCTTTCATCATCTGAGTCATCTGATCACAGGGATGGACTGGGGGAAGGAGTGTGGCGTGGTGGAGGTAGACCTTCTTATCGTTGATCCAAGTGGGAACCTGAGTGCGCAGCGCTCTCAGCTCGTCTCTGCTCAGAACCCGCTCTCAGCTCGTCTCTGCTCAGAACCCGCTCTCAGCTCGTCTCTGCTCAGAACCCGCTCTCAGCTCGTCTCTGCTCAGAACCCGCTCTCAGCTCGTCTCTGCTCAGAACCCGCTCCCAGCTCGTCTCTGCTCAGAACCCGCCGGCCCCGCGCTCAGCGGCAGCTTCTCCTCTTCCACGTCTCTTGAGCGAGTTACGTTTAGAGACTCGGGAAGCTTTGTAGGAGCTGGCAGCTGCCTCCCTCTGAGTCCCTGTAACGGTCTGCGCTGGAGTGTAAGACGGCACGGAGGCCTCACTGGGTCAGCATCCCCGGAGGGCACTGGGGTCTCTCCTGGCCTGTGTTCCCAACATAACGAGCTCTCTGCGGCACTGGATAGGACCTATTTCATGAGTATTAAAAAAAAAAAAAAAGACTTCTCATGTTTTGAAAGTATAAAGTAAACTTCCTTTCTCCATTTTCGCACAAGCCATGTTGATGATATCCTGTTTCATCACGAGTATCTGAAGTATTTATTAGGAATAAGAAAAATTCACAGAAGTTTCAGGTCGTAACATAGTTACAGATAAAGATAACACTTTTTTCCTCTGCTTCACTAACCGAAAAGCCATCAGAGGTACTGCAGATCGACTGCAGATATCACCCATACTCTGGTCATCACAAAGGACAGAAAAGTTTTACCTTCTGTATCAGTTAGGGCAAGCTAGGCTATGCTGCAGTAACAAACAGCATGAGAATCTTAGGAACTTAGAACAGCTGATTGTATTTCTCACAGCAGTCCCTCACGGATGAGAAAAGGAGTTCTGCTCACGGTCGTCACCCAGAGACAGAGCAGGAGTCTGTTGGTTCTACCATCACAGGAGCAGGGAACTTGCAGGGTGTGAACTGGCTCTTAAAGTTGTTCCTAGATGTAACAGTCTTCACTCTCAAGTTTACTGACTCAATCAAGTCACAGGGCAGTGCATGAGCTCCACGTGGTGGGCATGTATAGCCCTCCTGCTGGGAGAAACACTGTGTATTTTGCCCAATATACACAGCTGCCGCACCGGCAGTTCCGCCTGCTCTGCCAGCGCAGTGCAGGTTCGTGACGTTTGCTTGGTTTATTGTGGCTTTAAAAGCCACCAGCTTCGGAGTCTAGACACACACCAAATGGACGAGGCCTTGGACTTCACGGAATGCTCTACCCAGCATGGCTACCAGAGCACGGACTCCAAGGATTTTTTGATCCTAATTTGCTAGCACCAGTGAAATTTCCATGAAAATATCTCTTCCACCATGGGTTTCACATGGTAGCTTTAGGCCGAGGAAATAAAAGCAGTAACAAGCATCTCTGATAGGAGACTGAAAATAGAAGGAGGGTACAAGAGGCTACTGTACAAACCTGTTTACTTTCTGTTGGGGACTTAATGGGATTTTTTTCACTAGGAACAGCTTTTTACATGCACTTTTGAAAATGTTAAATGAGTTGTGAGTGAACAACGGTAGAGCATTTGAAAACTCAGTTCCACTTCTTCCTTTGCTTGCCTCGGAACAATCTGACCCCAACTCCCTTCTCTGTTGTTTTTATTATTTAGATTACATGCATGGCGAGTGTGGGTGTCTTGTTAGATGGCGAGGCACTAAGCAGCCGTGGCAATTAGACAAACAAGAGGCTTCAGTCCGGGAGTTTTCATAAAAGAGGTGGAACTCTGGGGACTACAAAACGGTTTGGAATTTTTAAATGACAAGAACTATACTTAAGGGAAATAAAAAGAATGGCATGGCTTCATGGAGCATTTATTAAACAACTGCTATAGTACGGACTGTGCAAGGTGTCGGGGATCCGAAGAAGAGTAAGAAGTGATCTTCCCTTGAAAGGCATTCCAAAGCATTCCGAGCTCACGGTGTGGGTGTCGATGGGGGAACTAGGGAGGGAGATCTGTTCAGAAGCTTCAGAAGGCAAATTCAGCTAATAAAGGTTGTCAGCTGAAGATGGACTAGAGAATATGGAGAAATTAAGCGGCAGACTTCTAAGTGACCGTTCAGTATATGTTGGCTCTGAGCTCCTTTTGCACTTCATTTCGGCCTCTCCTGTGAACTCTAGTGTGAAAATGCGGGCGGCACAGAGTATTAGGATTGTAGAATGTGTTCTAGCCGTCAGTACTGAGGGAGCCGGCTCTTCTGCCTCCGGTGTTGGAGAGACTGATGGGCAGGCAGGGCCAAAGGGTGGTGGTGGTGTTGCTGTGACTGCTTGAGGACAGAGCTGCACTTGGGCGTCACTTGGGCCTCTCTTATTTAGGCACAAGCCCAGCTACGCTGAGTGGTCTGCTGCTGTTTCATGAGGAAGGAGCTCAGGGTCAGTGAGAAGCGCCAGCAGCTCTGCCATCCGACTGAGGAGCTCGGACGGTTCACGTCCACATGTGCAGCAGTCCTGGGCACATCAGGAAGGGCTGGGTCAGAGAAGCGCATTACTCGGACCACGTCCGCGGCGGAGGGGGTGGGGGGCAGAGAAAAGAGCTTGTTCTGTGCAATAACGCGCTCGACTGTAGACACGTAAGTTTAGTTGTCTTCTTGCCAACCTGAAAGACAAATTGCCTCATCAGTCTTCCGGGCATTGAGTGAAAGAAAGAACCAGCAAAAACCTTTGGGGAAAATCAGAGCCTAACTAGGGTCTAGTGTGAATAAATTTTCCTTTACCTTATTTTATTTAACTGCCCTTTAACTTATTTTATTTAACTCTCCTTTAACTTCCCCTTCCTTTAACTTATTTCTCCTCTCAGACCTTTCTACCAGCCTGACTGCCACTCACACTTCAAGATTCCCAGATTTCCTCCCCTTCTCAGCATCACCTCCTCAGAGGCCTTCCTGTCAGCCCTGTTAAAACTGCCTCCTCCTCTCCCCTCACACTCTGTGTTCCTACCTGCTCCTCTTCCCTAATAACAGAGACAACCATCAGCCATTGTATTACTTAATCACTTGCTTTTTGTCTGTATGTCGGACTAATCTGTAAGCTCCATGAGGAAAGGAATGCATCTTATTTACTGTTGTATCTCAATAAATATTTGTTGAATTTTCAAAGCCATTACTCACCATAAATGCATGATATAGGAAAACATAGTTTTCTTGGGGAAGGCAATTCATATAGATGAAGTAGAGAGCTGTCTAAGCCTTGAGTCTCTTCTCTGCCCTTTTTTTTTTTCCCCTGATACTTTTCCTTCTACCATTTTTTACTGATAACTGTTTTTATGAGAGTAAGTAGTATTAAAATGTTGCTAATTTTAGAATTGCACATCAGAATAGTTCCCTGTGTCGCAGAGGTTGTGGGGGGTCCTTTGTAAAATGGAAACGGTAAATATTCATGTTCTGCTGGTGGGGCTGCTGACTAGCCATGGGCTTCCTCCAAGACTCAAGCCTTCTGGGTGCGGGAACTTGGAGGGAATTCTTCCAGAGCCTTCCGCCCCGTAGCATCCTATGTGATTATCTACATCTGGGTGATCTTTTCTCACCTCAGTTATATCCCTAGAAGTGGGAATATCTGAGAAATGAGATTTGTTTGTATGTTGTTTATTTTAGGGGTTTTGGTTTGGTTTGGTTTGGTTTGGTTTTCCTGCTGAGCTAGCCAGAACAGGGAAGTTGTTTATCAGTGGGGTTTTTGGGAAGAGGGGTACTACATGGCTTGAAAGATCTTGGTTCCCAGGGACCACACCCAGGCGCCGGCAATACAGGTGCCAAGTCCTAACTGCTGGGCCGTCAGGGAACTTCCCAGGAAAGCCTTTTAAGGACCTGGTCCATTTCCCTTCATTCCTGGAATCACAGAGGCCAGAGAGCTGCTGCTCAATGTCATTTGGGCCTGACAAGGACACAGAGTGTTTCAGGAGCTTACTGCATCTGGAGAGCAAGAGAGGAAGTATAACGAATACGGAAACAGATGTAAATACCTTTTGTATTCATTCTAGTTGCACATTAAGAAAACTGGAGACTAGGAGAATAAATATATTGAATTTGTAACAGCATCTCTTTAATTCTTCGATGAGTAATCTGTAAGTTGTGAAGAGACAAGTCTGTTGTTTTTATTCATCAAATCTTTTCCTGGTTAATTTTTTCAGGAAACTCAAATAATCTGAGTAAGATTGTTTATTGATTGAAAACATAACTGAACTTTTATTGTTGTGTTCCTTATAGACGTTTGCATCGATAACGTGCAGCAAACCCAGCTACAGAAAGCTCTGCCTAACAGAAGTCGGTTTTCCCTTCATTGTAAACTCTCTAACTGCTCGAGTGTTGCCCATGCACATAGTGTCACTAACTACCCAGTGTGTCCCAGAGAACAAGGTGACCCTCGCGCGAGCTTGCGCAGTCAAAGCAGGAACTTGACTCTCTCCCCAAAGGAAATGTTCCCTTTGAAATCTACAGCAGACACTTCCTCGTAGAGCTTTACTGCAGTGACGGAGAGAAGGAAAAGTGAAAGTGTTAGTAGCTCAGTCGTGTCCAGCTCTGTATTCCTCATGGACCTTAGCTCGCCAGGCTCCTCTGTCCATGGAATTTTCCAGGCAAAGAATACTGGGAGAGTGGGTTGCCATTGCCTTCTCCAGGGGATCTTCCCGACCCAGGGGTCAAACCCAGGTCTCCCACATTGCTGGAAGATTTTTTTACCATCTGAGTCACTATATGAAAAAAAATTTTTTTAACATCCTGATAAGGAAACAAGATGTTTAAAATTATTTTTCATATGATTTTACGAAGCTAAATTTACCTTCAAATAATGTGCTTCAGTGCTTTATGTTTGCTTTACAAATACGTTCTTGCCTGAGTTGTAAAGCATTCTCCTCACCCCTCCTTAAATCACTCATTTATGCTTTGCAGTACATGGCATCAGCCAGTACTTGGTATCTTTGCATGGAGGCAGACCCGGGGGCCATCCTGAGGGCTGGCAACATCCAACATTCAGGAGCAAAATAATGTTTTCCAGGGATATTTATTCAAGTGAGGTAGAACATTTTCTGAGATTATTCTGAGGTTGTTTTTTTTTTTTTTTTTTTTTGAGATTTGTGGAAGAGAGAGGCTGTATACATAAAGAATGTTGTTATTGGAACTTTATTATTGTCACATTGATACTGCATTTCTCAGGAAATGTATGTTAATGTGTTTCTCCCTGCTTTTTTTTTTTAAAGGCCTTGAGTAAATGGGCTGAAGTTATTTGGATGCCTGCAAAATAGACCTTATAGTTTATAAACTGTATATTATTATGTTTAAAAAAACAATCTCTCAGAACTCTTTATAAATAACAGAGAGATAGAGAAACTTAGGTGATTTACATCTCAGTATTTACTTTTTAATATATGTACAGGTAACATACAGGCAAAGCAGTGACAAACTATATGATACGTTCCTCAGGAAAATTAAGAGCACTTTTTCATCATAATTATATGACAATAAACAACAAAAGAGGGAGTCTGGTGTATGTTTGCAGCAAAAATATCTTTAGTTTTCAGCACTTTTCTAAGAGTTTTAAAATATTTTTTAGCCATGAAGTAGAGACTTAGGTCCAGCCCCTTCCCATCTCAGAAACGAAAGTAGAAAACTCCTGATATAACCCAACTGGCAGTAGAGATTACATATCTGTATTCCAAGGCTGCTGACGTGAGTAGTAGTATTGACTACTAATCTTTTCATGCTTATAGCATATCTATCTATATATATCTCTTCTTTCATTTTCATAATTGTTTTATCTGGCTTTTTTTTTTACCTTTCTACATGCAGTAACATTTCCTTATATGTCAGAATTTCTAAACTATGCTTTTGTGACATTTATCCATGTATTCAACCTGTACAAAGCACCTATGATTTGTAAGACATCATATATAATTATGTGTGCTTCAAAAAGACACATCGTCCTTCCCAACCCACATGTCACAGATGAAGTGGTGACAGAGTGAACGGCAGCGTTTAAAGTATGCTCCATATGGCGAGCGTGGCATTGGCATAGCTCTGCTCACCATGTTGCATGCGTCATTATCTCAGAACTGATGGGCTGGGAAGAAGTGCAAAGGAGACTGTTTTAAAAAGCAGAGAGAAGTCTTAGGAAGTGTATCAAAGGATTCAGTAATGTGGTAAAGGAGCAATTAAGAGACAATGGATGTTTTGTTTTAAACACCGAGAATATAATTGAGATCAGAAGGTTGGGAAAATATATATGAGACAGATGACAGCTTTTACTCAGTGGAAACATTGGTAAAGCAATGAAAAGGCAATTGAAAATGACGAAAAGGTGATTCACAGGAAGATGATGATACAAATGCCCCTCCAAAATAGGAGAATTTAACACATGTATATATTTAAAGTTTTAACATATTTGAAAAAATGGTCAAGTCCCATAGTCATAAAAAATGCAAGTTAAAAATGAATTTTTCTCTTGCACATTGGAAAGAATTGAAAAGAATGCTGCAAATCCCTGTGAATGAGGATATGGAAAAGCAGACATGCATACGGCCCCGGTGGGAATGCAATTGCACAGCCTCTTTGGGTCAAAGCTTTAGAATATGTCCCTGAAGTTATGTAGGTTTGTTTGCTTCATCCCAGATATTTCACTCCCAAGAATATATTCTGTGAAACCAACTACAGAAGAGCAAGAGGATGTGTGTGACCACAAGTTCCTTGCAAGCTTATTCATGATAGCCCAAAAAGGAAGGGAAAGATCTGGAAAAATAAACTAAAATGCCCAATGATCTAGTGTTAGTTATACAAATTACGTCCATTCGGGAACACAAATGCTGACATTAGATTTTTTTGATGTCGTACACATTTATATGGTTAAGCATAGTAGAGGCACCTCTTAACGTACACTTGAGCGCCAGAATCTGTAATAGCTCATTTACCTAATAAGCAATTAATCAGCAACTCCTACTATCCAGAGCACAGTTAAGAATGGGAAATAATCCATGAAGGATCTCTGAAGTCTAAATAAATTCCATAAAATCCCCAGCATAGAAACTCCCACTTTTGAAATAGGAGTTTTCCTTTGGAGCATCTTTATTTTTAACTTTAAACATAATCCCCTTAAGTTTGGTTTTCAGGTTCTCGCAGACTTGAGTTAGCAAATGAGAAAAGGCCATGGCAAGAGTGTAGACCAGGAAGAGAAGAAACAGGTGCTTTGAGAAAAGAAACGAGACAGAACAAGAAGGAATCAACATTGTCAAAGCGGCAGATAGCATGTGAGAAGAAATCTACTTACTTTTCAACAGTTTTAAAAAAAAATTTATTTTATGTTGGAGTATAGTTGTGTTACTTTCAGCAAAGTGATTTGGAGAAGCACTTACTTGTCAAATCTCACTCAAGTATCACTCTCTTTTACCAAAGTTTAGTCATTGTTATTAACAGTGATTACCAGTAAGTCATGGGCTCCAGAGAGAGGTTCTTTTTAGTCTGCATAGGAATGTAAGAGTGTGTACCTTAAGATTCTTCATTAAAAGTGGTTAAAACTGTTTAAAGAGTTTTCTCAAGGATTATTAACCCTTAGTTATTTGGGTGTTTTCCTTAAGTTAAATACTTATTTCCTTGGCCAGGCCACTCAAAATGAGGCTTTGCTGTGTGTATATTCTCACAAAGCAGGAGACCACTTGCAACATGATTTGATGGTTGGGATCATATATACTAGAGTAACAATGAGTGTGCAGAGTAGTCTTGAGGATGCTGAGAATTAGAAATATTATAAAAATAAGATTTTTATAGAGACTTGCATTTTAACCTATAAGTAAATTATAATATTATTTTGGAGAATAAAATATTGCCAAATTGTATCTACTTTACCACTTACAGTAAATTACCACCTAACCAAGTTCAATCAGAATCTCATGTCAAAATGGTTACTCAGGTCACCTTCCTTTTTTGTTATATTAAAAAATACAGAAATGCAAAATCAAGTTGTAAAAATACTGACATCGATTTAGTATCCAGACTCTCTCTGTGATCATATATGTAATCTCATTTAGATAATGAAAAAGTCAAATTTGAGGCCTCCTAAATGTAGGGGTTTCACCAAGAGCTCTCCTGCTCTTCCCACTAACCACCAGCCCAAAGCACAAACAAGACGTGACATGTGAGTGTGTGTGTGTGTTAGTTGCTTAGGCTTGTCCAGCTCTTTGCAACCCCATGGACTGCAGCATGCCAGACTCCTCTGTCCACAGGGTTTTCAGGCAAGAATACTGGAGTGGGCTGTCATTTTTACTCCATGGGATCTTCCCAAACCAGGGATCAAACCCACGTCTCCAGCATCTCCTGCATCGGCAGGATTCTTTATGACCTTGCCACTTGGGAAGTCCTAAGACGTGACGGAGATCACTTGTGATGGGGGTAAGGAGGAAGAGGAGATGGAGGAAAGGCTTGGGCGTGAGATCCCCCAGATCTGAGTGTCCACAGTCTCATCCGTGAGACTGAGCATTTGAGAACAGAGGGACCTGATCAGCTGGCGTGCCAGGTCCTGTCACTTACGGGCCTTCCTCTGAGCCCACTGCTCCCAGTAAACTTCTCTTGCGTCCCATTGGTTTCAAATATACTTTTACTTCCCCTGGAGCATCTTTTACCCACCCCACCTTGTTATTTCTTTCAGACTCCAGTTAGACCTCGTGTTGCTTAGCAAGGACTTTTTCTCTACCAAATCTTGGTTACTTACCTTTCTTTTTACCCTATCACAGCACCCTCTATGCTAAATTAAGATCATTTATTTATTTATCTTTCTCCCCAATAAGCTTTAAGGACAGTGCTCTAGAATGCAAAGCATTACCTGCAGTTATCTAGGAAGTAGAAAACTAGCAAGCAAATTCATAGAATACCATGGAAGTCAGCTGGCTGGTTCTTTTTGTTTTGTTTGTTTTGTTTTTGGCCACACCAGGTGACTTGCAAGGTCTTAGTTCCCCAACCAGGGATGGAACCCCTGCCCCCTGCAGTGGAAGCAGGGAGTCCTAGCCACTGGACCCCCAGGGGATCCCCAGTCAGCTCGCTGGTTCCTCAGCGGAAATACAGAACCATAAAGGCCATTTTCAGGCCCTAGAATTCAATGTATCTCTGAAGTGATACTTGTTTTAATCACTATCATTAGTACTTTCCATGCGTATAAATTTACCTAGAAGCTAGTAAAAATGATGTTTCAGGTGTCTTTGCTCTTTTGTTATTATTAGAACAATCTGTAATCTTTTGTGACATCTTAATCATTACACCTTGAAGTAGAGTCCACTGCAACTTTCTCATACTTATCTCTGAGTCATCTAACAGACTACTAAAACTAAAAGATTTCAAGATAATCAAAATGACATTTTACGAAATGGATATTATACTGGAAATAAGTGATGGACTCTATAAAATAATGAATTATAGACAAGTATTTGGAAAACCTTGGATATTCAACTATTTGTTTTTTTCTCTTTGAAAATGGAAGAATAGTCTAAAATGTCCCTGCTGGACAGAAAATTGTTATAATTCATTGAATGATACTTTCCTGATATGCTCTACATTTTTGATAGAGGTTTCAAAAAATTTTTAAGAACATTGTCTATATTTGTTTTTTTCTATTTTTTTGTGTTAGTAAATCCATGGACAGAGGGCTGCAGTCCATAGGGTCAACAAAGAGTTGGACACGACTGAGTGTCTAAGCGTTAGTGGTCATATTTTTTTCACAGACCATGTTGAGACATAAGAACTAGAATCGTAAGTTTCAATTCAGTCAAACTGAATATATGGTAAGACTGCTAAGTTCAACTTTAAAATTAGGTTATCTATTTTACATAGAATATACTGAATTCTCATTTAAAAGACCATAATAAGGACTCTTGCTTAACGGAAGAAAAAACGTGGATTGGTAAATTTACAAACTGGTACGAAAGCTATTTGTTGTTTTCAGTCACCAAGTCTTGCCGACTCTGCAACCCCATGGACTGCAGCATGCCAGGCTCCTCTGTCCTTCACTATCTCCTGGAGTCAAATTCATGTCCATTGAGTCAGTGATGCTATCTAACCATTTCATCCTTTGTCACCCCTTTTTCCTCCCGCCTTCAGTCTTTCCCATCATCAGGGTCTTTTCCAATGAGTTGGCTTTCACATCAGGTGGCCAAAGTATTGGAGCTTCAGCATCAGTCCTTCCAGTGAATATTCAGGGTTGATTTCCTTTAGAATTGACTGGTTTGATCTCCTTGCAGTCCAGGGACTCTCAAGAGTCTTCTCCAATACCACAGTTCAAAAGCATCAATTCTTTGGCGCTCAACCTTCTTTATGGTCCAACTCTCACATCCATACATGACTACTGGAAAAACCATAGCTTTGACTATATGGACCTTTTTCGGCAAAGTGATGTCTCTGCTTTTCAATACACTATCTAGGTTCCTCATAGCTTTTCTTCTAAGGAGAGTATCTTTTAATTTGATGGGTGCAGTCAAATCCACAGTGATTTTGGAGCCCAAGAAGATAAAATCTGTCACTGTTTCCATTTTTCCCCATCTATTTGCCATGAAGTGATGGGACTGGATGCCATGATCTTAATTTTTTGAATGTTGAGTTTTAAGCCAGCTTTTTCACTCTCTTCTTTCACCTTCATCAAGAGACTCTTTAGATCCTCTTCGTTTTCTGCCTTTAGAGAGGTATCATCAAGCATGACTGTGAAGTTGTTGATACTTCTCCCATAACCTTGATTCCAGCTTGTGATTCATCCAGCCTGGCATTTTGCATGATGTACTCTGCATAGAAGTTAAATAAGCAGGGTGACAATATACAGCCTTGACATACTCCTTTCTCAATTTTGAACCAGTCCATTGTTCCATGTCCAGTTCTAACTGTTGCTTCTTGACCTGCATACAGGTTTCTCAGGAGGCAGGTAAGATGGTCTGGTATTCTCATCTCTTTAAGAATTTTCCAGTTTGTTGTGATCCATACAGTCAAAGGCTTTCTTGTAGTCAATGAAGCAGAAGTAGATGTTTCTCTGGAATTCCCTTGCTTTCTCTATGATCCAATGGATGTTGGCAATTTGATCTCTGGTTCCCCTGCCTTTTCTAAATCCAGCTTGTACATCTGGAAGTTCTTGGTTCATGTACTGTTGAAGCCTAGCTTGAAGGATTTTGAGCATTACCTTGCTAGCTTGTGAAATAAGTGCAATTGCATGGTAGTTTGAACATATATTGGGATTGGAGAAAAAAATGACCTTTTCAAGTCCTGTGGCCATTGGTGAGTTTTCTAAATTTGCTGGCATATTAAGTGCAGCACTTTCACAGCATCATCTTTTAGGATTTGAAACAGCTCAGCTGGAATTCCATCACCTCCACTAGCTTTGTTCATAGTAATGCTTCCTAAGGCCCCCTTGACTTTGCATTTCAGGATGTCTGGCTCTAGGTTAGCAATCACAACATCATGGTTATCTGGGTCATTAAGATCTTTTTTGTATAGTTCTTCTGTGTATTCTTGCCACCTCTTTTTAATCTCTTCTGCTTCTGTTAGGTCCTTGCTGTTTCTGTCCTTTATTGTGCCCATCTTTGCATGAAATGTTCCCTTGTTATCTCCAGTTTTCTTGAAGAGATCTCTAGTCTTTCCCATTCTATTGTTTTCCTCTATTTCTTTGCATTGACCACTGAGGAAGGCTTTCTTATCTCTCCTTGCTGTTCTCTGGAACTCTGCCTTCAGTTGGGTATTTTTCCCTTTCTCTTTTGCCTTTCACTTCTCTTCTTTCTCAGCTATTTTTAAGGCCTCCTCAGACAACCATTTTGCCTTCTGGTGTTTTTTTCTGTGGGATGGTTTTGGTTACCTGTACAGTGTCACGGACCTCCATCCACAGCTCTTCAGGGACTTTGTCTACCAGGTCTGTCAACTGCACCGCTTAATCATAAGGGGCTTCATTTAGGTCATACCTGAATGGTGCAGTGCTTCTCCCTACTTTTTTCAATTTAAGCCGGAGTTTTGCCATATGGAGCTCATGATCTGAGCCACAGTCAGCTCCCGGTCCTGTTTTTGCTGACTATATAGAGCTTCTCCATCTTTGGCTGCAAAGAATATAATCAATCTGATTTCAGTACTGACCATCTGGTGATGTCCATGTGTAGAGTCGTCTCTTTGTTGTTGGAAGAGGGTGTTTGCTATGACCAGTGTGTTCTCTTGGCAAAACTCTGTTAACCTTTGCCCTGCTTCATTTTGTACTTCAAGGCCAAACTTTACTTTTACTCTGGATATCCCTTGTCTATTGTATTCCAATTCCCTATGGTGAAAAGGACATCTTTTTTTGGTTTTAGTTCTAGAAGGTCTTGTTAGTCTTCATAGAACCCGTCAATTTCAGCTTCTTCAGCATTAGTGGTGAGGGGTGTAGACTTGGATTACTGTGATGTTGATGGTTTGCCTTGGAAACAACTGAGATCATTCTATCATTTTTGAGGTTGCACCCAAGTACTGCATTTTGGACTCTTTTGTTGACTATGAGGGCTACTCCATTTCTTCTAAGGGATTCTTGCCTCACAGTAGTAGATATAATGGTCATCTGAATTAAATTTTCCCATTCCTGTTCATTTTAGTTCACTGATTCCTAAGATGTTGATGTTCACTCTTGCCATCTCCTGCTTGACCACATCCAGTTTACCTTGATTCATGGACCTAACATTCCAGGTTCCTATGCAATATTGTTCTTTATAGCATCGGGCTTTACTTTCACCACCAGACACATCCACAGCTGGGCATTGTTTCCACTTTGGCCCAGCCTCTTCATTCTTTCTGGAGCTATTTCTCTGCTCTTCCCCAGTAGCATATTGGACACCTACTGACCTGGGGGTCTCATCTTCTATTGTCACACTGTTTTGCTTTCATACTGTTCATGGTGTTCTTGAGGCAAGAATGCCAAAGCTATAGACACACATTTACCCAGGGTGAAAGATGAAAAAATATGCACAGTTAGAAAACATGTCACGGGTGTATAATTTCTGTTTTGCTTTCACTAGTAAGAGATACTTTCCTTCATTGATGGATTAAGGCATTTCGGTAGCAAAAATTAGTGAACTTGACCCCAGAAGAAATTTCTGCAGCGAAGAAAGCTTTATAAATTCGTGTTGTCATCACTTTAACAGCTGTCATCTTCTGTCAGAAAAGTTACAATAACTGTGGTCAATGCGTAATCTGACATCAGCTCAAAACAAGGTTCATATTTCTGATGTTTCAGAGGCAGTCCAATGGACATGTTTACAGACATTCAGAAAGATTTTCCAGGTCTCATCCCAAATTGATTTCTAAAATCAGAAAGCAAATGATTGCATTATTTTAGCTCCTTGTGAAGTATCTTCCAACTTATGTTTTACTGTGATGCCTCCTATTCTGAGGGAAAATCAATATAAGAATTGTCAGTTTGTACAGCTTTTCTGAAATTTTGGGGTAAACATAGTTGAAGATGGTCAAGATCATTTATCCTAGGAGCTAAACACATGAGTTTAGTTCCAGTGTGCTATATTCATCTTAGAAAAGTTTCTTCAGGTGTCAGAGCCTCAAAAATTAAGGTCTCAGCCCCAAAGTACTGTGTACAGTTTGACTGGAAGCAGCAGAAAGCATCAGCTAGCAGAAGGGGTGAACGAGTCTCTTCTCAGTGATCTTCCTTGCTGGTGTCAACAGATGTTTCCTCTAGTCACAGTCTTATATTTAAGTGTCTCTAGGTTTACAGAAACTAGCAAGGCTACTGACACTTATATTTGTGGAAAATGGAAAAATCACAGACTCTTGGAAAGTTAGGTAGGTCCAGTCTGCTTAAGAGTTTAGTTCTTAGAAGTCTCCCACTTGGAATCAGAAAACAGGTATAACAGATGTTTGGTCATCATACATCTTCTCATCAGGTGTCAGGGATGTCTATATAACATTTCTGAACCTTTACCAGAGGTATGAAAACTGAAGGAATAGGAAGAAGCCTCCAAAGATTGTATCATATTTGTCTTGCTGCTGGAGGGCATCATCATGCTTTCATGCTGGGGGGGAATATTACATGCAAGGTGATCTTTACAGTATATAAGGTGGAAGGCTTGTGAATTGATTTCTGTGTTCCATATGAGTGGGGAAGATAGAATAAATAATTCAAAAGTGGAAGGAGGAGAGAAATCTTTTTATAGTAAATAAAAAATAAGCAAAATCCATGTCCGTAAGATGAAAATGGTAAAATGGGTAGGTTTAAGAATACAGGGAGTAGAAACTTGTATCCAGTAACAACTCCTATTCGTATTTAGGGGTTCCCTGATAGCTCAGACAGTAAAGAATCTGCCTGCAATGCAGGAGATCCGGGTTCGATCCCTGGGTCAGGAAGATCCCCTGGAGGAGGAAATGGCACCCACTCCAGTATTCTTGCCTGGAGAATCCCACAGACAGAGGAACCTGGTGGGCTACAGTCCATGGGGTTGCAGAGAGTTGGACACGACTGAGCGACTAACACACACTATTCATATTTAGAAATGAAAGGGAAGAGGAATAGTTTAAGACATCATTCTTACTTAGACATGTTTACGTCAGACTTTAGTCATTTTCACAGTTTTCAGAGAAAGGAGAAGTACTATTCAACATCTGTATTACTTTCCAGTTGCTGTTGTAATATCATCACAAACTTATTGACTTAAATGCAACACGAATGTATTCTCTTAGAGTTCTGAAGGTTAGAAGTTCAAAGTGGGTCTCGTGGGGATGCCCTGCTCCTGGGGTTTTCCAGGGGAGAGGCTGTTTCCTTGCCTTTCCCAGATTCCTGAGGCCTCCCGCATTAGTAGTTCATGGCCCCTCTCTCAGTCTTCAAAGTGCATCACTCCAACTCTGCTTTTAGTATTTTATAACTTTCCCTTTTTCTGAATGGCCCTACTGCCTCCTTCTCATAAGGCTGTGATTACACTGGGCCTGACCAGATAATCTGGGATAATGTTCCCAGCTCAAAATCTCAAATCCCTTTGCCACGATAGGTAACATATTCATAGGTTTCAGGGCTTAGGACAAAGATATCTTTGGGAATGAAAGACGTGACTAAATTATTCAACCTATTTTAGCATCTTAAAATCCTAAAGGGAAAAAAATGACTCAGTTGGATCAGGAGCCCTTCAAAACTGAAATTTGGAAATAATAGTGAAAAATGCTGTATTAGCTAGGAAAGGTTAAACTATGCTGCAGTAATGTAGAAATACTACATCTCAAGGGCTTACTGCCTAAAAGAGTATTTCTTGCTAATGGGACATCTTCACAAGTCATGTACCTGTGTAGAGCAGCTCCCTTCCCAGCAGTGACCTGGGGACAGGGTGGTTTCAGCTTACGCTCCACCATGGCAGGGTACGTGGTGGTCGCCAGGGCGAGAGGAGAGCTGGGTGGCTGGAGGGGGGCTTTCCCCCCTGAGCCCCAAGGTGACGCACACCACACATCCCATTGTCATGTGGCCCACCTCGCTGTAAGGGGGCGAAGAAGGGAGGCTTCCACGTGCTCAGGAATGAAGGGACCAGGTGCTGATGTGCTCATATCTTAAGTCACTGGTATGTTACCGCCTGAGATGCTTTCCAGTGAGAAACTCTGTAAAAACGGCATCAGCAGGTTAAAAATTCTTTTTTTTTTTTTCATTTATTTTTATTAGTTGGAGGCTAATTACTTTACAATATTGTAGTGGTTTTTGCCATACATTGACATGAATCAGCCATGGATTTACATGTGTTCCCCATCCTGAACCCCCCTCCCACCTCCCTCCCCATCCCATCCCTCTGGGTCATCCCAGTGCACCAGCCCTGAACCCTTGTCTCATGCATCCAACCTGGACTGGCGATCTGTTTCACACTTGATAATATACATGTTTTGATGCTGTTCTCTCAGATCATCCCACCCTTGCCTTCTCCCATAGAGTCCAAAAGTCTGTTCTATACATCTGTGTCTCTTTTTCTGTGCAAAGACTGTCTTGATTATTCACATGAATGAAAATTTAGATTGAACTTTGTACCAGTGATCTCAATGATGCCCTCTTGAAAATCCTCAAATGGATCCTTACATAGATTGTGAGACCATAGAAAGGAGAGTGATGGTAAGAGGAGTAGCATGAACTCGTCAAGAACATGTCTTTTTGTTCATTTTTTGAGAGTATCCATATGCCAGTAGACTAAGGATACTGTGGTTGTAAGTGGATCTCATCAGAGTGTCTGACAAAGTTTCTCATGATATTCCTGTGGAGCAGATAAGGAAAAGAGTTCTCACTGATCCTGTAGTTAAGATTTGTAACAAGTGAGTAACAGGAGAAAGTAAAAAAATAATAATAATAATCCAAAGAAATAAACTAGAGCCAAATCATGAAAAATCCTTATAAGCTATTTTAAGGGATTGGGACTTTTTGTTGAGGGCAATTTGGGTTCATGAAATAAGGTTTGCCTTACAGAAATATCATCCTCTGCAGTGTAGAGCGGAGACTGGAGGAGACTAATACTAATACTAGAGACGAGCCAGAAAGCGGGGTGGGGTGGCCTGGACTAAGGGGATCACAGAGTGAGTAGCTGGTGAGTTTAAAACATCTTATGTTGGCAAGATGGGCAGGGTTTTTTCGTTAATAGAATATAAGGGCAGAAACACACTGAAACATCGAACATGGCACTCTCGAGTAAGCCTGAAGTGTCTTGCATGGATGTGGGCACCGTTCTTTGTCAGAGGGACATCACGATGAACTTTAGGCTTCTGAAGGGTAGTAAGATAGCGATGTCTGCAGGCCTATGGGGAGGCTCTGGAGCAGAGGAGGGTCCAGGGTGGAGACCCAGGTTTAGGAGCCACGAGTCTGGAGGTGGTGATCAGAGGTGGAGCAGTGGAGACCGTCCAGAGAGCCTCTGGGCTGAGAAGGGAAGCTCCTGGGACCAAGCCTGGGGGGACAGTGACGCTGAAGGGTTCGAGGGCAGAAGAGATCGAGAGGGTCTCGTTGAAGGTGGTCTGGTGTCTTAGAAGCTGAAGGGCGAGCTTCCAAGAGAGGAGTACGTGCGGGGAGTGGGCGGCCTGTGAGTGTGCGGCATGTAGCTGCCCGGAGGCACGCGCGCTTTCAGTAAGGTGACAGGGCAAACGCAGGTCACGGGCCCAGAGGGGGTGAGGTCATGGGACAGGGGGAATGGGGTGGGACTGCAGCGGGGTGAGGGGTCGGGGGCACGCGCGCGTTCAGTAGGGCCATGGCAGGTCAGCACGGGCCCAGAGGGGGGTGAGGTCGTGGAGACGGGGGCAGGGGATGGGGTGGGACTGCAGCGGGGTGAGGGGCCGGGGGCACGGCTCTCCGTCCAGGTGCTAATGGAAATAGACAGGAGGAGGCAGGGCAGACGAATAATACGTCAGTGTACCAAACAGCCCAGCCACTTATTTCTCAGAGGCCATTTAACCCAAAATATCATACTGTCTTTTGAAAACTGCTAAGTTACCTGGATTTCACACTGGTGACATTGTTTGGAAGCTGGATGTAGCTGTTCACTCCCTCCACAAGCCACTCGAGCTTGTGGACTTATTATTTTTCAGTGAATTGAAAATATATACAGTTAGATTGAATCAAGTCTTTACTATCTTCTGAGGGACACTGTTGTGTTTTTAAATCTGCTGGTGGTTCAGTGTTATAACTGATTTTCTTAGTGACTTTTCTGTGAAAATGCTTTAAAATGCAGTTTACTGCTGTTATCAGGAACAGGGCGAGGCTGTAAAGTCTCCACTGTTTTAAATTCTGTGCCCCTTCATCTCTCGAGCCTGGACTATATATTTTTTTAAGCCATTTATCTTCTTGTTGGACTTTTCTGCCGGAGTATATGCTGCTAGTGGTTTTATTTGATCCCTGGCAATGAGTTCTGACATTTTTTTCTGATATTGAGCATTAAACGTGGTTCCCTAGTGAGACAGTCTCTCTGCACTCCAGTGCTGTTAACTTTGATAGACTTCCTCTTATGAGAATAAGCTCCAAAAACAATCGAGTTATTTTCCTTAGTGATTCTCCATTTTTGTGAAATTTCATTAATTGTAAAGCTATAGATTTCAGTTTGCCTACCACTAGTCTAAATTTAGCTTCCCAATTTCAGTAGCATCTGAACATTGGGGATTTGGAAACTTTCATGCGTTAGCTCAGCAGACTGGTGTCGAGGATGCCTCTGTGGCGTGTACCTGAGTGTTGAGGCCCAGACTGTCATCAGAGGCTCTTCACAGAGCTGACGTTACGGCAGTCGGACAAGTAACCCTGGTGAGCTTTCAGTGAGACATAGCGTGCTATGGTGCACAATCAGGAAAGACTTTTCAAAGGTAACAGCCCTTGATTACGTTTTGAAGAATGAGTAGGATTTAGCTAGATGAAGAAAGGAGGGAACAAAAAAAATCTTGTTTTAAAAAATTCTCTATTTTGTGGGAAGAATCTGAGAGTCTGTGAAATAAATGAATTGGAAATGGTGGAAGGGAGAAGGCTTCACTTTAGAATTAACCTCCTCCTAGAGGTATGGCCTCTCCTCTCTCCTTCAGCCCACCATCTGGTCTTGCCTCAATATCCTCATGAAATCCAGCTCTGCCCATGACACCACTCAAGGAGATCTTCAGTGGCCCCACACCGCCTTCAGAGAACGTTCAGACCTGAGAACTAGTCTTCATGGGCTTTGGGCCTCCTGACCCTCCTCAGAAACCCCAGTGCTCACTGTCCCCCGAAGCCACTGCACTCTTCCACCTCTACGTCCTTGTTTAGGGTGTTCCTTCTGCTTAGAATAATCTTTGTTTCCTTCCCTGTCCATTCCCTTTAGAAGTCTTCTCATCCTAAAAAGTTAAAATATCTCAAAAAATGATATGTCCATGCAGTATAAAGTCATTAAAGATAATTCTGTGGGACGAATATTGTGAAAAGGTTATTTAAGATATTAATAGATAAACAGGCTACACTGCGGTATGCTTAATCACAGTTTTAAGAAATGAACATGCAAAACAAGGGACTTCATTGTACCAACATGACGTGAACAGTCACTGTCTCTGGCTTGTTGGATAATGGCTGCTCTTCGCCCCCTTTTCATTCTCGTCTATATTTTCCAATTTTTCCCTAAAAGTATATGCGATGCTTTTACAGTAGGAAACAAAGTGATAGATGGTATTTTCAACTTTTTAGTTTTTTTTAAACCCTACTCTTTCCTCATGAGTTTCAACTCATTATTTCCATCTTAGATTCTTCTGTGGTCCACCAATCAGAAATAATATTCACCTTCTCTCTACCACCGTCTTGGCCTTCTTACATAGTAACACGCCATATTCTGTGCTATGCTTTAATCATGTGCTGCAGGCCCCACAGCAACCAACTGGCATCATGAACAGAGGTGACTGCTTGCTGCATGAGTGAGCGAACACTTATGGGATTCAAAGAAGGACCGTTAATTCCTATACAGAACATAAACCTTACTGGGGAGATGATGCACATAGTCAAGAAAAGTATAAGTTAGTTTATAAGACACTAAGGACGATAATTGTCAAGAAGCATATAATGTGGAATGTGTGGTGGAGGCAGTGATAGAGGGATTTTTTTTAACGTGTAAAAAGAATCCTGTTTGCCAAATGAGATTCAAGGATTATAGCTGAGATAGGTGCCAGAAGAAAGCACTTTTATTTGGAAAAATAACAATGACATTTGAAGGTCAAATTATGAATGCAGAGTCACGGACTGGAGTCTGTGAAGAGCCCCAGCCCACCCTGCCCAAGCCTGTCCTACTGGCTCTGAGCAAAAATAGAATGTGACTGCAGTAATCTACAAAGCAGATCATCTGCACTGATAACAGGCCATTGACTAGTTTTAATTTACCTGCATATTGAGAGTCTATTTTGCTAGCAATGGTTATTAAAGTGACAAAGAAAAGGACTGCATCTTTTTTTTTTTTTTCCGATCCCAACTTGAATCTTATAAGAGCATCTGCTGAGAGGAAAGAAAATGAACTCAAGGCATCTTTCTGTCTCAAATATTTCGTGATACGTTGGAATGCTATTCATGCTTACTATTTTCAGATATCATACAGCAAGAAATAAGGCATCTCATATAGCTTTCTCCCCCTACAATTAAAAGTTAGCCTGTGGAGCTGCACAGATGTCTCTTAGGGATTCGGTCAGAAACCAGACTCAGAGACACTGATGGTTCTGTCTCCAGACCACATGGGAGGAAGCGGTAAGGAATCAGATGACAGGGCTGAGAAGAGATTGGGGCAGAATCCTGGCCACCAGGTAGCCCTGCTGCTTTCTGAATGCAGAGCTGGTTCAGTCAGTCTCCCCTCATCTCCTCTCCATGTTGGTGTCCTAATAACTTTCCTAGAAGGAATATTGCAGACATAATTGCAAAGAGTCTTTGTAAATGTTTCATGAGAAAGAAAATCCTATTATGGAAGCTTCCAGTCATAACTGGCTGTGCAAGATACTAGTCCATCATATACATCTTAATCCTTCAGGTATTCATAACCG
This sequence comes from Odocoileus virginianus, assembly GCF_023699985.2. NCBI lineage: Eukaryota > Metazoa > Chordata > Mammalia > Artiodactyla > Cervidae > Odocoileus > Odocoileus virginianus. The sequence goes on from NW_027224270.1 coordinate 429,892, forward strand.
AGAGCTGCCAGATTTCAGTTCCCTGTCCTAAGTAAATTAATTCATCAAAATCCTATTTCACAGTGCCTCCTTCTCTCTGTCTTAGTATTTTGTTTTCATTTCTGTTGCCTTTATTTTGTCTCATTTTAAAATGAAGAGTAGGCTTAGCTTAGCAACCCTTGACAGCATCCCACGTGCTTTTCTGTGGCTCCTTTCGGAAGCAGGATGTCAATTGTGCAGGTCACAGATGAAGGGAGAGAGAAACCTTTGGGACCAGACCAATTGTGTGACTCGATAAAAAATTGTGAGAATTTTTCTGTCTAGATTCTGAATTTAAGCTAAAAGTAGACCTCAGCACCTTAACTCTCTTGGGAATCTCATAGGCTGATGGATGCAGGATATGGGGCTTGGGGAGGAGAACCACACCTTGATGTATTATTTTGTTTTTCCCCCACTCTCGGCATGATTGCCTTTTTCAAATTCTTTCTCTTCAGCATACACTAAAGGTTTTGTGGGGACTATCATACATAAACATCAAGTGCAGAAGTCAGAGCAAAGTAAGTGCAAAAGATTAAAAATAGGACTAATTGCTTAAATGTAAAGTGTGACACTAATATGATGAATGTATTCCTCTTTCAGCTTCACTGTTTGCAAAATGTTCATTATTTGTATGATTATCATTTACTAACAGTATCTCTAGGATGCTTTTTTTAAACTTTTTAATTTTGAGGCCATAACAATATTAAAAGAATTTATTAAATGTTTTCAATGGCCTTAAAAAAATATGTACTTTTTCAGGAATGCCTTGCTCTCAAGTTGTTTTTGTACTGTTAGTATCTTTTGAAAAATATGAAGTTGTAAAAAATATGTAAGTGATGAGTTATGTTACACCTAATAGTATAACAATATCTAAACTATAAGAGTTCTAGTTTTTAGCTTCTTTGGTAAGAATTTGGCATTTTAAGCTCTTAAGGAAAATAAAGGGATTCCATTTGGGTATTAATGTAGACAACACCATTTTTATGAGATAATATCCTTAAAATAGGTGTCCCTGGTGGCTCAACAGTAAAGGAGATGCAATACAGGAGATGCAGGTTTGATCCCTGGGTTGGAAAGATCCCCTGGAAGAGGAAATGGCAACCCACTCCAGTATTCTTACCTGAAAAATTCCATGGACAGAGGAGCCTGGTAGGCTACAGTCCATGGGGTTGCAAAACAGTCAGACATGACTTAGCGACTAAACAACAATCCTTAAAGTAATATAGAGATAGTTTATTGAATTTTCATTTGACTATTTTACCAAAAAAAAAAGACCGGTAAGAAAAGCTCTTCTTACAAAAGAAACTGTAAGTGCCATAAAGAGCAGTTAACTGCTCAGCATTAGAAAAGTCATTTAAGAGCCACAAGACTCTACTCCAAGCCTTGCTCCTTCACTGACAAACACTGGGCAAACACCGATGCTCTTCCTGTGAGAATGACCGAGCAAAAATCCCACCAAGATAGTAAAGAGAGCAGAACACTCACCCTCAGAAGCGTTTTCACAGGTTAAGGAGAGAGAGTGTTCTAATACATTTATTTGCTTGGTTTAACTTAAAAATAAATTAATTGACTGTATGGTCCCTTAATTATTTTGAAATCCCACATAAAGACATCCCAGAGTAACATGCTATCCCAAGTTCTTTACTAATAATAACACCACTAACTTTAAAATGATGAAATATACCTGTAAGTATCTTATGACGCCCTATATATGTTTAATTATCTTTATGGTGATGTAAAGACAAGACAGTGCAGTTTGACGAGTCTCCACCAGCAGAGGCTCCCGTCACCCTGAGGCCCACTGTGCCCCTTGGGCTCAGCCCTCTCCTCCCGCCCCAGCCTGAGAGCCGCTCATCCTGTCTTTCCCCGAAGCTGATCCTTTCCTAGAACTTCAGCTAAAAGAGACTGTTCAATGTATACTAGTCTTTGTCCTAGTTCTTTCCACTAAAAACATAACACTGTTGAAGTCCACCCGTGTTGCGTATAGTTTTTGCCTTTTAAATTCCGGGTAGTATTCCATTTTATGTTACAGTTTGTTTTTCCAGTTAGCAGTTTGATGGACATATGGATTATTTCCACTTGGGGGCTGTTATAAACAAAGGTGCTATGAATATTCATATACGTCTTTGTGTGAATATGTTTTTGTTTTTCTTGGGTAAATATCTAGAAGTTAAATGACTGGGTTGCATGGAAAAAATTCTGAGAAACTGTCAAACTGTTCCAAGTTCCATTCTATTTTTGCACGCTCACCAACTATGTACAGCAGTTGCGTTTTACCCCTACAGTAAGTAACACTTGTTACCATTAGTCTTTTCATCATTTTTCTGGTAGGAATGTAGTGCTATCTCGTTATGAGTTTAATTTATTTTACTTTCCTAAGACCTGATGATACTGAGCCTCTTTCCTTGTGCTTATTTGCCATTCATATGTCTTCTGTGAAGCAGCTGTTCAAATCTCTTGCCCATTTTTTTGTTAATCAAACTTTTGTCTTTAAGTTACAAGCATGTTATTTTCTGGAAAGAAATTCCTTTATCAGATAGAAATTTTACAATTTTTTTTCTCTCAGTGTGTGGCTTGCTCTTTCCTTGGTCTTCTTTTCAAGAGCTGTTTCTAATTTTAATGAAATCTAGTCCATCAATTTCTCCTTTTATGGATCACGCTTATGGTGGCGTATCTAAGAACTCCTTTGTAACCAGAGTTACGAAGGTTTTCTCCTGTTTTTCATTTAAAAAGATTTGTGGTGTAGTTCTTCTTTTCATATCTGAGGCCTGCACAATCCCTGCCTCTTGTCCGAGCTGATCGGGGGCCCTTTCTCACACTTCTCCTTCGGTTCTTTACCTGCCTGTTTCTGGCTCTGCACACCTTCTGGCCAGAATGTATCCTCTTGTCTTCTGGGGACTCCTAGTTCCAGTCCTGTCCCTTTCTGGAGGTCAGAATACAACGGAAATCCCTTTTTAATTGCCTCTTCCCATTCCTCTGACTTTTCAGGACTAAGAATATTTCCTTAGATATCCTATACATAGCTCTTTCATGCCATCTTTTAGAAAAAAAATCTCAAAACATTTTTATTTGCCTGGTGGAAAGTGAAGGTTCGGATGTACATAGGGCTTGAAAGTTGGGTTTTAGACAGCAATTTTTTAGACAGCAAATATTTTAATTTGACTAGAACTAAGTGCAAAGTTCAGAAAACCCCATTATGCTAATTTGAGAGCACTGGAAGAGTGATTTAGTTGATCCTGTGTGTAAGGATAAGATTGAGAGATGTTTTTTCCCTGGCTTACGTCAGACGTTGTTTTTGTGCCTGGATAATTGCCCTAGCAAGTCTGCAATCCCTTGGTGAGGCTCTCTTCAAGCCTGCAGCGTTTCGGGGCACCCCGTCTTCTCATCTGTGCCCGTCCTGCCCTCTGGCCCTCTGCGGTCTCTCCGACAGCGTGGGTTGTTACTGATAAGCTCCTTGAGGACAGAACCTGTTTTTTCTAACACTGCATAGTACTTGCCACATATTTGGTGCCAGGAAATGCTTGCTGCATTCCCTTTAACATTCCCAGATAACAAATTGTATCATCTCCCTTTATACTAACAGCCTAAAAATCCCTATGCACAGAAATTCTACCATTTCATCTGTTAAATAATTTGGACCCACTTTCTCCAGTCTTATTTTTCTTAATAACACAGTCACCTAAAATGTTTACCCACTGACTGGCACTCTCTTGTACACCATTGGCATTTTATTAAATCACATAGATACTTCTGAGTTTTTAGTAAATAACGTCCTTTCTTTCAGTGTGGCCTTTATCTTTATTCTGCATATCCTTTGGACCAGGAAGACTTTATCTTTGAATCATCTTCCTGAACCATTATTAGTTCAGCATGAGAGAAATACTTTTTATTATTGCTGGAGAGAACTTTGGTATGGCAAATTTTGCAGAAAGAAATTTTGGGATATTGGTATAAAAATAAACATCTACTCTTCCACTACCATCAGAAAAAAGAACAAAATTATTTTTAGTATATAAAATTCAGTTTTAAAGAAAATATTCTTTTGAAAACATAGCTGCCACTTAGTATATTCTTTGATAATCTGACATAAATATAATCAAGAACATGGATAATAAAACCTTTATAGAATAGTTTGGTTGCCTGGTATGATTTTAGATAATAACTTTATTGTTTAGCACATGGCAATTTAATGAAATTTACATGTCTATTGGATTATAGAAACATTAAGAAAATAAAACTGTCCACGTAATAGTTGAGATTTGCCTGTTATTATATTAATAGAATCAGTCACCAAATTAACTAAACTGCAGAAAACCTAAGCTATTTATTATAGCTTTGACAATAATCGTGATAATTGGTTCTGAGATTCCAGCTGTAAAGGACTTGTGAAGGTTTGCCCATTCTTTCTCAGAGACAGACTTGATCCCGATAAGGCGCCCCAGAGACCCTGAAGAGCCGGCTTCAGTCAGCGGAGAGTGAAGCAGACACAGCTTCTCTACAGAATGACATCACTCCTGGTCAACAGTCAGACCACACACCGGTGCAGTGCGGGATTCCATAATTACTCTGATTGTTTCCGCATGGGCTGAATCTGAATGCCCCCTCTTCCATTAGTGAGAGAATTATTAAAATACTCAGAGGTGGCCTCCATTTCCTTCACCGGTGTTTCAGCGGCCTTTTGCTTGGAAAGCAGGTCTGCTGGCCCCTGTCTGATAATTGCTTCTGATCCCGTCTCCCTTCCTCTCTGCTGATCCCTCTGACATTTCACCTGCCGCAGGCTTTAGACATTGCTCCCTTCTAAGCCAGGTCTATGTTCACACTGAATTGTGCTGCTTTTGTTTTGTACCTTTGCTCATAATACATCTGGGTTTCTTGTTGTTTTCACTCTTTGATGAATTTCCTGTTTAGGATCAGTAATGTGTCATTTTGGTGAATTCTACTTTCTTAGAAATACAGTTCTTTTTATTCTTATTGCTGCTCTTTTTCTGCTTTCTGGTGGCAGTGTTGCCACAACTGCCTGTGGCTCAGCTTGTAAAGAATCCGCCTGCAATGCGGGAGGCCTGGGTTCGATCCCTGGGTTGCGAAGATCCCCTGGAGAGGGGAAAGGCTGCCCACTCCAGGATTCTGGCCTGGAGAATTTTGTGGACTGTGTAGTCCGTGGGGTCATAAAGAGTGGGACACGACTGAGTGGCTCTCACTTCACTTCACTTTCACGTGCACTTCTTACAGCTGAGCATTTTACACCGTAGTCCTTGGCTTGTCTCGTGGCAGCTGGCCGTGCCTTCAGCACCGATCATCTTAGCCACCCCCACCTCCTCCCTTCCACTTAGCATGTTGAAGAGGTCTAGGACTCTTTTTAACAGAATGGATCAACAGTTATGTCGACATGATTGTATCACTCATGTCTTTGCTCCTGCTGTTGTTTGCACACCAAATCTTCCTCTTTTATGGATCCCTTTTTTACATTATGTCAAGTATGTCCTTGAGTAATTCTTTTAGATATATCCTATTTGATAATGCATCATTTATCTAGTTTGTGCCAAAGGAACCTAAGTTTCATAAGGACATAAATTTGTGTGTCTTGTCACTGTTTTGCGTAAAAGAGTGCCTGGCAGATAGGAAGTGCAAATTACATACTTTTTGAGGGAAGCAAATCAATTTATTTTATCACTTGGCCTTCTCCTTGTCAATTTTAAATCTTTCATGGAAATAGTGAGAAACTGCCTATCACATTTTCCTACTTTCTGATACCAAGTTTTCCCCATAGTTACTCACCTTTATTGATGACTCAGGGGCATCATGATCTGTATCACTCATTGTGATTTGTTCTAATCTGAGAGCAGAACGCCCTCAAAGTGTCTCAGGGAAGTGTGTCTCTCAGTGAACTAGCTTCCATGTGCCAGATACTTTATTTTTCTTCTTTATACCCAATTGGAAGGGACTGGTCGTAAAGAGATGGGGCCAGGTGGAGCCCTCTGGGACTGGCATTTTCTGTACGCAGAGCAGCTCGTCTGGAAGAGACTCTCGTCAAATAGCCTGGCGGTCGTTAAGTGCAAAAAAAGCTTGAAAGGGAAAAATTCAGCCCGTAAAAGCTCTGTGGCCTGTAAAAAGCTAGATGAGAAAACAAGCCCAAAGCGGAGGATCAGGAGCCAAGCCCGGAGGAACGGCCGCCCCAGTAAGAAGGTGCCTGCGGTGCTCCGTGAGGTGTGGGTGAGGAGCCGCAGGGAGCAGCCGTAGGCCTTCCCTAAACAGCGAGCGTTGTTCTCCATCTCCTGCCCTCCCCTCATCCCTTGCTGTCGAGCTCTCATGCTCAGTGCTAATAAATGCTTAATAAATCTGCTGTCCCCATTGTCCGATGCTACATCCAATACCATCCCCAACAGAGTGGCTTAAAACAGCATTTCTTACTTATTTTTGTTTCACCAGTTCAGGTCGGTAGTCTGGGCTGGCTCAGCCGAATGGTTTTCTGCGTCTCTCCCCTGGGGTCTCTCATGTGGCCTCAGACACCTAGCAGTCTGAGACTGGGGTTTAATACAGCCTCACTCGCACGGCCGGGGCCTCCTTGCCCGCTGGAGGCTGTGCCCTCTCTTTAGAGACTGGGGGTTTAACACAGCCGCACTCGCACGGCCGGGGCCTCCTTGCCCGCTGGAGGCTGTGCCCCTCTCTTTAATGGCGTCCTCCCAGGCCTTTCCCACAGTGTCAGGAGTGTCTGGGGAGATGAGTGTGGACGCTGCAAGGCCTCGTAAGGCTCACACTGCAGCACTCCATACCACCACTTCCGCATGCTCTGCTTATCCCGGGGACGCGCTAGCCTGGACACAAGGGATGGGAAGAACAAAGCATCAGGGCTGTGACTGCATACCGCATCCGAGAGCCCACTCCAATTTTCAGACTTGTCACCTCCAGTACTGTAATGTGTGGACTTGCATAGCCATTTCTTGTCATATTGAGTTTCCTTAGAGAAGGGATTGGGTTATCTTTACCTGCAGCACACAGCAGAAGACCCAGGACCTATTAATGCCTTAATAAAGAGAAGTTGAACCACTGATGAGCTGATTGGTTCATAGGTACATACAGTGCATGGGTGGATACTCTTTTTTGTGTACATTTTATAGATAGATTCTGAGATTAATAGAATAGTGGTGACTGCAGCCATGAAATTAAAAGACACTTTGCAAGAAAAGTTATGACCAACCTAGACAGCACATTAAAAAGCAGAGACATTACTTTGCCAACAAAGGTCCGTCTAGTCAAAGCTATGGTTTTATCTAGTAGTCATGTATGGATGTGAGAGTTGGACTATAAAGAAAGCTGAGCACTGAAAAATTGATGCTTTTGAACTGTGGTGTTGGAGAAGACTCTTGAGAGTCCCTTGGACTGCAAGGAGATCCAACCAGTCCATCCTAAAGGAGATCAGTCCTGGGTGTTCATTGGAAGGACTGATGCTGAAGCTGAAACTCAATACTTTGGCCACCTCATGCGAAGAGTTGACTCATTTGAAAAGACCCTGATGCTGGGAAAGATTGAGAGCGAGAGGAGAAGGGAGTGACAGAATGAGATGTTTGGATGGCATCACCAACTCAATGGACATGAGTTTGAGTGAACTCCAGGAGTGGGTGATGGACAGGGAGGCCTGGTGTGCTGCGGTCCATGGGATCGCAGAGAGTCGGACACGACTGAGTGACTGAACTAAACTATAGCTAGATTCTAAGAGTAATGGAATAGTAGTTTTAAAAGTACAAAGTAAAATAGAAGTATGTCTTTTTGATATAGAGCAGAAGAAGTTTTTGTATGTATCAAACAGTAACTATAAAATGCTGGGTTGTTAGAACCTAGAAACTCATCTGTTTAGAGACTCAGTAGTGTTTCCTTAATCAGTTCCCAGATCAAATAACCAGAAATTATTTCTTCTCTTTTCTGTATCATCATTATCACAAAGGTTGGGCATCATAGTCTTAAGATAATGTATTGCGACATGCATTTACTGTCAGATTAGTGAACATTTGTGCCAAAGTAGCAAGATCTTAATAAGGCAGTCTGTTTGCAAATGCAGCCTCTAATTCCTTTGCTTTAGAAATACTTTAAATAATCTAAAAGGCTCAACTATTACCTAATGTCAGCTAAGATTCGACTGATGGCGCTAAAAGAACAGTTTGGTATCTCGTGGAATTTACAAATCCTGCGTCCTGGTTAAGTTTCCCCATAGGTGACTGTCACATGTAATCTCACCAGCCTCAGAAGGAGGCGCCCTGATTTACCCCCTTCTGTGCATTGTCCTGAATGTCGTCAAAGCAGCTGTCACGCTTTCCTCTCATAGTCTGGAGAGGACTGAAATTTGCAAAAACATGTGGACTCCTTTAGGCATGATAGACTTTACACGTATACAAATTATTATTTTGTCCACTTTGAGTCTTTCAGACACTGTTTTATATAACTGCGGTGTGCAAGTTGGTAAATGCAGATTTCGTTAAGAGACCAAAAGGACACATGTATATGCAGAGCTAATATTTGCTTAGGCAAGTAATCCTTCATGAATGCTAAATGCAGATTTTGTGTGGATTACTGCAAAGAATCATGGAACGAATAACTAATCATAGGAGGCCATTTGGTGAATATTTAAAAACCTTTTACCTTGTATACGAGAAAAATAGTTACATATATGAAACAAGTCTTAATATAATACCATAAAAATGAAGTCTTATCAAACATAATACAGAATTAAAAATGAGCTAAGATAAAGCAAGCCCTCCTGACTATGAAAAGAAAATACAGAGAGACAGAAAAGAAATTGAATTTCAGATCTTTGTTTCAAGATAAAAATGAATTATTATAAAATAGACCTTATTCATGAGTTTGGCTCTCCTTATTTGGATTTCATATACTGAAAGCAACCAGAGGACTGAAGGAAAGTCTATAATAAAAGTCACCTGGGATATCGCTTCATAAACCTAGAAAACAACATTAGAAATTGAAATGGGAATAATGAAAACGGCATTTGAAAGGAATGTAAATGGGAGGCAAGGAAAGAATTGTTGAGACACATCAAAGGAAGTCATTACTTCTCTTGAACTCCTACAAATACTGAAAAGTGTTTTCCAATCCCGGGGCTGATGCCACAGTGAACGGGATGAGATCTTACCCCTCTCCACACAGGCTCGGGCTGTGGTTAGACACGCTCCGTGTTCCTACGCCAGGGGCGGCCGTCTTCCTGCTCGACTGAGAGTGTGGCCTAAGCGGTTCCCACGCTTCTCCGGACCGGGGCAGCCGTGCAGTCTGCCCGACCGCCGTGTCTGGGTGGAGGAAGTGGGGACAGGGCACTGGGGGACACGGCCCATGTGGACTGTCTCGGCTACGCCCAAAGTCCGTGGACTTCCCTGCATGGAGAAGATAGTCCTGCAAAGCGGTGACCCTCTGCGGGTGGTTCAGCATCTGCGTCGAGGAGCATTCCACCGCGGTTAGCGTGTGTGAGTTCATTAGCATCTGGACATTTTGCAGACCGTAACACTTCAAATGGTCTTGACGCACCTTGTGCCTCACAGATTATACCAGTTGCTCTCCTTCTTTCCCTGCCTTTGGTGTCTGAATTTAGATGCCACTGTGAGTCCGCATGTCACACAGTGAAAGTGTGAACAGTAACAAACGGTTTGGGAGGACTCCTTCTGTGCCTTTGTAATTGTCATGTGCCTTTACACAGGACAGGAAAATAGGATAGCAAAGATAACGCATATGTTGTCGTCTCACTGCAGTCGATATTCTGAGCCTAAGCACTGAGCAGGGGTTCTATTTCATCAAGTCTCAGGAACAAGATGGCAGAAATCTGTCTACTCAGGGACTGCCGAGCTGAAGTTTTGTCAAGATAAAAACAGTCGTTCAAAGGAACCAAAAGGATACTCAGCATTGTAGAATGCTGGAAGCACACAGGCTTTGGAGCAAGACAGATTCCACACTCAGCTACTTGTCCGCTGTGTCTCCATGAGCAAGTTATTTAATCTCTGTGCCTCGGTTTCTTTATCGGTACAGTAGTGTCAGTCGTGTCTGACTCTGCAACCCCGTGGACTGCAGCCCACCAGGCTCCTCTGTCCATGGGCTTCTCCAGGCAAGAACACTGGAGTGGGTTGCCATGCCCTCCTCCAGGGGATCTTCCCAACTCAGGGACTGAACCCAGGTCTCCCACATCGCAGGCGGATTCTTTACCACCTGAGCCACTAGGAAGTCCTGGTGATACCTACATTTAAGATAGAGATACCTACATTTAGATAGCAGTTAGGGATAATAGGTTAAGCTCCTTGTATCATGCCTGTCACATACTAGGTGCAAAATAAGCGGTCACTCTTATTCTTAGTGGGTCAGGAGGTATGTTTTCTTGATTCGAGCTTGTAACTACCCCCCCCCCCCCAGCTTTACTTCCATTCATTAGTCCTGGTGCTCACGCTTGTGGTGGAAAGGTAGGAAACCCTTCACCAGGACCGTCAGGCATCCCTGTGTGGCTAGTTCATGCAGCCGGTGACAGGGGGTCAGCGCCTTTAACCAGAGCTCACAGAACGTTAGAGTGGCAGGGGCCACACGCCGGCTACCACGTGGTGGGCCATGGACCACTGGCTCCTCCAGGCTACTACAAGTGTCCAAGTGTACATCCAGCTGTGTTTGAGACAGAATAGTAGATTTGTATATATCCATATGCAGTATTATTTTACTATTGTGATTAATGGAATACAAATTTGTTTCAAAACATTTTTGAATCATTAGGAGCTTTTCTATTATATTGCATTTTCTCTGTCAGCCATTGTGAAAATACAACTCTCACATCGGGGTAAATGTGGAACAAATGAGTCATAAAATTGTTACATATTATGTGGAAGACCTTAATGTTCAAGAAAGTTAAGAACTGGTGCTCTCATTCCCGAGGCCCAGGAAAATGATGTGCGAGGTACTAGTTTACGTGGCTTGTTAAGGAAAAGCCCTGGTGATAACCCAGGTCTCCAACACCTGGTCCAGAACCCCCAGCAGAGGAGGTGTTCTCACTGTTGCTCCTGGAAAAATCTGAAATGTATTTCATGTTCAGATCAGTGCTCATGAAGCTGAGTGTTGACGGAAAATGAATTGTTTGAAAAAGATTTAAAACAGTACCTGACAAATATAAAACATCCAACAAATGGTTGCTATTATCTTGATGACTATTCAGTAAAGAGTGATTCTGTCACTTTTTTCTATCTGTTGCTCAGAGGAATTAGCTGCATTAAAGTGTAGCATTGTAGGTTTTATCATTAGTCACTCAAGCAAGTGTCTTATTTCTCCTACTCTCAGAACAGGAGTGGGTGGGTGTTTTTAAAATCTCCCTTCCAGAAGTCTTTTAGCAGCAGAGGCTGTTGTCATCAGTACTGAGGCTGCGTGTGGAGGGCAGGTATCTCTTGGCCTTTACTGTGGATGCTTAGGACAGCTCTGTTTTGTTGTTGAAATCCCCACTGAGATTTGGTATGTTTCTGTGAACTAAAGAGATTTTCAGTATTTACTTTCCATCAATATTTTTTAATTTGTCTTTCCCACTACCCACCGTGCCCCAGTTCTTTTTGACCAGACTCTTTTTTTATTAATAGGTTCACTTTTAGATCAGTATTTATTTATAATTTGTAGTAGTCTCTTCATGTCAAATAGATGAGGAAACAGTGGAAACAGTGGCTGACTTTATTTTTCTGGGCTCCAAAATCACTGCAGATGGTGATTGCAGCCATGAAATTAAAAGACGCTTACTCCTTGGAAGGAAAGTTATGACCAACCTAGACAACATATTAAAAAGCAGAGACATTACTTTGTCAACAAAGGTCCATCTAGTCAAGGCTATGGTTTTTCCAGTGGTCATGTATGGATGTGAGAGTTGGACTGTGAAGAAAGCTGAGCACTGAAGAATTGATGCTTTTGAACTGTGGTGTTGGAGAAGACTCTTGAGAGTCCCTTGGACTGCAAGGAGATCCAGCCAGTCCATCCTAAAGAAAATCAGTCCTGGGTGTTCACTGGAAGGACTGATGTTCAAGCTGAAACTCCAGTACTTTGGCCACCTGATATAAAGAGCTGACTCACTGGAAAAGACCCTGATGCTGGGAAAGATTGAGGGCAGGAGGAGAAGGGGACAACAGAGGATGAGATGGTTGGATGGCATCACCGACTCAATGGACATGAGTTTGAGTAAACTCCGGGAGTTGGTGATGGACAAGGAGGCCTGGCATGCTGCAGTCCATGGGGTCGCAAAGAGTCGGACACGACTGAGAGACTGAACTGAACTGAACTAGAGATTTGGTATCTAACATCATCATGTGGCCCTCAAGTGATAGTACAAAGTGGTGAATAAGAGATGCTTAGTTGTGACTATACAGACAGAGGTTCATAGCTATAAACCATCCAGATTAGTCACAGTACTTAAAGGAAGTTCCCCTTGGGTTTTTCGGGTAAATTGAGGACTAAAGCAGTTGTTATCACTATGTATTTGTGGTTCTGGATTTTTTTCAGTATCCCTATGAGTGGTATGAATTCTCTTTCTTTAGTTAACTATCTAGGAATTATCTATAAGCTAGATGAAAGAATATGCCAAGTCCATACTTGCGCATATCCAGCTAGAATTCTCTTACAGGGAAGTTGCTGACAGAAAGGAAATGAAAGAGCCAGAGTAAGCACGTGTATGTGCACCCCCCACATCCATTTTGGTGAACGCAGGTGGTTTCCGGGGCCTCCGTGAGTGGCACTCCTGCAGCCAGCTCTCAGGGAGCAATTTCAGGGCCCAGCTCACCAGCCGCGGCCTCGTTAGGGGGGTCACCAGAGCCTCTGTCTCTCCACAGACAGCCCAGGGCCACGTTTCTCCAGCGCACGCAGACTCAGGCGGAGGCAGCTCAGCCTCCAGGGCTGACCCTGCTCTGCTGTTGAGAGAAGGACACGTGGTTTAGAAGGAACTCCCCAGAGCGAGCCCTGGACAGCTCTTTTAGAAGCTGCGCCTGCTCTCCCAGGTGGCGCATGTGAAGAACCCACCTGCCAGGGCAGGAGACGTCAGAGACGCACGCGGGTTCCATCCCCGGTGGGGGTGGGGAAGGTCCCCTGGAGGAGGGCCTGGCCACCCGCTCCAGCGCTCCTGCTGGAGAATCCCGTGGACCAAGGAGCCTGGCAGGCTGCAGTCCAGGGGGGCGCACAGCGTCGGACATGACTGAGCGGCTCAGCAGCGGTGGGCTGATATTCCCCGCACACCCTGCCCGCCCCCGGAGCCCACTGCGCCTGGGCCGGCTCTCCGCAGCCTGCTCTGGGTGCTCAGCCTGTGCTTGCTCTCTCCCCACTGGCGAGCGGGTCTGCGCCGTCATCCGTGAGGGCCTGGGCCGGCTCTCCGCAGCCTGCTCTGGGTGCTCAGCCTGTGCCTGCTCTCTCCCCACTGTCGAGCGGGTCTGCACCGTCATCCGTGAGGGCCTGTGTGCCGTGCCGCCGGGCGCTCAGGCCTGTCTGACTCTGCGCCCCCGTGAACTGTACCTGCCAGGCCCCTCTATCCACACAGATTCTGTATGACATCTGTCAATTATCTTCTGGAGTAATTTATGCCAAAATGTGATTAAAAAGTCTCATGTGCCTCCCTCCCCACAGGTAGCATGTTTGCATTTTTGCAGAGGCTTTAAGCAACTGAAGCGCCTCAGATCCTGAGGACTCAGTGTCCCGCGGGCAGCAGGCCAGGGCTTTCAGGGGCCCCGTGGCTCTCATCGTACCAGCCCGCAGGGCACTGGGCAGGCCTCAGCAGAGACACACATCACCCGCCCCTCTCACGTGTCTGCACGCACGGGAGCGATGCCTTCCTGCCCGCCTCCCAGAATGCGTGGCACTGAGCGGTTTTTCAAAGGAACAGAAAAAGCACAGTTTAATAATGGGCCTAGCGTCAACAGTTTTGCAGCTGGGGCTTCCTTTGGGGCCTCTTCTTTTAGAACTAAGTGCCCCATTAGCGATGGGGCACCGAGCTCACTGAGGCAGAGGTGGACGTGTGGTGCAGGAAACTGGGAGGGGAACGAGGTCAAGGAGCAAGGCGGTGGGTGCAAAACCGGGAGTGAAGTCACAGGTGCGCCCGGAGATGAAGCATGCAGCGAGGGCTTCACCTTCACGTGGATTGTTCAGAGGAAGAGAAGGTGATTCAGAGGTGGAAAGAAGCACCGTGGGATCTGCAGAAGGGTGAGGCTGGTCACTTCTCTTTTGCCTCATCTCTGGTCCCATCTCTGTCGGCTCAGTAGTGGCAGCCGTGACGTGGTCCCCGGGGCCCGCTCTGGGGCCAAGAGCACGCCATACCACCCCGCCTCCCTCTTGCGGTGGGCTCGGTCTGTGGAGAGGTCTGTCTCTGTTGTTGTGTGCCAAACTTTCTAACAAAAACCAGGCCATCCCACTTTCCTTCCATCAGGACACTCGTGTGTCATTTCAAACCATTTGCTGACATTCGGCTTCTTCTGAAAACAGGTTTTTCCTTTTTTTTTTCCCTCCACTTTTGAGATGGGAGAGTGGAGTGTTACTTCCTTTCTTAAAGGTAATCAACTTTTAACTCTTTGGTTGTTTAAATTTCAGAAGTTGTAGCCACTGGCTGCAGATTACGGGGTGTATAATGGGATTGCATTCTGGAAGAGAAGCGCGAGGTGTATTGAGAGGCATGAGGCAGGTGGCCAGCGTGGCAGGCTCTGAGGCTGGACTTCAGTAGCCCCCCCACTGACTGTGCAGCCCTATGCAGGCCACTTCACCCTCCAGCCTTCAGGTTCATCTCCTATATAAAGACAGAGGTCATCAGTACCGTAACTAGAAGAATTAAGCGGCTTTTATGAAAGGAGCTTAATATGGTACCTGACATTTAGCAAATGCCACATAAATTGTTGCTGTTAGAAGAACTAAATTGAATGGCTTCTGTGTTTATATAAATAGAAAAGTAGTCAAACATTTATTCCAGTTAGAAGGGAGGAGAAGGCAGTTATTCTCCGATACACAGTTTCTGTGACTAAAATTCAAGTTTTACTGCTGTTTTCCAATTGCTGTCCTAAATAGTTTACATAATTTGCACAACAATCTTTGGCAGATACTCTTATCCTTCCTCCTTTACAGATGAGAAAACTGAGGCTAAGCATAAGTAAATTTCTAGAAGTCCAAGATCTAGTGAACCATCGATGCAGTGTTTCAAAATTGCTGCTTTCAACTACTCCTCCATAATGCTCCCCAGATGTGCTTGCAACCATCACTTACACATATGCTGTGCAGTAATAAGATAGGCGAATTCTGTTCTTTAGCAGAGCATAATAAGGCAGATGAAGTCGGCTTCCTTTATCCCCCACCTCTGGGTTATTGGCTTTCTGCCATGTGTGAGAAGGAGGAAATCTCAGGTGTTCTCCTCCTAAGTGCTGAGAGTTATTTGTGACTCAGTTTTATCCAGACCGGGGCCTTCCCTGGTGGCTCAGTGGTAAAGAATCTACCAGCCAATACAAGAGACACGGGTTCAGTCCCTGGGTTGGAAAGATCCCCTGGAGAAAGAAATGGCAACCTACTCCAGTATTCTTGCCTGGGAAATCCCATGGACAGAGGAGCCTGGCGGGCTATAGTCCCTGGGGTTGCAAAGAGTTGGACACGACTTAGCAACTAAACAGTAACAATTATCCAGACCCAGTGGGAAAAGAAGCAAATGTTTCTTAAGTCCTTTCCTCCATGAGGGATTAATCTTAGCTGCAAGTAGTGAGTGACATTTGGGATAAAGCAGCCAAAAGGAGGACACTGGCCCAGCATCCTGGTTGTCCCTGGCTCATCACAGTGTTTGCTCTGAGAGGCAGCATCGCTCCAGAGCAAGCTGCTCACTGTTGTAATTTCCAGAGAGCATAGAAAATGTGCTCATCTCCAGTGCCTGCTGGCATTGGATTTCCTGTAAATGTTGTCTGTGCTCATTTCATCCTTAATTAGCCTGTCTCATACTGTGTACAACTTGTAAGAGACCCTTGGTATACAGTTAAAAGTTTGAACCTTCAAATAAGATTATGCAGCAGACCTAAGTGGAACATCTCCATGTCCTTTTGGCAGCCAGCAGCATTCACTGCACTGATCCTCTGCACCTGGTAAGATAAAGTTATCTCCCATCAGTTCAGTTTAGCTCAGTCACTCACTCGTGTCCGACTCTGCGACCCCATGGACCACAGCACACCAGGCCTCCCTGTCCATCTCCAACTCCCGGAGTCCACCCAAACCCATGTCCATTGAGTCAGTGATGCCATCCAACCATCTCATCTTCTGTCGTCCCCTTTTCCTCCCGCCTTCAATCTTTCCCAGCATCACGGTTACCTTCTGTGAACACCATGCCAGCCTGTTAGGAGATTCCCCATCTCTGAATTCCTGTAGGATTTGCAGTAACACACTGGCTCACGTTGACTTGTTCTCCGGCAGTTTCATGTGGGGAGAGGCAGGGAGCATGAGGCTCCTGCCATGTCTGACTTGGGGCTAGGCAGCTGGGAGCTAAATAAAGAAATGAACAGAGAGGAGAGAAGGGGCAGAGGTGTGTGTCTGCCTTATCTCCCAAATTAGATTGTCAGCTTCTCAGCCCAGAGACCGTATCTGTGGTTCTATCTCCTTTAATACTTTTTAGACTATTAGGCAGAGGGTGAGTATGCAGTGCATGCTTATTGCCTGAAGGCCTAACGTTTTATTTTAATTCATAGAGTATGCCCAAAGATACCATTTCCATGGACTTGAACTTTGTGCAACCCACAGAAAGTAGAGTTTTCTGTAAACGTTACTGAATGTTATTTACGTTGAGTTGAAGGTATCTCTAAATTAGTTTCCGCTTCGTCCCTCATAGAACTGAAATCCTCGTTTCAGAGGACAGACCCCACACTGGGGCTGCAGTGCAGATAGCGTCTGTCGTCGTGCAGCACAGGCGTTGTTCTCAGGAAAGGTCTCACACCAAGCTCCTGCAAAGGACTAAACACAACACTGAAGAAAAGTCCATTCTGACCAAGAGGAATGGTGTTTGGCCCGAGGGCCGTCACCAGGTCCCCTGGCCAGGACTGGGAGGTGTGCCCTGCGGTCCAGCACCTCTGTCCAGCCAGGTGACCACACATCTGTGATCCATTTCAGGACCCGCTATTCTGCTCAGTGATCTGTGATATATCTGTTCTACTTAACTGTGCTGGTGATGATATCTTTCTAGTGATACTTAGAATCAGGTTAGGTGTAAGTCCTTCAACTTTATACTTCTTTCTTAAAGTTACTTTGATTATTCTGGAATTCCAGTGGAGCTATTTCAAATCCTGAAAGATGATGCTGTGAAAGTGCTGCACTCAATATGCCAGCAAATCTGGAAAACTCAGCAGTGACCACAGGACTGGAAAAGGTCAGTTTTCATTACAATCCCAAAGAAAGGCAATGCCAAAGAATGCTCAAACTACCGCACAATTGCACTCATCTCACACGCTAGTAAAGTAATGCTCAAAATTCTCCAAGCCAGGCTTCAGCAATACGTGAACCATGAACTTCCAGATGTTCAAGCTGGCTTTAGAAAAGGCAGAGGAACCAGAGATCAAATTGCCAACATCCGTTGGATCATTGAAAAAGCAAGAGAGTTCCAGAAAAACATCTATTTCTGCTTTATTGACTATGCCAAAGCCTTTGACTGTGTGGATCACAATAAACTGTGGAAAATTCTTAAAGAGATGGGAATACCAGACCATCTGACCTGTCTCTTGAGAAACCTGTATGCAGGTCAGGAAGCAACAGTTAGAACTGGACATGGAACAACAGACTGGTTCCAAATAGGAAAAGGAGTACATCAAGGCTGTATATTGTCACCCTGCTTATTTAACTTAGATGCAGAGTACATCATAAGAAACGCTGGGCTGGAAGAAGCACAAGCTGGAATCAAGATTGCTGGGAGAAATATCAAATATCGTCTCAGATACGTAGACAACACCACCCTTATGGCAGAAAGTGAAGAGGAACTAAAAAGCCTCTTGATGAAAGTGAAGGAGGAGAGTGAAAAAGTTGGCTTAAAGCTCAACATTCAGAAAACTAAGATCATGGCATCTGGTCCCATCACTTCATGGCAAATAGATGGGGAGATGGTGGAAACAGTGTCAGACTATTTTGGAGGGCTCCAAAATCACTGCAGATGGTGACTGCAGCCATTGAAATTAAAAGACACTTACTCCTTGGAAGGAAAGTTATGACCAGCCTAGATATTATATTAAAAAGCAGAAACATTACTTTGCCAACAAAGGTCCATCTAGTCAAGGCTATGGTTTTTCCAGTGGTCATGTATGGATGTGAGAGTTGAACTGTGAAGAAAGCTGAGCACTGAAGAATTGACACTTTTGAACTGTGGTATTGGAGAAGCCTGTTGAGAGTCCCTTGGACTGCAAGGAGATCCAACCACTCCATCCTAAAGGAGCTCAGGCCTGGGTGTTCATTGGAAGGACTGATGCTGAAGCTGAAACTCCAGTACTTTGGCTACCTGATGTGAAGAACTGACTCATTGGAAAAGACCCTGATGCTGGGAAAGATTGGGGGCAGGAGGAGAAGGGGACAACAGAGGATGAGATGGTTGGATGGCATCACCAACTCGATGGACATGGGTTTGGGTGGACTCCGGGAGTTGGTGATGGACAGGGAGGCCTGGCGTGCCGTGATTCTTGGGGTCGCAAAGAGTCGGACACGACTGAATGACTGAACTGATTCTGGAACTTTGCATTTACAGATCCACTTTTTAAAAACATTTTACTGTAGTGTAGTTGATTTATAATGTTGTGTGAGTTACACGTTTACAGCAAAGTGATTCAGTGATACATATACATATATCTACTCTTTTTTAGATTCTTTTCCCAAGGACACTCAAATAAGTCACAGAGCTGTTATTCATGCAAGCCATCTAGACCATAGGTAGGACATGGCATTCCTAAGCACACAGAATTTACCTTTATAGAAAAGTTCCTTCCTACAGATTAGAATGAACCAGCATTTCACTACCACTCACTTTGTCTAACAACAAACCAGAGTCCCTCCCTCTTCCACAGAACGGGGAAGCGAGTCAGCAATTTAATTTTAACCTTGGGCTTCTAAGCTTCTCCATTGTGAAACTAGATCTAATGAATAAAGCTAATCTTACCAAGTTAGTAAGGTAGAAGATGTCACATTCCTTTCTGAATGTCTTTAGGTACTACTGCCCAAGTTTCCTACAAAGATGTACAAGGCTAATTTAACTCCCTGAGGAAATTCCATATTACCAGTTAGCTATTGCTAAAGTCAGTGCTCAAGGTACTTCCTATGTTACAAGACCAATTGTATAAATTAGACTACAATTTTTTAGAAGTCTTGAATCATGTTGGATATGTGGAAGTACATTCCAAAGATAAATACATAAAACCATCTCAGCTGAAAGAGAAGCAGGTTGTTGATTGTCCCTCAAGAGAAAAGTATTATAAAGGAAAGCACAGAATAGACCACCTGGCTTCAGCAGGGACCACTCCTAGGATAAAACAGGACGTATGTGTTCCTTCAGCACACCCTTCCTGAGCACCTACTAGTGCCCAGTACTATTCTGGGCACCGGGGGATAGCTCTGAACGGCACGTCAGCTCTTCCCAAAGGCGTCACACCCGCAATGTCCACGCTTCCCTGCCTGCATTAGTTTATCCTCTACACGGTATTATTACTGTCTGCAGAAGTGAGAGGAAGAACTCCTTTGACCTGAAATGCTCTCTGATCGCCTCCTCGTTTCTCGATATGCCTTAATAGAAAACTTACGCAAGAGTGGCTAAACCTCCCTGTCTCCACTTCTTTCTCTCGTTCTCTTTGAGCGTGCCCCGGTCATACCATCGTACCCACCGCTCCTCTGAGCCCACGCTTGTCAGTCTCATTAAACCCCACGCTGCTGAATCTAATGGCCCACTCGTCGTCCTCACTGTGCTTGTTCTTAGTAGTAGCTGACAGTTACTGTCTGATTCTTCCTGGAAAAGCCTTCCTCACTTGGCTTCCAGGACACCAACTCTGCTGTTGGTTCCCTTCCTGCCTCACTTGCTCCTCATCCTTCTTTCTGCAGTCCTTCTCTAAATCACGGAGTGCTGTAGAGCGTAGTCCTTGAATCCTCCTTCCTCTCTACACGCACTGTCTAGGTGAAAGCATTCTCTAATCCCAGAGCCTCAAATGTCACCTGAAAGTCGACAACTCCGAGACCTCTCTTATGACCTGCAAACTAATACTAATACACCCAACTGCCTACCCAATATCTCAGACTCGGTATGTCCACAACCAAACTCCCCACCTGCAATACTGGGTTAGTTTTGACTGGATGTAACATACACACACATACATCCAAAAAAAGAAAAAAATTAAGAAACAAAAATTGCTTAAATGACATAGGAATTTCTCTCACACATTTAAAAGAAAAAAATCTAGACATACAAAGGTAGGCAGTCCAGATCGTGTATGGCAGCCACACTTGTCATTAGGAACCTGGGCCCCTTGTCTCTTGTTACTTCTCTACCTTTAGTGTGCTTCCTCATTTTGCTGGTGGGAGAGAGAAATGTAATGGTCCTTCCCCTCTGAAAGAAACTTACTAGAAATCCTAGACAGCTCTTCTGCTTGCGGCTCATTGGCCAGAACTTAGATCATGGCCAGATCTCACTGCAGGGGAGGTTGGGATGAAGAGCAGTTTTTAGCTGGATGACCATATATTCAGCTAAAACCGGGGGGTGGGGGTGGGGGGCTGAAACAAAAGAGGATTAAACAGACAGTAGGGAGCAGCTAGCTGTGTCTGCCACTCTCTGTGAATGTGGTTCTCCCCCAGTTCCCCGTTCCCTTGTCAGCCACACTCTCCCAGTTGCTTAGGCCAATGCCTTGGGTTAACCACGGCTCTTTTTCTCTCCCAGTCTACAACCAATCCACCAGCAAATCCTCCTGATAGTACTTTCAGAATAGATCCTGAATCTGATAGCTTCTGACCGCTTCTACCACTGGCATCTTAGTGCAGGCTGTCATCACGTCTTCTGGACTCTGGAAATAAGCTGCTTACTGAGCTCTCTGGTTCTGCCAGTCCACTCTCCACACAGTAGCATATCATCTTTCAAAACCTAAGTCACTCTGTGTCAGTCCTGTGTGCAGAGCCCCGGTTACCTCCTAGCCGATAAAATCCAAGGGGCTTAGTATTAAAAGGCCGTGCATCATTTGGTCCTGGCTCACCCTGATTAAATCTATCTTCTCGCTTACTCATTCCATTCCAGTTGCTTCCTTGATGTTCCTTGAATATACCAAGTATGGGCCAATTTTAGGGCCTTTATATCTATAAATACTATTCCTTCTACCTTTGATGCTCTTCACCTAGATATCCCCATGGCTTGCTCCTTAGCTTCTTTCAGGTCTTTGATCAAATATCACATTATCAAAGAGACCTTTCCTAACAACCTATCTAAAATAGGATTCCTTCTTGAAAATCTTTTTCCCTTTATATAGCTCTTTTTCTTCTTTACACTCAACATTATTTGACCTTTCTTTTGATATTCTGTGTGTATACATGCTCATATACTTTATTTATATGTCTATATATAACCATTTATATAACATATATGAATTCGATTATTGAACGTCTTCCCCACTAGAACTAGAGTGCAGACTTGGTCTCTTTTGTTAACCACCATCTTCCTATTAGTTAAGGGAGGTCAACATAGAGTTCTCTGAGGACAGAAATGTAATGGGTACTTCCCCTTTCTTTTAAAGAAACTAAATAATTCTTTTGCTTATATCTTATTGGCCAGTATTTTGATTATGGCTGGAGCTAGCTGCCGGAGAGGTTGGCAAGTCTAACAGTTTGAGCTAAGAATAAATGAAGAGGAGCCAGCCATGCAAAAGTCTAGAAGGGGAGCACTCCAGGCAAAGGGAATAGTGAAGTGCAAAGCCCTACTGTGGAAATAAGCTTGTCATGAAGAGGGGAGTTGTCCTGTGTTTGGGGACAAAAAGAAGTTGAGTGTGGCTGGAATAAGCAATTATGAAGAGACTGGAGCACGATAGGGGCTTCCCAGGTGGCGCTGGTGGTAAAGAACCCCTCTGCCAGTGCAGGGGACAAAAGAGACTCAGGTTTGGTCCCTGGGTCTGGAAGATCCCCTGGAGGAGGCTATGGCAACCCACTCCAGTATTCTTGCCTGGGAAATTCCATGGACAGAGGAGCCTGGTGGGCTACAGTCCATGGGGTCACAAAGACTCAGACACGAATGAAGCAACTTAGTCAGTTTAATACACACGCAGAACAAGGTGAGCAAGAGAGGCCAGGCAGATCACCAGGGAGGGTTTTGCACATCCCAGATGCAAAAAGGAAAAGAAAAAAAGAAAAGGCACCAGCCTCTTTGGCACCTCAGCCATTCTCCAGCCTTTGGGGAATTCCAGGGATACACTGCCAGAGGCACACACAGCTGTTTAAGTAACTGAAAGTGAAGAAAACTTAAACGCTCAGTTTCCCCATCGCACCCATCACACTCATGCGTGGAGTAAGCCAGCCAGCACACACGGGGTCCGCGGCCGCATACGCCCCATCCCGGGACGTTCTGTTAGTGCAGCTCGGGGCGGCCAGTCAGAAGGGGAGTGATACCCAACCCGCTTCATCTCTGCTGTGACTGTCCTCTTAACCCTGTGTAAGTGGAAATGATGCCTGTGGTGCCTAGATCAGCGTGTGGCCTGTCGCATATGCACATGTTCTCGTGGTGATTTTTACCTGTGACAGAGAAGATGGGAAAGACTGGTAAATCATATGCATTCTTAAGATCATTATGAGCACACTGCAGATGTGAAAATGCCAAGTGTGGAAGTCATCAGTGTGAAAGCAGCTTTCAATTTGTTGTAATAAGGCGTTTTCTGTATCTTATTGTAATCTAGGGATCTTGCTGCAAGAAACTGCCTGGTAGGTGAAAACAACGTGCTAAAAATCAGTGACTTTGGAATGTCTCGTCAAGAGGATGGTGGCGTGTATTCGTCTTCTGGCCTGAAGCAGATCCCTATTAAGTGGACGGCACCAGAAGCGCTTAATTATGGTAAGAAGAGACCCTTCCTTTCTGGTGGTCGAAAGGGACTCCATCAGCATGAAACATTTCACAGGCAAAGTCCCAGGGCAGAGCAGAGCCCAAGTGAGAGTCGGCTGAGGGGCAGCATGCAGGGTGTGTGCGTGTTCAGACTTTGCACACATTGTGCAGACTTAATTCAGCAGTTTTATTGATCAGATTTCTGTGTGTGACACGCTAGACTTAAACAGATGGTTCTGAGGTACACGCACTGCTCAGTGTGAGTGTGCGTCTGAAAGTCTCTAGTGCGACCCAAGAAAAAGACTGTTTCTACTGTAAAAGTCAGATTAGACTCAGTAAAACTGCTGTGTGGCTCTGGACCATTTCCTCTGAAAGCCTTATGTTTGGTCCAGTAACCTCATCTGATGTTAGGTTCCTGAAATACTAAGTCTGTAGTTTCTCACTCTGAAAAACTGACATGGTTTCTTAGCATCTCAGTCTCTGGAACTTGTGTAAAACTTCTGGGAAGAGAGAGATGGAATATATGCGTATACATGTCTGAGTCACTTTGCTGTCCACCTGAAACTGAGAGGACATTTTGCCTCATCTACCCTCCAATATAAAATAAAAACCAAATTTAAACAATAGCATAAAGTTATTCCTTGTTAATTTAAAGTGAAAAGTACTTCATCATGAAAAATTAATATAAAGTATTTACAAAAGTCTTAATGCCTAAATTAAAGACAGGTAATTTAGAAAAAGCTTTAAGGTAAAATCCATGAGACATCAAACTGACCGTTGTGAAGCGAACGGTTCAGGGGCATTTAGTATATTCACAGTGCTGCACAGATACTGCCTCTGTCTAGTTCCAAGACATCTACATAACTCCAGAATAAAGCCTCACACCTGCATTAAGAAGTCTCCCTTCCCCCAACCACTGGCAACCACATACCTGCTTTTGGTTGCTATGTATATACCTATTCTGTCTATTTCATATAAATGGAATCATATAATATGTGACTATTGGTATGTGACTTCTTTCACCTAGCATAAGGTTTTCAAGGTTCAACCATGTTACAGCATGTATCATTAATTTACTCCTTTTTATAGCTTAGTAATATTCTATTATATGTATCTACCACAATTTATTTATCCGTTCATCCATTGATGTGTATTTGAGCAGTGTTTACCTTTTGGCTGTTGTGAGTAGTGCCACTTTAAACATCTGTATACTAGGATTTATTTGTGTACCTATTTTCAATTAATTCTGAGTACACACTAGGGAATATGGTAATTCTGTGCTTAAGTGTTTGAGGAACCACCGAATGTTTTCCAGATCAAGCTTTGGAATATAATTGTTTTGGAAGTGAGTTGGGATGGATCCAGATACCACAACCTGCTTTATATCTTGCATGTCAGCAATGCTATGGAATAGATATGTGCAGGTAGTTGTCACTGTAAGAAATTCACTAAGCTGTTCTAGTTTCCAACAATACGGTTTTTTAACTTAATACTTCAGGGATACTAAGCCTCACCCTTAGTCTGTCTTCCCATGTGCTGGCAAGAGAAGTGATGGTAAGCTTTGAGGAATTCCACCACTCCTCAAAATCCAAAGAGCATGGCAGTCCTATTTTCCACAGTGATTCTTCTCTGGGGTGGTTATTACTCTGAGGCTATATTCCTAAGGAGAGCAATCACAAGATGAAAGAAAGGACTGTAATCTTTTTTTTAACCGAGACGTTTTCTTAGAAAACAAAACATTGCTAAGGACCTTCTTGTTGATTCTTAGAGCAGCCTCTAAGGGAGCCAGTGCTGGACTAGGGGGCCTTAAATGCTTATCAATAAAATCCACTCTCTAGAATGTGTTCTTAATCCTGTTTGCCAGATTCTCTACATTACATTGCCTTTAAAATCTCTCTTACTGCTAAGCAATTATGCCAGTAAAATTCTGCCTTTTAATCAGAGCGTATTTTAGTTGAATTTCAAGCTGACTAACGTATTTACCAAATACTTTAATTCACAATTCTAATTCCAATATCTGTAAGAGCCAGACCTAAATTTAGCATGTCATAGAATAAAGACACGCTTCTCTGGTGGCTCAGATGTAAAGAATCTGTCTGCAATGCTGGAGACCTGGGTTTGATCCCTGGGTCGGGAAGGTCCCCTGGAGGAGGGCATGGCAACCCACTCCAGTACTCTTGCCTGGAGAATCCCGTGGACAGAGGAGCCTGTGGGCTGCAGTCCACGGGGTCACAGAGAGTTGGACACGACTGAGCGACTGAGCATGCACATGAAGACCTTTGATGGGCAGTAAGGGATTGCTTTTAGCAGTCTTTCATGTGAATTTTATAAAATGCTGAACGGCACACCCTCTCATCATACACACAGACTGAAAATGGCTCAAAGACTTAAACCTAAGTCTTTAAGACACCATACAACTCCTAGAGAAGATCATAGGAAAAAAAAATTCTCTGACGTAAATCGTACCAGTGTTCTCTAAGGCCAGTCTCCCAAGGCAATAGAAATAAAAACAAAAGTAAGCAAATGGGACCTGATCAAACTTACAAGCTTTTGCACAGCAAAGGAAACTGAAAACAACACAAGAACACAACCTACAGAATGGCAGGAAATATCTGGAGATGATGTGATTAACAAAGGCTTCATTTCAAAAGTATGGAAGCAGTTCATACAACTCAACAACAAACAAACAACCCAATAGACATTTCTCCAAAGAAGAAAAACAAATGACCAACAGGCACATGAAAAGATGCTCAACTTCTGTAATTATCGGAGAAATGCAGATCAAAACTGCAATGGGGTACCACCTCACAGCAGTCAGAATGGCCACCATTAAGAAGTCTACAGATAAATGCAGGAGAGGGTGTGGAGAAAAGGGAAGCCACTGTTGGTGGGAATGTAATGTGGAAAACAAGATAGGGGTTCCTCAGAAAACCAAAAGCAGAATTACCATATCATCTAGCCAGCCTACTCCTGGGCATATATCCAGACAAAATTGTAATTCAAAAAGATTCATGCTCCCCTGTGTTCACAGTAGCGGTGTTTACAATAGCCAAGACATGGAACAGAGGATGTGGTACACATATACAGTAGACTAAAAGAGAAGGAAATGATGCCATTTCCATGACATGGGTGCAACTGGAGACTGTCATACTAAGTGAAGTAAGAAAGAGAAAGACAGGTACCATATGATTACCACTTATATGTGGAATCTAAAATATGACACAAATGAGCCTATTAAACAGAATCACAGACATAGAGAACCAACTGGTAGTTGCCAAGCAGGAGGGGGCTGGGGTCAGCAGATACAAGCTTTCATACAGAGTGGATAAACAGGGTCCTACTTAATAGCACAGAGAATAGTCAATGTCCTGTGATAAACCATAATGGAAAAGAATATTTTTTAAAAATGTATGTACATGTGTAACGATCATCTTGCTGCACAGCAGAAATTAACACTACGGTAAGTCAACTACACCTCAATAAAAATATTGATAAAAAGTTTACAATGCTGAACCGTTTATATGAGGGAGAGATTTCTAACAGGATGGGAAGGAAGTCAGGAGTATTTATTACCCAGTCCAGTGAGGGAGTTCCTGGGTGTGTACACAGGTCACGGCAAACCTGGGAAACATTTTAGTTCTCCCAGAATGAAATCACTGAAGACTGACTCTAAATCCTAGCATTTTTTTTACCAAGAGAAAATATATTTTATGAAAGTCTTATTTGTTGTTCTACATGGAGATGTAAAGCATGGCTGCTTTGTGACAGTGGATGATAGTGTTACTAGACTTACTGTGATTATTTTGCAATATATACAAATAGTGGATCATCATGCTGTACAACTGAAACTCATATAATGTTATATGTCAATTATATCTCACTAAGAAATACTAATTAATTCCTTAAAATAATCCAGTTAAAACCAGATTCAAAAGTCAGGTCACAGAGTTAGGTTATAAGCTTTCGCTTCCAGAGTGTAATCTTGGTTTACAGCACAAGTGGCCATTCTTGCCTCTCCCAGATATCATCTCACAGAAAGGCACTGGGTTCTCTGGGCCTTACATGTCCTTGAAGAGTTAATTGGCCATTGAATGATTTTCATGAAAAGCTTTGAATCACTGGATGTCAGGCATGAAAAGAGTTGCTGTGCAGACAAGGCAACTAACCTTGGTACTGACTCGCATAGTGAATGTCCATAATCACTGTCCAGTAAGAAGGAAGCAGTTCACAGAGCCGGAGATGATGATCCCCAAGAACACTCCAGTCTCTGACGTCAGAGCGGTTAGCATAGATAGCACTGTTGTGCTATTTCCTTGTACTGTTTGCAAGAAAGAGAAAAGGCCATCCTACTCAAATTAACAAGACATTTTTAGAGGCTAGGCATTTATAAATCTGGGAATGGCAGAAGTATGTTGGAAAATCTTGGAAATTCATAGCCTTTTTGCTTCCGCTCCTTGATGTCACATTCATTCCAGAAGGTTTCTTTGTGTGGCTTTTATCTCTGTGTTTGTCTAGAAGATTACCAAGGGGAAAAAACAAAACCAAGAGCTTAGCTTATGTAAGTCAGCAAAACAGGTGCACCAGGATATTTTGACAAAACAAGGCACCATGTAATTTAAAGAAGTTGTTTTTATCAGCAAGTTATGTTAATTTCTACTCTATTCAAAATGCAGAAAAATGAATTTTCCATAAATGAAACTGTCAGTGGAGAAAATGAGACTTTTAGGCATGTAAGAATATCTGTAAACCGTGATGAGTAAAAAAAACTGAAGTTAAGAAACTTTCCTTATTGCCCTAACTTTGTAATTTTAGTAGAAAGAAATTGAATGCAGGCAAAAAACAAAATTACATAACTCCCAGCTTATTTAATCTCCTAGGCATTGATGTATACAAATTTATATCTTTTTATATAAACTATCCATCTCATTTAGAGGCCACAGAGAGTGTAAGCTTGCATACTGAGTGAGTATGTGTTCTTGGTAGGGGAAATGTGATTTGGAAGGTGGTTTGGTTAAACTAACAACCTGAAGACTGTTCATTTAATTGGTGTATTACTCCTCCTGGAAAGCAAAACTAGACAAGAGAATAAGATCAGTAATTGCTGAGTTCCTGGTAAGTTTAAACATATGACTGACACAGACATATACAACCCGAAACTGTCACCTGCTTACCCAGTGAGCTGGCTGTGATCTGTCCGCCCTCCAGGGAGATACAGCTCTGAGAGTGACGTGTGGAGCTTCGGCATCCTGCTCTGGGAGACCTTCAGCCTGGGGGTCTGCCCCTACCCCGGAATGACAAACCAGCAGGCCCGGGAACAGGTGGAAAGAGGTGAGCTCAAGACACGGGGTAGAGCGTCCACGGCCGCCGCCTGGGGCAGGCTGAGGCTGCGTCTGCATTTCCCGGGCAGAGGAAGGTGCTGCTGTTTGGGCGCGTGACAGACAGAAGTGTGTGTGTGTGTGTGTGTGTTTAGTCGCTCAGACGTGTCCAGCTCTGTGACCCCATGGACTGCAGCCCACCAGGCTCTTCTGTCCATGGGATTTCAAAGGCCAGAATACTGGTTGGGTTGCCATTTTCTTCTCCAGGGAATCTTCCCGGCCCAGGGATCAAAGCCAGGTCTCCTGCTTGGCAGGTGGATTCTTTATCACGAGCTATCAGCAAAACCCAATAGAAGAGGTGTTGGTACATCTACTTTTGAACCTGAAGGATGGTATGGATCTTACACAACAAAAACCAACCACAAAGACTTTGAAACATCCAGCACCTTGGAAATAGAAGGCTCTAGGCTCTTCTTCCACTGCCTCTGCTTAGCATAACATCTGCAAGGGTGTGCCATTCACTCTCTTCCAAGGAAATAAGAGGCTGAGGAACAGTACCTGTCTTTTATTCTATGCCAAATAAGCACTGTTAATGTCCCTACTAATTGAAAGGTAGTTAGACTTCAGGAAGAAGTTGACAGTGTTGTAACAGTTCTCAAGAAACCCCGTGGTACTCTGAGATCAAAGGCAGACCTAGGCATGTGATGATGACACCCTCTCGTGAACCTGTGTGTCCACGGCTTTCAACAAAAAAATACTTTCAACAAAATGCCAGTGCCCTAGCATCAGGCCCCTCCAGGGGCATGGTTGTTGGGTTGGGGGCAGGACGGTGACTTGCCAGCGTCCTCCCTAACCCTGAGGACATGCGGACACATCCCACCCAGCACCCTGCTGGGACACTGCCCAGTGACTGAATTAATGAGTCTTCTCAGCTGCAGAGGAACATGACTTGTATCCATGCTTATTTCACTTTTGAGGCAATGTTCCTAAATCCTCATCCTCTCTTCACCTTCAGAAACCTGAGCGAAAGAGATGATTTTTTAAAAAAAAAAGACTGCCTATAGCATCTAAAAGCTAATACTTAGAACAGCTAAAACATGCGCTTGTATGTGATGTTTCTTACATCAGGCTTTGTTCATTTGTCACAAACACAAAATCGGTTCATGGAACTAGAAGGTAATGATATTGTTTTATAATATTAAAACCTGCATTACTTACAGAAAAAAAAAAAAATCAGCCTGCCCTAAAATGGCATTTCTGTTTCTGTTAACCGACAGCATGCGGCACTGAAAACTGCACACTGCCCAATGCCCTGTGTGAACAGTGGTGCCTGGTTATCCCCGTCCTAAATTCTCTGTCCTCTTGTGTCTTCAGGATACCGGATGTCAGCCCCTCAGCACTGTCCGGAGGACGTTTTTAAAATCATGATGAAGTGTTGGGATTATAAACCTGAAAACCGCCCCAAGTTCAGTGAACTTCAGAAAGAGCTCGCTGTCATCAAGAAGAAGATCACCTCGTGACCGAGCAGCGTGGCCGCAGCCTCTCCCCTCGCAGAGTAATACTGTTCTCCTTGTTAACCATGAGTGTATACAGTGTTGTGTGCAGCCGTCTTCTAAGGTTACTTTTTTAATTAACTGTTGTTTAAATATGTGCTGTTTTAAAAAAAAAAAGTCAAAGGCAAAGGCATTGAAGCAGCAGTCCTTGCACGGGCGTCCTGGCTCAGCCCCGCGGTCCCGGCCCGTCTGCCCCGTGGGAGTCGACCGGCACGGGCTCAAGCGTGCAGGGGGCCCGCCCGTCTCGCCCACACCGGGACCACTGGCGCTCCGCCGGGCCGCTTACCTCCAGGCCCTGCTCCCCGCTGCCGCCCCGGCCGCAGACCCCGCGCCCTCCGTCCGTGGTCTGCGAGGCACGTCCCAACCGAAGCCGGCTTCCTGCGCCGGCCCGCTCCATCCGCCCGCGGGCCGCCCGGCACGCTGTGTCTGTGAGGCATGTCCTGGCGAAGCCGGCTTCCTGCACCGCCAGGGCAGGGGCGTGTTTGTAAACATCACTTCACACAGAACTGTTCAGACCTCCCGGGGGTTTCTCTCCTTTCTCGACAGAAATAAGCATAAGAGCCCTCCCGTTTCCGTCCTCCGAGTGAGGCTGTGGTTTCCCTCCTCTTTGTCAGAGATGGTGGCCGGAGCCTCCTTACAGAGCTGGCAGCTGAGGCCAGGGCTTTTCGGGACCGTTTTAGACAGCTGCGACCTGTGATGGCGAGACCCAGGTTGGAACAGTGATCTGGAGAAGGGGCAGCTAGCGCAGTCATCCCAGAGAAGGGAAGGGAGACAGAGACTGCCTTCTCACCAGAGTTACGCCTTTACACACACACACACACACACACACACACACACACACACTTACTTCATGATCTGAATTCATGAACAAGGTTCTGAGAAACGTTTTCAGTTCTTAGATACAGCTTTCTTGGCAACCAAAAATTGTTTAGGGACACTCCGATGCACAAGTCCACAGACGTCACGACATGCTTTGAAGCACCTTCATTTGAGAGGAGACATCTCAGAATTCAATTCCTTTCATCCATGCCAGTGTCCAGGGCTGTCCAAACTGAATGGTCCTAGTTCATAAACACAGTCGTGTGTGGGCACGTGGGCACGCTCACCACCCCCCCCCACACACACACAGATAATCCCCAGAAGCCAGGCAGGAGTGACTGGAGTGAACGGCTCAGAGGTCAGATGGGCATTATTAAGGGGGAGCCGCAGAGGCGGCCCTCGTCGCCCACTCTCCGTCCGTTTGCACTCTCACCGCCGTGTGGAGATGGTCATGGGGAGAAAACGCTGCCGAGTTTAAACTAGGGTTCTCTTGGGCTGAGTCTTGGCCGCATCCAGGGAACTTACCGCAGGTTCTGTATATAGTTGCCTCAGGAAACCCGTGTGTGTAAGAGACGCTCACGCTCAGGGGTAGATGTGGCCTGGGAGCTCTTAGCGCGTGCTCCGGCCTGTGTCCACACGCACAGCAGTGATCGTTTGGTCTGCGCTCAGTGCAGGCGCTTACGGGATGGAGATGCCTCCCGCCCCATCCACCCGCTTGCTGCCTGGGAATACCACTGCACACAGAATAATGCTGAAGAGGAAAGGGGCTGTGTGTGCGAGGTTCATACATGTTTCACGAGTACCACTTCCGGACTAAGATGAAAGCATAACAAACTTGCCCTCAAAAATAATGCAATATACAAAGCAACTTCTCTTAAAATCAGCTTTGTTCCCCTTCTGTCAAATATTATGAGTAAATGAAACCTTCTTTTGATGGCATAAACTGCAGTAAATCACAGCCCAGACTCAAGATTAAGACCTCTGGTCTACAGTCACTTGCCAGCTTTCAAAAGCAAGAATAAAATAGAGACGTTTCTGCCCTTTGCCAGTGCTTCCAAGTGCACTTCTGTAATATCCTTTATTTAAAAAAAACAAAAACAGCCTCCCATCACTTAGCAGCCCCAAAGCTAAGCTCTCAGCAAAGAGAGAGAATGAAGGTTTGGGCTTTAATTTTGTGAACAAGACCTGAAGCTTAATCTTTGCATTTTGGTGGAAAGAACGAACACAGCTTTGATATTTCACTCATCCAGGCTGTTAGAATTTACAATTCACATCATAACTCTATGCTTAAATTAAAGAAGCTTTTCATAACATCGTGACATCTGCAGCATTTAAATTCTATCTTATTCTGTGTCCCAAAGCAGGCTGTGGTATAGTTCAGGATTAATAACTTCTTTCAGGGTCATATCAGTTGTATAGAATATTCAGTTTAATATAGGCACATGCATTAAGAAAAACTTACACAGACCATTTTTTTTTTACCATTAATTTTGTTGTGCTTAAAGCATAATTTATTCATCCCTTCTGTCACTGATAATTATTGGAATTATGTACTTTAGGAGGCTAATCCATACCCAAAAAGCTCACATGCAAATACTCCTCTGAATTTGCAAGTTGATGTAGGGAAAGAAGGCTTCAGAAACATACAAAATAGACTTGTTTAGTAAGAAAATGGTGGTAACCAAAACTGCCACTGGTCTAAGTGTAATTCAGCCAGGTCACAAATCTTTGTGTTGTGAATGGGTTTTTCAAATTCTGCATCTCTTCTCCTGTCCTGTTTCTGTCGTCATTCCTTAAATTTATGACTACACAGTAGGGGGCAGGTGAGCCCAGGCAGCCGGACCCTCGCCTGCATTCTTCTGTCTCGAGTCACCAAGGAACCTGTATGAGAAGTAGACAGGTAGGTCGTCATTTTTCAAGGCAAGAAATCTTCAACTGTCGAGTAGGCATTTATTATCAACACAAGAAACCTAAAGTTATTTTGTGTTCCACGTAACCTAAGGTTACTTCCCAAAGCCAACATTCTCTTTCTCTTCTAGGAAATAATAATAAAGGGTGAATAGGTTTAGTTTAGATGCTGAAACCAGAGGTTTCATTTCAGTCCATCCTGTCACTGGGTCCCCAGTGAAAGGTCTCATGTAAGCACTTCTCTTTTATCTCCCAAATTTAATAGTCAATATAGTTCTTCATCCATAATTCACCATTTTATCACAAATACTATATTATTGAAACCTCTCATTAGCCTTATCAGTGTAGAATATGAGTCTACTTGTTTGAGTTTTCAGTGCATATTTCACAACTTTTTTCATTTGAGGGTCATTTTTAAGAGAAAAGAAGATGTTCAGTCATTGAAATAGTCTTCATTTCCTTTAAACCACAATACAATTTTCTTGTGTATGTTAAACTCATGTTTCAATTGTGCCATATAGTCTTACATAAAGTTTGGCTAATACCACTAATATAGCTATAGCTTCACAACACTGGTGTGACATGTGCCATGAAGAAAGTGTTTTAATTATATGCCACACACTGAGGGCCTTATATTGGGGTAAACATAAAAATGGCAACACAGAAATACACGTCAAGGTCGTCATTCAGTTACCTCAGTCACGCCACTTCCTAGTTTATTCTGGTGAGTCGTCGGGCGCCCCAAAAATGCACCTGAAAACCTTCCCGCGCGTGCCCTGTGGACACTGTCCTGTGGCTGCGTGTCCTCGGAAGTGAGAGTCGTTGATGTTTTCTAAAAAGAAGTTGTTTGCCTTAACCTTCTTTTTACATATGCATATTCCCCCATCACAAAATTGGTATTTTAGATGTTTCTTATCAACAGAATTGACTGTAAACACTGTTCTGAGTCACATAAAGACTAATTTTTGTATTTAGGAGGTCACAGCCCTCACTCAAACAGAATAAATGCAAAATACAAAAGACAACAAAGGGGCAGATAATTGCAAAAGACATGGTTTCTTTATGTATTAATATGTTAATTAAATGAAAAAGATTTTATATGAAAATGAGTTTATATTACATTTCCATTATACTATTAAGTTAGCATGAAAGTTTACCATTAAAATAAAGTGTTACCTCTTTTATTACTAACTCTGATTTGCTTATAAATACCAGAAAATTTTTTATTAAATATTTTAGTTTTATTTTCTCTCTTATGAGTTTCATATCAAGTCTGAATACTGTATTATTTGGGAGGACCCAAAACCACATCTTAATTTCTGCCAAAGAAAATATACTGATTTAGAAGTCAGGATTTCATGTACCACAAATACCTACTTGAAGGAGATACTGGTACAGCCGCAGAGTCCCATAAAATTCTCCTTTAGAAGACGATGTTATAAGACAGAAGGTATGTAAACTATATGTCTCAGTCATAATTCGATTTAAGGAAATATTTTACCCCTTTAAAACCATCCTACTGCCTCATGCTGATTCAAAGGTTACATTCTGAATTGTTAAGAGTAGACATTAAAACTCACTTAGCTGCCTAGTAAGGACTGAGATTCTTAGGTGGGAGGAAAACCCTACTGTACTGAATTCCTAATCACTTTAAACTGTGGAGAAGTGATGAGCGTAGGCTTCAGTGCCTCTGCTAATAAGGGGCCGAGGCGAGCGTGTGCGAATGAGGAAGAGGAAAGATTCCTCTGCGGCAGGAAGATGCAGTCCCTACGGAGACTGTCAGGTAGTTAAAGCGGAACCAAGACTCTGACTGTGTCGCTGGGGGGCCTGAGGAGGGCAGGGCCAGCAGGTCAGAGCCTTCCCTACGGAAAGTTTAGAAGAAGCAGAGAGGTCACCGGCCAGTGTGGGGGCCTTTGTGCGGGCGAGCCCACCCCTCTTCTGTCCATGGGGAGCGGTCTCCCGTCCCTCGCTCCGAGCCGATGCTGTGCTGGCTGACACACGCTCACGGTCTGGCCGGCTCGCGGGTTTGGCCATGTGTGTTCAGACTCAGGCTACTCAAAGTCTCTATGTGTGAGCTGGTGATCCTGTTTCCTAAACTCAATCACTGACTATTCACAGCTTACTAGAAATCTGGTTGCAGCAGGGCTGGTCTCCTAGAAGGGAGAGCGCGCTGAGGTCAACGCTGCTTCAACAGATGTTAACGCTGCTTTTGGCAGATGTTAACTCAGGGACCCTGAGAGGCACCCCAGGGAGACCTTCCTGGGATGAGCTCTGCTCTGGGAAAGAAAATGACTGTTGAATAGCAGTGCTCCTTGTCTTTACACTGGTGGCATGGGAGGGAAAGCAGTCGGGGCACCTTCCTGAAGCCCGTCTCTGCACCATTCAGCCAACAAGGTCAGACACGGAAGGCAGAGCAGAGACACCCAGGAAGGAAGACCGAAGGGCAGAAAGAGCAAGCACAGAGAACCAGCGCAGTGACTCACAGGCTCACCTGCCAGCAAATACATGCAGCATCGGTGAGGGAGGGGAGCCCTCAAAAGGGAGTTTTGAGGTGCTTCCCGCTGTGTGTTGTTAAACAGGCATGTCTTAAAGGACGCCGAGTCAGCTGTCGATTGGATTTTCTCTGCGTTCCCTGCGCTCTCAAGAGGAAGCCCCTGTTGCATGGTTCTTGTGGCAGACGGCAGACACGAGAGGTCCAGCCCACCTCTTAAGCAGTGAGGAGCTGAAGGCGGCGCACGTGTGTCTGAGGGGTCAGCACTGGAGGAAGACTGCGGGAAGAGTGCCCGCGTTGTGTTTTACGCAAGAAAAGGTCCCTCGTGGGGGTCTCCTGCTTGCAATGTAGACAGATTCCGCTTCCGTCCTTGCCAGCAGGCTTGTAGGAGCTTCCAAAGAACATCATTTAGGAGTCACTAAAAAGATTAGTACATCTTGAATTCAGACATTACCTTCCCAAACGTTACCGCTGAAGTCAGAAGATGTGAGTGTTCTACGGAGGAATGAAAGGTTCTGAGTAATGGTAATGACCCCGGTAGCAGAAATTTGCAATGTTTTCTCTCCGCCTTACTCATTCAGGAGCTTTTTCTGCCACATCAGGTTCAAGGAACCCTGCTGGGTGCTGGTTCATCTGTTTTCTTTCTCTTTTTTTTCTTTCGGTCGGTGCTGATTTTTTCCTCTCATCCTTCGTTTCTTAATCTTTTTAATGAAACAGAAGGGCCTTTTCTCATCAGCTTTTATCAGACAGTGTCTTCATTGGCCTAGACTGAAGAGCTTCTCTGGTGCTCAGGGTGCCTCCCAGGGAGCTCCCGGGCATCCACCCACCAGGCCAACTGCATACGCTCTGCGAGAGGCCCCGGGGCAGATGCAGCTCAGACCACACAGATGCCACGTCACGGTCTCTAGGGGACGCAGGATGACTGGGTGGCGTGTGCGTGACCACTGTCGGGGGGGTTCTGGGGAGATTGTCCCAGGACGGAAGGACCACCGTGGGCAGACGCGCCCTGGGAAGCAGCCTGCTGACTCTCTCGAGGAAGCTCATTATGTGACCCAACACCTCCTGAGAAATGTCAAAACACTAACTGCTATTTTCAGCCTCTGGAGATTTTCAGTCTTCCCACTCCACTCTTCTCTGCCAGTAAGTTTTATTGTTTCCTCCACTCTCCTCTTGTCAGTGAATGTCTGAAAGTATTTCACTTGTACAATGCCAAAGAGTTTTTCATCGCTTCAGGAAAGAGGGTAGCAAGTATGAAGACTCCGCTTTAAAATAAGGCATCCACCTAAGAGATTCAGAGCCCAAAGCACCATTGTGTTGAAACCAAGCTGTATCTTCCAGGTTCTCCCAGAGCAGTATGCTTCCTCCAAAGCCAAACATCACTGCCCTGTCTGTTGACAACATCTTAGAATAAGCACCTTTCAGAATCTATCCAAAGCAGATTCTAAAATGACATGCTAAGAAACCAGATTTCAACAGTTAAAGCGATAACAGAAACACTGTTTTCATCCTTCTGTACTCGGTTAAAACACCCAGGAGAAAACTGGAACCATCCAGGCAGTTCTTCCTATCGGTAACTAATATCTTACTTTAAAAGAATAGGACAGATGTCACTGGGAAATAGCAATGTTCTGAGCAACACAGCTTGAGTATAAGATGGCCATTAAAAAAATAAATCCCAATTCCCACATTAAAACAGCAAAAATCTGAGGATGAAAAACGAAGTTGTTTCCAAACTTACTAATTTTCTTCATGTCAAATTGTACAACCTTGGTGGGGGTCATCTTTTGGGTTACCTGAAATATATTTATGAAGCAAAAAACTAAATCCCCTCCCTCCAACCCCTGATAGGAACTTGAATTTCTAAGTGCCCTGGATTCAGAAACTTAAGGGCTAAGAGGGAATCTGGAATGTTATTACTGAGATCCCAGGCAAGAGAACCATCCTGGCAGTTTTGTAAGCTTGTTAATCCATGTTTTTGTTTTTTCAAATATGGAAGACAGTGGGGTGGGGCGTGGGGGGGCAAAACACTATTACCTAGAAATTTTCCTTTTGCAAATAGTTTGACTTGGTAGAAATAAACTTGCTTGCCTGCTCTTAAGAAATGCCCGACTATTGTAAGCAAATGCAGAGGGCATAGTGCCCAGAGACACGCTTAGTACAACTGTGAATGTTCCCCTAACCCAAAGCATAGCAGGTCTTATATTTAGATGACAGGATGCTATGGAGGCCCATTCCCTGCCAGTCTAATTGCTTTGTGGAAGACCAATTCCAACAGAAATGAACTTACTTGCCATGATTTCTCCTCTGATCTTAGGCCTTTCACACTTGAAATGCACAGAAAATATACATGTTTTAATGGAATTCACTATTTTTGACTTTCGTGTCAAAGAGGTTGGTTCCAGAAGGCTCACCTGATTCCCTGTAATAATTGTTTTATAATCCCTTGTGATTCTAAATCCAATCCCAGCTATAGGTTCTGAGCATCAAATCAAAACCAAAGATAAAGGGGAACTGATAGGGGTTTTGGTTATTTCAGATTCATGACCACAAAGTGGCCAAAAGCATGAAACTCCCTCTTGCTTGATGAGCATCTCACCACATGAAGTGACCGTTGCCCCACGCCATCCCGCGAACCAGACTTTCACCGTGGACCAGTGGCCATTTTCCTCCGGCACTGAGATTTCTTACTGAAACAGCTTTACTGGTCAGAGGCCTGTGGGTTTTATGTTTCCTTATGCTGAACATACTAAAGCAGACGGCCTGCTGCAGGAGCAGGAGTCCGGCAGGGATTGGTGGCGGTGTGAGTTCTGCTGACTTCATGGGATGGTTTCTGGCTATTTTCCCTTGGTTCGGTCTGGTGGGTGCCCTGAAAGATCGGACCTCTCTGAAGTCACAGCCGTACAACCACATGGGGTTAGGAAAAGCCATATAAACGCAAGAGAATCAGGTCAAGTGTCACAGTCCCGGGAACAGCCCTCACTTCTTCGCGGAGCGCAAGCACGCGGGAAGTGAAGACAAAATGTACAGACGGCTCCTGGCCCTGGCGCGGGCCGCGCGCTGCGAGTGGCGGCTGAAACGGGCTTGCAGGGCTGCCCCCGCTGCTCTTCCTTAGGAGGTGCGGGCGGCTGGCGCGGTGGGCACGGACAGCCCTCAGCCCCCACCCGAAGCCTCATTTCGAGCAGGGCACTCTGGTTTACAGTTTCCTTTCGGTGCCAATGCTGTCAGGTTACAGCACCTGTAATCTTCTGTTGATATTTTAGGATAATATATTTGTGAAGCGGATTAAAGAAGCACTGGAACTAGCGTGCCTCTCATAAAAAGCTCAAGTGTAAGGCACGCAAGCAAAGCCTTTGATGAGTTGGTCTGGCTTTGTAAAACAAGTCTGAAAATGAATGAGATGGATATCTAGGTGGGTAGCTGTCTTGTCTTTTACCGTTTTTAATTCGGATCTGTATTTAGCACTTATTTGTTAGTTTTACATTCAGAAGAAACACACTTTGGCTAACATTGTAGGATGTTTTTAAACTGTTTTCTACTTTTTCAAAACATAATGTCATCGTTTTGTAAGCATAGATCATTTTTGAATAGCCCCTTTTTCCTTTCCAATAGACCAATTACTGCTCATAGATCGGTGGGGCTTTTTTTTTAACTGTATTCTTGTAATAAATGTAAAATATTTGTAGCAAACTGTGCCTTGTCTTGTTTAATCTTTCCATCGTGTTTATGTTTCTCTTCCTACTCCATATAAATATTCTCTAAGCAGAAGAACAGGGAGGAGAGATTTCCATGGTAACCGGCCTCCTAGGGATGAATAGCGCCTAAGAAATTATCAGCTTTCAGTTTCTCTGTGATGAAGCT
Source organism: Odocoileus virginianus (assembly GCF_023699985.2). Taxonomy (NCBI): domain Eukaryota; kingdom Metazoa; phylum Chordata; class Mammalia; order Artiodactyla; family Cervidae; genus Odocoileus; species Odocoileus virginianus. Next base: position 468,877 of record NW_027224270.1, read on the forward strand.
TCTGCCTTCCGATGACAATGGGCGTGTGTTGCTTCCAGTCCCATCACTGCTTCCTCTGTTTAGAAATCGAAACTGAATTGTAGTTCACGTCCCATTTCTCTGTGCAGAGTGGCTGTTTGCCAGGGTTTCTGTGGCTGTTGCTTCATAGCAGGAGTTGTTTAGACATAACAGGAGGAGTCGGGGAGAAAGGTGGCGGAGAGGGATGTTGGGAAGAGTATCTGCAAGCCGCTGCTGCATGGCCGTTACCGGCGTGCGCCCTTGACGGCTCGCGTTCGGGGCTGAGTGGGTCACGGAGCCAAGATGCTGGGCTTCTGTTTACCCTTCAGTCAGCAAATCGATAACCTTTCTAAAACGCAGGCTGTGGTATTTACACGGGTTCCCCTGCGTTACACCAGGTCCTGCCCCCTCCTCGGTCTTGCACTAGGAAGGGTGAGCACAGCCCTCTCAGAAACCGTGTTTCCCGTTGTGGGGCGGGCAGCCGCCCCAGCTTCTTAGGCCGACGGAGGCCACACGCCCGCTCTGAGCCTCCTGCGCCTGCGGCACTCCGCGTGTTTGTGGCCCCTGGGGAAGCCTTTCCCTGCAGCTCCTGACCTGTCTGCGATGGCGTTCTCATCTCTGGAGGCTTGACTTCGGACGCAACATCCGCCAACCGTGTGCCGTCACTGACTTCAGCTGAGCAGGGCCGGCTGATCCATCGCCAGGGGATGTCGGCTGTAGGCCGGGAGTCCCGCTCCCAGTTCAGATGGACAGCGTCTCTGAATTCCCTGCACTTCTTCACGCCCTACCCTTCACCGTAACTCCCCCTCTGGGTAACGGTTTCTTCGGATGGTGGTAATGTGTGAGAAAACATGGAGGGAAGAATTCGTTTCTGTTCATTAAAAGCATCAGTGGTGGTTCCTTCCGTGAGAAGCTGAGTAGTTGTTTTAATTCCCCAAATCTTCTACAATCAGACTGACCAACACACTCAGGCCCAGCTCGCGAATACACCTCAACCAGCTGCTGCTCCTGCAAAGGCATCTGGAGCCCAAGCAGACGGCAGGTGGCGGCTGGGGAGCCTCTGTTCCCGTCCCTGGTTGGACTCTCACTAGTTTGCGAACTTGAACAAACCGCCTCACTATGTAGACCACAGTCGTCTCACTCACAAAGCATGTTGGACTAAATTATCACCTAGTGTTAAACTGTTTTTTAATTAGGCTTCTCTGAAGGCATCCGGATTCCCTCTTCAGTTTCTGGTGTGGCCCCACTGTGGAAGCCGCAGGGCTGACCCGTAATCCTTCTTTATTAACCCAGCTGGGGCCTTTCTCCCAGACTGAGTCTTGAAGGACAGGAGGCGCTGCTGCGAGGCACTGCTCCTGGGGAACCTTGCTTCTGGCAAACTCTGAGGAGCTTCTAGGAAGCTCCCCAGAGCGCCCTGGTTTCCTCCCATTCCCAAGCGCATTCTCTACCCTCCTGCTGACCTTGAGGCCTCCGGATGGCCTTCTAGCTCATTCCCTCTCGCGAAGCTCCCCAGAGGGCACCTCTGCGGCCTGCAGCCCCAGATCCTGGCTGATAGAATGAATCTCTACGGTGAGGCCCTCCTGGCTTTGAGAGCCTGTGATCTCCCAGGTCTTCGCGGGGTCGCTGTGGAGTCCCAGGCCGAGTCTGCTCTCTTGCTTTTATAGAGAGGCTGTCAGAATTCAGGAGTGATGAGAGGAAGGGGGATTCCCTGAAGGTTCAGCCATCTAATGCGCTAATTATCCAAACTGAGCCTTTTAACGTCTCCCCAGCCCTGGACATAGGTAATTCGAAATTATAAATGTTTCTTTAGCAGTCTCCCTGCGGTGACAGAGGCACCATAGGATAGTTAAGTGATAAGGTCAATGGACTAGAACACTGTGAGAGGCTAATTGATCTATCACAGCAATATAAATGCCCGGAATTAATAGAAAAATAAATGTCACTGGGAGCTGAGATATTGACAGCTTCAGAGGCTATTCTCCCGTGGCCTTGTCCCACCTCCCATTTGGGCTGGGCCTTGTTTGGTGTGCAGAGGGTCTTTCCCCCTCCTGAAAACACATCCAGCCGCCTGGGTAGAAGTCAATGAGTAATTGAAGCCTGCTGGGCCTTTAATCCCAAGTTAACTTTCCAGGCAGCCCCCAAAAGCCTTCCCCCTGCCTGCAGGCCCCTCTCTTCCCGGCCAAACGTCAGGGGCAAGTATGACAGGGAAACAGCACAGCAGGACTCGGAGGAACACCCCGAGGGTGAGCGTGCCTCGGAAGGGGCCAGAGTGGGGGACGGCGGAGGGTCTGCTCACGCGCCCCTCGCTGGAGCGCCTGGTGCAGCAGCCGCCTCCCAGAATCCGCGTTCTCTCCCTCCCAGAACCGCAGGTGAGGAGTCTTCCAGGGGATGCCGGTCAGAGACGGGAGCATCTCACCTGCTGTGTCTGAATTGCTGCCTTTAATCTCGATCAAATCAGGGGATAGGCGGCCATCTGCCCAGCCAGGTTCACTCCTAAATTTCTTTTTATATCAAGTCCCAGTCTGTCTCCTGCATTGCTCTCATGGTTATGGAAGCTTAGAAATTCAAGACCAGAAAATTCACAAAAGCATCCACGCTCCCTTTGCTTCACGTCTCTCCCAGATTCCCCGCTCTCCCCCCTCCTGCCCATCCCATCGCTTGGTTTGAAGTCAGTCCTGCATCAGATACCGTCACAGTTTACCCCAAAGCAGACGTTCCGTGTCCTCTACAAGGTTACACATAAAGTAAGAGAGGAAAATTATAAATCTTAAAAGTCCAATTTTAACGAGCAGAGAAAGAAAGGAAGGCAAATATCTAAATTCATTAATAGAAAAAACCGACAAGGACTTAATCTCCAAAATACACAAACAGCTCATGCAGCTCTCTTGTCAAACAAGCAACAACCCCAATCAAAAACTGGGCAGAGAATCTAACACAACACTGCAAGTCAACTATACTCCAATAATTTTTGTAAATGGGCAGAAAATCTAGATAGGCATTTATCCAAAAAAGACAGATGGCCCAAAAGCATGTGAAAAGATGCTCAACATGACGCAGAGAAATGGAAATCAAAACTACAATGAGGTATAGTCTGATGTCAGTACAGTCAACAAAACAGTACGATACCAGCACAGAAATAGAAATATCGATCAATGAAACAGGATAGAAAACCAAAAATAAATCCATGCACTTACAGCCAATTTATCTGACAAAGGAGGCCAGAGTACCTGGTCTTGGAAAGATAGTCTCTTCAACAAATGGTGCTGGGAAAACTGACAGCTACACGTAAAAAAAAATGAAGTTAGATCATTTGTTAATACTGTGCACAAAAATAAGCTCAAAATGGATTAAAGACCTAAATGTGAGACTGGACACTGTAAACCTTTCCCCAGAGGACAGCCTAGGCCATGCACTCTGATGTAAATCTCAGCAATATCGTTTCAATCCATGCGCAGGTTCCTTAAAAAACTACACACACACAAATACACATACACTGTATATATATAGTATATAGGTTCCTTAAAAAACTAAAAATAGGGCTACCATATGGCCCTACAATCCCACTCCTGGGTATATCTGGAGAAAAATGTGATCCAAACGGGTACAAGCATCCCAGGGTTCATTGCAGTTCTGTTTACAATAGCCAAGACATGGAGGCAACCTAAACATCCATCTATAGAGGAATGGATAGAGAAGGTGTGGTGTGTATATATATAATGGAATATTACTCGGCCATTAAAAAGAATGAAATAACTCCATTTGCAGCACTGTGGATGGACCTGGAGATTGTCATACTCAGAGAAGGAGAAATATCATGACATCCCTCATATGTGGAGTCTGCAAAAATACGATACAGATGAACTTACTCACAAAACAGAAAGAGACTCACAGACTTAGAAAATGAACTTATGGTTGCCGGAGGGAAGGGATGGGGTTAGGGAGTTTGGGATGGACATGTACACACTGCTATATTTAAAATGGCCAACCAACAAGGGCCTCCTGTCTAACACGGGGAGCTCTGCTCTGTCACGTGGCGGCCTGGATGGGAGGGGAATGTGGAGGAGAATAGATGCACGTGTATGTGTGGCTGAGTCCCTTCACCCTTCACCTGAAACTCTCACAACATTGTTACCCGACTCTACCCCAGTACAAAATAAAAAGTTTACAAAAACGAGAGACTTCCTCTCCTATCAAACTCTTAGAATGCATTATTAAGGTTGACACCGGGGTGAGCTAAGACTACATTCCCACTCTCCCTTGTGGCTACAAACCCTTGCTAATAATTCATGGGCATATAATCAAGGAGATAGAATCAAAAGGTTATTTGGAGGAATTTCCAAGAAGTTTTTAAGATGAGGGGTAGATAGCTGAGCAAAGCTACTTTTTAAGCTTTTTCTCAGTTTCCCTTCCAGCTGTGGATTAAAAAGGTACAGGTCCAGGAGCCATCGTGAATTAAATGGTGACGATGGCCGGTGAGGAGGATGGAAGCGGAGAAAGACAGGGACGCCACCTCCCGCCTCCCCGTGCGGGCCTGCCACGCGACCTCGGGGCGGCTTCTCCGTCCTGCGGCGGCCAGTCTGCCTCCCTGTTTTGACGTTGGACAGTTCGAAGCTTTTAAGCCTCACCTCCTCCACTTCCCCATGTGTCCACATCGAGACAAGCTGATAAGACAACCTGGGTGCTCCCACCTTTGACCCCGGCTGGAGATTCAAACCACACCTGCTTCTGTCTGCAGGAGAATCATCCCTCCGGTTCCACCCTCCAACCCTCACAGAGACTGTGAATGCGCGCTCTCACGCCATTTCAGGCCTGCTGGAAACACCTCCCTTCATCTCCCAGGGACCTCAATTACATTAATAAGAAAACTTTCCATGCCCTCAAAAAACAGCAACAAAAACTACAATGAGGTATCAACTCCCAGCATTCAGAATGGCCATTATCAAAATGTCTACAAACAAACGCTAGAGAGGATGAGGAGAAAAGGGGACCCTTCTCCACTGTTTCTGGATGTGTAAATTGATACAGCCACCACGGAGAGCAGTATGGAAGTTCCTTAAAAAACTAAAATGATGACTGCCACATGATCCAGTGATTCCACTCTGGGCATATATCCAGACAAAACCGTAATCAGAAAAGGCTCATGCACCCCAATGTTCACAGCAGCACTATTTACAATAGCAAGACATGGAAGCAACCTAAGTGTCCATCAGCAGAGAAATGGATGAAGATGTGGGACATATACATATATAAGGGAACACATACGCAGTGAAGTACACAGCCACAGGAAAGAATAAAATGATGCTATTGATAGCAACAAGGATAGACTAAGAGATTAGCATATTAAGTGATGTCAGACAGAGAAAGACAAATATCATATGACATCACTCATATGTGGAATCTAATTTTAAAAAATGATACAAATGAACTTATTTACAAAATAGAAGCAGAGTCACTGATATCAAAAACAAACTTGTGGTTTTACCAAAACAGAAATGGGATGGGGAGGGATAAATCAGGAGCCTGAGATTGACAAACGTACATCATTATATATAAGATAGCCAACAAGGACCTATTGCATAGCACAAGAAAGTCTACTCAATATTCTGTGATAGCCTATATGAAAAACCAATCTGAAAAAGAATGAATCACTTTGCTGAACACCTGAAATTCATGTTAGGCAGGAAGTTAGCCATAAGCAAGAAGAGGCCGTCCCATCAGCTAAACGTCCAACAGCCACTTAAGCCCACCAAGGTGTTTGCCAGTCCCACCCCAAACAGGCCCCCAGTGTTCCAGAACGGTCAGGGGACTGGACAAATCCCCTCTGGCTGAATGGAAGGCTTTTCCCCACTCTGGCACATAAGCCCATCTATCTACCATGTACTTAAGATAACCTTTGGTGGCCACTGGTTCATTAATGTTTGTAAATACTCTATAATGCAGATATATAATTATAACACACTGAATTATGGGAAGGACATGCACAGTGGAGCCTCTTCCTATATAACCTGCTGCTGTCAATTAAGACTGTCAATCAAAGACCTCCTGGATGATGCAAAAAACTTGGCTTTAAAAATTCTACACCCCAGCCTTCCAGGACCTTGGTCCAGCCTTCCTTGGTCTGGCCCACCTCTCTCTTGAGGTCTTCTCTCTGTTCGCTTTTTCCTTGTCTTCGATAAACTCTCTTGCAACAAGTAAGCCCTCAGATTCTTCTTTGCATCCTTTCCAGGACCCGAGGTCCACAGGAGGGGCCTCCAGAGTCTACGCTGCTAACATTCTGGTGCCGTGACTCAGATCTTTGTAAGAAAGGGACATTCCCTCTCAGTTTGTGCCGGCGCAAAAGACTACTCATTTCTCAACTCCTCTTTTCTCTTTCAATTCTCTGTCAGTCAGAACAGACTCTTGTTCCCAAACTCCAACCCATCTGAGTTGGGTCCACACCTGAGCCCACCTCTCGGGACCAGTGTCAGAGACTGAGACAAGTGCCCGCTTTCCTACCAGGATGAGGAACAGCCCAGACCCGGACTGGCCACCAGGAGTCCCAGACAGTCTCAGTTGGGTCCAAGCAGGAGACGTCCTCCCCAAGGCCCAGGTAGTCCCAGCCCACAGGCCAGACCGCCAGTTATGACCCGGGGACACCAGGCTCTTTCACTGCTTCTCCAGATGGGAAACCAACCATCTGTCCATGAGGGGACACCCTCGAGATGCATCCTCCAAAAGCTGGTCAAGATTCAACCCCACCAAGCCACCGAAGAGGAGACTCACTTTCTTTTGTAATGCAATCTGGCCCCAGTATCGCCTTTTGGATGGGGGCTCCTGGCCCCTAAACGGGACCATTAATTATAACACCATTCTCCAGTTAGACCTGTTTTGCAAACCTCAGGGCAGATGGTCTGATACTTCATGTACAACTTTTCTTCCTCCTGTGGGATAGCTGAGGCTTTCTCACAACCTATAAACTTCCCGCCATTGCCACCCTGCTACCGAAGGAAAATCCCTGGATTTCACCAGCCATGTCACCGTCTAGCTCTGCCCCACCACCTTACATGGGACCTCCACCACCCCCATCGGCGCAAGCCTGTCCTTGGTGGAAGCGCTAGGAGGTGAATTTGGGCTACAGTTAAGTCCATAAGCCCTTCTTATTGGTAGAACTAAAACAGATCAAAGGTAGCTTTTCAGATAATCTCGTTAAATATACCAAGGGATTTCAATACTTTTCTCAGTTCACTTCAGTCGATTAGTCATGTCTGCCTCTTTGTGACCCCATGAACTGCAGCATGCCAGGCCTCCCTGTCCATCACCAACTCCTGGAGTTCACCCAAACCCATGTCCATCGAGTCGGTGATGCCATCCAACCATCTCATCCTCTGTTGTCCCCTTCTCCTCCTGCCCCCAATCCCTCCCAGCATCAGGGTCTTTTCCAATGAGTCAACTCTTCGTATGAGGTGGCCAAAGTATTGGAGTTTCAGCTTCAGCATCAGTCCTTCCAATGAACACCCAGGACTGATCTCCTTTGGGATGGACTGGTTGGATCTCCTTGCAGTCCAAGGGACTCTCAAGAGTCTTCTCCAACACCACAGTTCAAAAGCATCAATTTTTCGGCACTCAGCTTTCTTCACGGTCCAACTCTCACATCCATACATGACCACTGGAAAAACCATAGCCTTGACTAGATGGACCTTTGTTGACAAAGTAATATCTCTGCTTTTTAATATGCTGTCTAGGTTGGTCATAACTTTCCTTCCAAGGAGTAAGCGTCTTTTAATTTCATGGCTGCAATCACCATCTGCAGTGATTTTGGAGCCCAGAAAAAATAAAGTCAGCCACTGTTTCCCCATCTATTTGCCATGAAGTGATGGGACCAGATGCCATGATCTTAGTTTTCTGAATGTTGAGTGTTAAGCCAACTTTTTCACTCTCCTCTTTCACTTCCATCAAGAGGCTCTTTAGTTCTTCACTTTTCTGTGGTTTATAAAATGACCCAGAGAGACATCACTAAAATTCAAAACCAGACCCTCTTCAATACTGAAACAGAGAGAGTTAACAGTCAAAAAATAAATAAATAAAATTGCTGATGGAGCCCACCTTTCTGATACTAAATAACCCCACCAGGGAAACGGCGTTCCCCAGTACCAATCTTAGGTGGGACTACAATCAGAAAGAACATCAACGGGAAAGAACTCATTGTTTCATCTGTATCAAAGGTGGCCTTGAGGCAGCCCAACATAAAGCAAAAAACTACTCCCAAGTCACAGCAATCAGCCAGGAGGCTGGGGAATTCCAAGAGCTTTCCTTAACAGGCTGAGGGAAGCATTATTAGACACACCAGTCGGGATCTGGATGCTTACGAGGGGCAAGTGATAAATTAAAGATACATTTTTAACCGAGTCAGCACCTGGCACAAATTAAGACCCAGTTAGGACACGAATTACAAAACTAACTCAAGAACCTAATGTCACCCTAGATGAAAAGCCTCCCGGGTCTTTTATCACCAAAGGCTGAGGCCAAGAACCCGGAGGAGGAAAGAAGGAAGGAATTCAGCCATGCCCAAATGATGGCTGCTGTCCAATGCCAAGTGCCCCCAAGAGTACCCTGAGTCACAGTCCAAAAAAGACAAATGTCACGTCTATTGGGCACAGAAGTGCCCCGATCAGGATAAACCTACTAAGACTGCTTGTGACAAAGGCCATCAATCAAGGCACTGGGCAGCCCGTTGCCCCTCAATCCAAAGGGACCGAGGGCCGGAGGCCGCTCTACAGATGACTGAAGCCTGAAGAGGCCCCAGTCGGCTCTCAGACAACAGACGGACATCCCTGGGCCGGAGCTGAGGGTCCAGATGGATGTGGTGGGTGAGTCGTCTGTCTTCTTACTGCGTGCTACAGCTACCCATTCTATCTTGACTTCCTTCTCCGAATCCTTCTCCAAACAGGCCTGTACCAGCATGGGCGCCTCAGGCAAGCCATTCAGCAGGCCTGCATCACACCCGTCTCTTCTGTGTCTCAGAGGGATTTGCATTCTCCCCCAGTTTTTGGCATATGCCCACTCTTGGAGGGTACTACTACAAAAATGGAATGCCACTCTTTCTCTCTCCCTTGGAGAGTCACATGGACCTCACCCAGGGGGCAACCTCTGGGAAACTTGAGGAGCTCTCCTAACTAATGAAGATATGAAAAATCTCTCAGGCCAGACTGCTTACAACAAGTCAACCCAGGGGTCTGGAACAAAGAGGTCCCAAGAAAAGCCAAAAATGCAATGCCAGTCACAATAGCTCTAAAGGTCTCACATAAATTTCCCTGAAAAATACATCCCTTTAGGCCTGAAGACCCCTGCCCATCATATCGAAACTCCTGTCCTACCAACTCCTTGTTCCCACAAATTCACGTTGCAATGCCCAAGTACTAGCAAGCCAAGAAAAAGGATGACATTTACTGTCTCAACCAGGATTTACGAATCATTAATGAGGCAATAATTCCCCTACACCTGATGGTCCCCAACCTTTGCATACTTTTGTGAAAAGTACCCCCAGACAGCAGCTGGTTCTCAGTTCTAGATTTAAAAGATGCTTTCTTCTGCATCCCACTGGCCCCAGAATCACAATTCTTGTTCACGTTTGAATGGGAATCTCCACTACAGGCCCTTTAACACGAGACATGAACTTTTCTATCCTAGGGCTTTAGGGATACCTCCACCTTTTTGGATAGGTGCTAGCCCAAGATTTATAAGATTTAACACTTGAGGGGGGAACTTTCATATAGTATGCAGATGACCTCTTGATTTGCTCCCCCATTCAACACCAACATATTCAACATGCCACTCAGGTAGTTAAATTTCCTGGCTAGCTGGGGTTACAGGGTGTCCAAATCTAAGGCTCAGATAGCGTAACAACAAGTTTCCTAACTAGGAAAAATAGGGATCCCTGGCAGGAGTAGCCTTTCAGCAGACCATATAAGGACTGTATCCAACCTACAGACTCCCACCACCCACCCAGAAGCAGCTGCATGCATTCCTGGGCATAAAGTAGCCCAGTACTGTAGGAATTAGACACTCAATTACAGTCTCATTTCACAGCTTCTGAACGAAGCCCTACAAGGCAAAGGTGATCAAATACTCCTTGAGTTGGGGCTAGTCTGACAGCAGGTCATGGAAACATTAAAAAATCTCCTTTGTAGAGCTCCCAGCATTAGAGCTAGCCATTCCAAATTTACACCCACAAAACAGAGGCTGTTGAGGTAAGGGTCCTCACCCAAAAGCCAGGAGAAATTCCACAGCCAGCAGCCTAACTTTCCAAACAGCTCGATCCCACTGCCAAGGGCTGGCTCCTGACTTAGGGTCCTGGCAGCACTATCCCTCCCAACGGAGCAGGGGCTTAAATTCACCGACAGCACCCACTCTGGTTCTAACTGCCCATCGTGGACCAGATTTACTTAGTGACCAGGCCTTAGCCTGGCTTTTAGCAATAGGGTCCCCAGATATCAAATCCTTGGCTGTTTGCAAGACTCTAAATCCAGCAAATCTATTGCCCATACCAGAGGAGAAAAGTCATGGCCATAGTTGTTCCGAGGTCTTGACAATTTCCTTAACTGCCAGCCCCAGAACTTTGGGATCAAACTGTGGCCGATGCTGACAAGGGTCAGTTTGCCAGTGGAAGCTGTTATCCAGCAGAGGGAAAACGCAAGGCTGGATACACCGTCGTGTTCCCCACGAGATCACTGATGCCTGAGCTCAGCCTTGGGGCTCATCCAAACGACTTACCGAGCTCACTGCACCGAGCACTGGAATTGGCTGAAGGAAAAAGGCTCACAGTTTACACTGGTTCTAAATACGCTGCTTGACCCTAAATGCCCATGCAGCCATCTGGAGAGAAAGGATATCCGGCCTCCAGAGAACAACCCCACTAAAGACGGCCCTCAGGTTGGCCACGCACTCTGGGCCATCCACCTGTGTGCAGAGGGAGCCATTGCTCACTGCAAAGGCCGTCGGTGAGGCTCATCAGACATTACGGAGGGAGACCAGTTGGTGGACCAAGCTAAGCAGTCTGCCTCTAAAGAAGCCCCAGGCCAGGGGCTCCATCCCTGCCCCACGTCACCTCCTCCACCTACCTCTATGGAGGAAGAAAGCGCATGGCAGCCCAGAAGGGTTTCCCTCCGCACTCATCCAGATGGTCCAGCTCTGAGGGACTCTTCTTGCTCCCGAAGACCCCAGTGGCAGCTCACCAAGGCCCGCCATGAATTCACACATCTGGGAAGAGGTGCCCTCTCTGCCTCAGTATCTAGAGTCCTAAAAGACAACGGACTTGAGTGATCCAGCAGGTGTCCAGCTCTTGTCCGACTGTTCCTACAGTAACCCCCAGGGAAAGAAATGTCCCTCCTTGGTCCGACCCATCCAACGACACGGGCCTTACCCTGGGGAAGACTGGAAGATGGTCACCCCAATGCCTCTTTCCCAGGACTACAAATATTTACTGTCTTTGTAGACACCTGCACAGGATGGCTAGAGGCCTACCCAACAGACAGAAAAAAAGCCCTACAAGTTAACAATAAACGTCTATAAGAAGTCACTCCCTGGTTTGGCCTTCCCTGCTCCCATCAAAGTGATATTGGGTCCTCATTATTTCCACTATAACTCAACCCATTGCCAAAGCCCTCAACATAAGGCTGGCTTGCTCTGCATTGCTCCTGGAGGCCCCAGTCCTCAGAAAAGATAGAAAGTGCCAATCAATTCCTTAAAAACATCCTCAGAAAATTAACTCAGGGAACGTCTCTAAATTGAGTAACCCTCTGACCTATTGCCCTCCTCCACAGCAGAATAACTCCAAAGGATGCCCCCAGACTGAGTCCATATGAAGGCTTATACGGATGTCCTTCCCTAACACCAACCTCCTTCTGGAAGGGAAATGCTAGGGATACAATCTCATGGAACCAAACCCTCCATGTTCCAACAGACCTGCAGGCAATTTGGCCTAAAACCTCACTCTCCTAGCCCTCAGTCACCCATACTATATCAACCTGGGGAAAAGTCCTTTAGAACCTGGACGGATGGGTCTCCAAGTTCCCAACTGGACCCTATTTGGAAGGGGCCTCTTTCAGACCTTCTTTCCTCACCTACAGCCATCAAGGTTCCAGGGGTCTTTAACTGGATTCACCATTCCAGGGTGAAGCCTTGGAAACTGCCCTCTGAAGGCTCAGGCACTCACGCATCCCATACCCATGAGACACTTGAAGGCCTCATTTCCTTTGTGAAATGACCAAAGATAAGAACCAGTGTTGTTGTGGCTGTTGTTCAGTTGCTAAGTCGTGTCTGACTCTGCAACCCCATGGACTGCAGCATGCCAGGATCTTCTGTCCTCCACTATCTCCTGGAGTTTGCTCAAATTCACATCCATTGAGTCGGTGATGCCAATCAACCATCTCAGTAACAATGCTTTAAGTGCATGGCCAACTCCCCATGTAATGGTCTTGCTCTCTTGATTGTCCTTCCTCTTCTGAACCTGTGTCCTCCCGTGGATGACCCTACTGCATGCTTATGGTACCCAAACTTGGTTGTCCTCCTTTCCGAGGCCTACACTAGGCACCAGTCTCAACTCCATGTCACCCAAACTCACTCAAACACTCATCATACAACCCACACTCTCTCAACATCTCTTAGACCCAAAGGACTATTTAATGACTCCGGCTCCTGCCCACACCTCTCCTCCTGCTGGCTGTGTATCTCTGGCTCTAGCCTCCAGACAATGTTACCTTTGCCAATAAAAACTTGGCCCAATGTCTCAGCTTATGCAGATGCTCAACCCAGTCCCAGAGCCACAAGCTTTAGGTCAGATCATATAGACTATATCTTTCTTCAAGTCTTATGAGAACACCTAAATCTCATTCCTATCAATCTATCAACACCACAACCCAAACATGCCCTAACACCTTACCAAGGCTCTCATATACCCTCTCTGCTTTCAAGAGAGACACCCACAGGGGTTCCCTGTCAGTAACATGGCCGGCCACACATTGCAACCACACTTTCACCCTCATGCTTCCTTGATAAGTGAGCAACATTGGCACACAAACAGGCTATCCAAGGAGCAGTTGAGCAATAGATAAAAACGCCTAGCCCTTCCACATACCACAACTCTTTGGTAACTAACTGTAAGGACAGAAACTATAAAGCTCTTAGAAGAAAACATACACAGCACATTCTCAACATTCTTAGACATAAGTCATGGCAAGACTCTCTATGCCCTACCTCCTATGTGAAAGCCACTCAGTTGTGTCCGACTCTTTGTGACCCCATGGACTGTAGCCTGCCAGGCTCCTTCTGTCCATGGAATTCTCCAGGCCAGAATTCTGGAATGGGTTCCCTCTCCCTTCTCCAGGGGGATCTTCCCAACCCAGGGGTCAAACCCAGGTCTCCCGCATTGCGGGAGGATTCTTTACTGTCTTAGTCACCAGGGAAGCCCTACCTCCTAGAGTAATGGAATAAAAACAAAAACAAACAAATGGAACCTAATTAAACTTAAAAGCTCTTGCACAGTAAGGAAACTATAAACAAGATGAAAAGACAACCCTCAAAATGGAAGAAAATAATTGCAAATGAAGTAATTGACAAAGGATTAATCCCCAAAATATATAAGCAGCTGATACAGCTCAATATCAGAACAACAAACAACCCAATTAAAAACTGGGCAGAAGACCTTAATAGACTTTTCTCCAAAAAAGACATAGAGATGGCCAATCAACACATGAAACGATGCTCAACATTGTTCAGTATTGCTGCTGTCATTCAGTCACTAAGTCAAAGGACTTAGTCTTAGTCATTAAGACTCTTTGTGACCCCACTGACTGCAGCATGCTAGTCCTCCCCTGCTCATTATTAGAGGAATGCAAATCAAAATTATAATAAGGTATCACTTTATAACCAGTCAGAATGGCCATCATCGAAACTCTACAAACAATGAACGCTTGAGAGGATGTGGAGAAAAGGGAACCCTCCTGCACCGTTGGTGGGAATGTAAGTTTACAGAGCCACTATGGAGAACAGTGTAGAGAGTCCTTAAAAAAAAAAAAACAAAAAAAATAGAAATAAATATACTGTATAACCCAGCAATCCCACTACTGGGCATATACCTTGAGAAAAACACAGTTCTAAAAGACACATGTAATCCCAGTGTTCATTGTAGCACTATTTACAATAGACAGGACATGGAAGCAAACCTAGATGTCCATCAACAGATGAATGGATAAAGAAGATATGGTACATATATACAATGGATATTACTCAGCCATAGAAAGGAAGAGATTTGAGTCAGTGATAATGAGATGGATGAACTCAGAGTGAAGTCAGAAAGAGAAAAACAAATATTGTATATTAACATATATAAAGTGAAAGTGAAAGTCGCTCAATCGTGTCCAACTCTTTGTGACCCCATAGACTATACAGTCATGGAAATCTCCAGGCCAGAATACTGGAGTGGGTAGCCTATCCCTTCTCCAGCAGATCTGGACCCAGAAATCAAACTGGGATCTCCTGCATTGCAGGTGGATTCTTTACCAACTGAGCTATCAGGCAAGCTCATATATATGGAATTCAGAAAAATGGTGCTGGTGAACCTATGTGCAGGGAAGGAATGGAGATACAGATGTAGAGAAGAGACGTGTGGACACAGTGGGGGAAGAAGAGGGTGGGACACATTGGGAGGGGAGCATTGGCATGCATACACTACCGCGGGTAAACCAGATGGCTAGCGGGAAGCTGCTGTGTGAGGTGGGGGTTCAGCTTGGTGCTGTGTTACGAGTTAGAGGGAGGCGGGGAGGGGGGGAGGAGATAAATACATATTTAATCATGACTGATTCACATTGTTATATGGCAGAAACCAACAAAATATTATAAAGCAATTTTCCTCCGATTAAAAAATAAATTAAAAAAAAGATAAAATACAGGTGCCAAATAAGTCCCTCTTTACCATAGACACCGTTAGTACTTTCATCTCCATAGGATGGGCCTCATTAAACACCTCTGGTCACCCCTCACCTCACACACAACTGCTGGTCTGGAGGCAACAAACCCACTTTTCAAAATTCTATCCCACTTCCAGCATCCACGCGGGCAAATTCCCCGTCTGTTCCTGGCAGAGGTCAGCTGGGAGTCACACCACCAGTAACATCGATCCCCCAGCTACACTCTACTCCTACTCATATGGAACCAACTCTTCCCGTCTCAAGGCCTCTCTCATCTGTGGGACCTCAGCCTACAGGCACTGCCCCCGAGGCGGGAAGGAAAATGCCCCTTGGGTTACATCATGCCGAGTGCTACCTGGGTCAGCGACCCTCCCCAGTGCCTCATAAAGCAGTCCACCTCCACACTAGGGCACGGCGGACATCAGTGGAACCTGACTTCATTCCCCTCATTGCTCTCCTAACAGGCTTCACCGGGATGCCAACAGAGAGGATCAATCCATGCGTGCATGCTCAGTCATGTCTGGCTCTCTGTGACCCCATGGACTGTAGCTCTCCAGGCTCCTCTGTCCATGGGACTCTCCAGGCAACAATAGTGGAACGGGTTGCCATTTCCTTCTCCAGGGGATCTTCCTGAACCAGAAATCAAACCTGCATCGCTTGCATTGGCAGGTAGATTCTTTACCACTCAGCCATCCGGGAAGCCTACCTCATTTCACATTCACTGAATTAACCACAGCCATGTCCAAAATGTCTACCATCTTGGGAGAACTTCACACCCAAACAAACCCATTGGAGGGTATGGCACTCTAAACCAGCAGTCACTTGACCTTTAAACCAAGGTCAAAGGTGGTTCCTGTTCCTTCTTAGAAAAAGAATGCTGCTTCTACATCGACAGACAGAGAAAAATCACCAGTAATCTATTCAAAACAAATCTTAAACAGGGTAACCACAGTGATGTCCTGGTTCCAATCAGTCAAAAGAAACCTTTCAGCAGTGGTTCTTGGCTCATAATTACCCCACTTATATGTATTTTCTGAGCTTTTGAACTGTGGTATTAGAGAAGACTCTTGAGAGTCCCTTGGACTGCAAGGAGATCCAACCAGTCCATCCTGAAGGAGATCAGTCCTGGGTGTTCATTGGAAGGACTGATGCTGAAGCTGAAACTCCAATACTTTGGCCACCTGATGAAGAACTGACTCACTGGAAAAGACCCTGATGCTGGGAGGGATTGGGGGCAGGAGGAGAAGGGGACGACAGAGGATGAGATGGTTGGATGGCATCACCGACTCGATGGACATGGGTTTGGGTAAACTCCGGGAGTTGGTGATGGACAGGGAGGCCTGGAGTGCTGCGGTTCATGGGGTTGCAGAGTCGGACACGACTGAAGCAAATGAGCGCACAGTGACTCCGGCAGGGGAGCTGACCCGCAGAGCAGAACCAGTGGCTCCGCTGGGCCAGGAAACTGGAGAGTGGGTCAGCTTGAGTCAAAGCCACAGAGAGCCCTGCTGGGCTTCGAGAGTCCTGTGCTTCAGGAAGGCACATGAGTTAATGCAGAGCCCGGCCCGCACTGCGTGCAGCTCCGCCCAGCCAGAAACCCTGACTGGGAACCCTGGAAGGGGCTGGGCCCACAACACCCCGGCAGAGAGTATGGCAGGCAGGGCTATGGTCACAGAGCGTAGCCCCCGGCACTGCTCAGCCGAGGAACTCGGGCCCGCTCAGTTTGAGTCAAGGCTGCAAAGAGCCTTCCGTGCCTGGAGGTGGTCCTCCCGCTGCACCCTGCTAGGAAAACTCATTCATAGACCTGCCTACTGCTTCAACCCACTCAACAGGGAACCTAACTGCCCCACACAGGAGCTGCAGAACCTGTCCAACGCCCTGGCTTACAGAGGCGTTTGAACAAAGAGGCTAGCCCACAGCTTTCCTGCTCTGCAAGGCAAGACCACTGACTCCATCTGGGCAAGGAATTCCGGGCACAGCCTAGCCTGATCTGGGTCCCCAGACAACGAGCTATGCAGGCCCTGGGACTGGCTGTGCTGTCCTCGAAGGGCAGGGAAGCTTCCAGAGCCTCACTTACTGCTGAGCATAGTATGCAGTCCCAGGCATCTGGGAAGCTTGACCAGGGAACTGGGGTCTCTGTGGCGCCCTTCTCCAGACCTGTGAGGGCAGGGAACCAAGCCAGCAGTCCTACCCAGCTGTTCTCAGCCAGCAGCACCTACCCCTGCTCAATCTCAGCGCTCAACCAACGGCTTCTCCCTAAAAGAGACCCTAATAGCAAGCCCCACTGCCCAAGGACATTACTAGCAGACGGGCCCAGAAACCCATCTGTCTAGATGACTGGTGAAGAACATTTTCTGCCAGCGTGAACCTGTAAAGTCTGGAAGAAGGCACTGCTTATTCAAATGTGCAGGTGCCAACATGCCAAAATAAGGAAGAAAGAATCACAAAACATCAGGCATGCCTGATGCCACCAAGTGAAACCAATAAAGCTCCAACAACTGACCCCAAAGAAATGGAGATCTCTGAACTGTTAGACAAAGAACCCAGAATAATCCTCTTAGAGGTTTACTGAGCTACAAGAACACTCATATAGGCAACCAAACAAAATTGGGAAAATAAATGGTCAAAAGAAGTTCAACAAAAAGATATAGAAACCATAAAAAAAAAAGATGTCCTAGAACTCAAAAATATGACAGAATTAAAAAACCAAGGAAAAAAGTGAGAAAACCCAAATTGACACTGTTTTCAATGAAAAGGAAGACATTACAACTAATACCACAGATATACAAAGGATCATAAGAGGTTACTATGAGCAACTACATACCTACAACTGGAAAACCTAGATGAAAAGGAAAAATTATATATAACCTACCAAGATTGCAGGAAGAAAGAAAATTTGAGCAGACCAATTACTAGTAATGAGATTGAATTAATAGTAAAAAACTTCCCACTAGAGGAAAGCCTAGTACCAGATGGCCTCCCTAGTGAATTTTATTAAACATTCAAAAAGAATTAATACTAATCCTTTTCAAACTTTTCTTAAAAAAAATCACAGAGGAGGGAACGCTTCCTAAATTTGTAAGGTCATCATTACCCTGGTGCCAAAGCCAGAAAAGGACACACCAGAAAAGAAAACTACAAGCCAATATTCCTGATGAATATAAACATAACAATTTTCAATAAAGTACCAGCAACCTGAATTCAGCAGCATATTAAAAGGGCCATTCATCACAATCAAAAGGGCCATTCATCACAATCTTAGGGAATTTATCCTTAAGATGCAAAGATGGTTCCATATTCACAAAATCAATGTGCTACATCACATTAATAGAATGAAAAAACTATGATCATCTCAATCGATGCTGAAAAAGCATTTGATCAAATTCAACATTTATGATAAATCCTTAACAAAGTAGGCATAAAAGGAATGTACCTCAACATAATAAGAGCCACATATGACAAGCCCACAGCTAACATCACATTCAATGGTGAGAGGTTAGAATCTTTTCCTCTAAGACTGGGAGCACACAAGGGTCCCCTGTCTCACGACTCCTCAACATCGTACTAGAAGTCCTAGTCAGAACGACCAGACCAGGAAAAGATAAATAAAAGGTATCAGAATTGGAAAGGAAGACGCAAAATAGTCTCTACTTTCAGATGATACACTTTTATATATAAAAAACCCAAACACTCCACCAAAACTTTTAGATCTAATCAGCAAATGCAGTAAAGTTGCAGAATACAAAATTAGCATACAAAAAATCAGCAGCATTTCTATACATCAACAATGAATTATCTGAAAATAAAGAAAACAATCCCTTTTACAATTGCATCAAAAATCATAAAATACCTAGGAATCAACTTAACCTGGGAGATAAAAGATCTCTACATTGAAAACTACAAGACACTGATGCAAGAAAGTGAAGAAGACACAAGTAAGTAGAAAGTTATCCTCTGTTCACGTACAGTAGGAATATTGTTAAAATGTCTGTGCTACCTAGGGGCATCACAGAATTAGGTACAACCCTAAAGTACACATGGAGTCACAGAAGGCCCTGAACGACCAAAGCAAAACTGAAAAAGAGGAGCCGGGAGGCATCGTGGTTCCTGATTTCAAGCTATGTTATAAAGCTCTAGTAACCAAAACAGTAAGATACTCACATAAAAACAAACATGCAGACCAATGGAACAGAACTGAGGGCCCAGAAGTAAACGAAAGCATACAAGGCCAACTAATATTTGACAATGGGGCAAGAATACTCAGTAGAGAAAAGAAAAAGTCTCTTCAATAAATGGTGCTAGGAAACCGAATATTCACATGTGACAGAATGAAATTAGACGCCGGTCTTACACCTCACAAAAATTAACTTGAGATGGATTAAAGACTTAAATGTAAGATTGGAAACCATAAAACTCCTAGAAGAAAACATGGGAAAAAGCTTCTTGACAGTTCTAGGGAATGATTTTTTTGGATATGAGATACAACCCCTAAATCACAAGCCACAAAAAAAAAAAAAAAAGAGTGAGTTGACTACGTCAAACTAAAAAGTTTCTATACCACAGAAGAAATGACCAACACAAAAGACAACCTACAGAATGCCGAAAAGAAAGCTGCAAATCATACATCTGATCATGAGGTAATATATAAAATATACAATCAACTCACACAACTCAATAGCAAAACCACAACCCAAATAATCCAAATATTTAAAAACAGAGACAGCACTAAACTCATACAAAAAGATATCAGAATTGTGATCATTAGAACTGGGAATTGAGGGAAGGTGATAATAGATAAAGGTGATCAAAAAGTACAAATGTCCAGTTGTAAGATAAGTAAGTCCTAGGAATGTAAACGCATGACATGACAACCACAGTTAACATGGACGGACATGAGACATGAAAACTATTAAGATAATAAAGGCTAAGAGGTTCTCATTATAAGGAAAAACACGTTTACTTCTTTATTTTTTATATCTATGAGATGATAGATTTTACCTAAACTTGCTGTGGTAATCACTTTACAGTAAGTTGTGAGTCAAATCATTATAATGCTCACCTTAACCTGATACAGTGCTGTATGTCAAGTATATCTGGATAAAACTGGAAAAAAACTTCATATTGTAAGATTTCATTTCTTTGATACTCTAGAAAAGGAAAAAAAATCATAGTGACAGAAAACAGACCTTGTCGCCAGGTGGAGGAAGCGACGATTAAGGATGTGAGAAAACTTTATGAAGTGACAGGAATACTGTTTATCTTGACTGTGGGGGTTATTATGCAGCTGTAAACGTTTACCACAACATTTCAACTGCACACTTTAACAAGTGAGTTTTACTGTATGTAAATTACACCTCAATGAACCTACCTTTTAAATATCTCTATGTATTTCTATGTATTTAAATGTATTATATGTCTTCTATGATTTGCTTCCACATTAAAAGGAAGCAAGTCATAGAAGAATACACATAGCATGACCCCATTTACATAAAGATAAAAAAAATTTATAACATTTACTCCAGTACTCGTGCCTGAAAAATCCCACGGACAGAGGAGCCTGGTAGACTACAGTCCATGGGGTCGCAAAGAGTCAGATACGACTGAGCAACTAAGCTTTTTTTCTTTCTACAACACTGAAGCATGCAGTTAACATTATAGCATAATAAACACAAAATTCCACATAGTGGCTTTCTATTGGGGAAAAAAGAAGGAATAGGATTAGGAGACGTAGATAATGTCTTTAAAAGTCTTCTTCATGCTCTGCTTCTTAGGGTGGGTGATCTCTACATTGTATCTGTATTACTATCCTTTATTTCTTATACCCTATATATTTCTGTATGTACATAACATAATAAAATTTACTTGTTTAATATTTTTCCTATAGGAAAACATTGCTTATAGTATCTTATTTCTCTAATAAAAGTGTCATATCTGCAGATAGCTGAGTTTTCTGCTGAAACAGGACAGCAGACCCATGGAATGACATGCTCTAGTTCCAAAAATATCTGTCAGGAAATCATCAAGACTTCCATCCATGTTAAAGAAGATGATCTCTACCTGGCAGGCCTGGCGGACAGAGAGGACACTTGAAAATATTGTCATCTAATTTGGGATTAATTCCATCGTCTTGTTTTCTCTCTGGAATGACCAGCACTTTGCTTAAGCATCTAGATTCAGAGGGCTGAGCGTGACACTTTGTGCGATCGGTCCCAGCACCCAGGCCGTAATGTGTCTGCCTGTCTCGGCCCAGCCACCTGAGAGTGGTCACAGGAGCCCGTGATCGGAGGCAGAGCCTTGGGGCGCCAAGCAGATGTCCGGCCTGGCCAGCCAGCAGGCGCCTTCGGCGTGGGCTTTCCTTTCGCCTCCGAGTCCCCTGCCCCCAAAACTGGACTTGAGTCTCCTGCCTGAATTCTCTAGACTCTGTCAATCTTGGCCTGAGCTGCGCTATAGCACCTTCTACCCCCCGGAAGGGACTAGATGCTTCCCGAGTGTGGGCTGGACAGCGCAAGCAGGAGTGAGGATCAGGAAAGCGTCTGCGGGGCCTGAGGACTGGCCAGGCCAGAGCGCGGCCACTGGTCCTCCCGTGAGCGCTCTGTCCCCAGCTGGTCTGACCCAGCTCACCTCCTCCTGCTGGAAGGTCCGTGCGATACTCAAGGTCACGACTAATGAGAGAAATGAAAACGAAGAGACAACACTGAAATACCATTTCTTTCCCTTCAGACTGGCAAAATTCAAAGCTTAAAAAAATATCTTTTAAAAACCAAACAGGTAGATTATAAAATATATATGAAAGCTTAAAGGGCCAGAATACCAAAGCAATCTTTGTTAGAGTATCAAAAGTAGGAGGACTTTTACTAAGAAGGCAGTACTGGTGCAAGGATTGACAAAAGATAAGTGGAACATAATGGAGCCCATAAACTGACCTCAAATTATACACTCAATTTTATCAAAGTAATGCAATGGGAGAAAGAAAGTCTTCTCAAAAAATGACCCTGAAATAGTGGACGGGATATGGGGGGGAAGAAAGAACTTCAATCCCTACCTCAGATGATACTCAAAAATTGAGATGAGTCATAGGCCACAAATAATATTTAAAGTCATAAATATTTTAGAGTAAAGTGTAAGAGTCTGTGACTCAGTGAGGGGGTAGTCAAATATTTCTAGGACAGAAAGAACAAAAAACCTTAAAAAAATTGCTAATTTCAAATGTTAAAACTTACACTCATCCAAAGGGACAATGAATAGGCAAGCCACAAACCAAGGGAAAATAATCACAAAGCACGTATCTAAAAGAGAACTTCCACAACTCAATAATAAAAGATAAACAACTCGATTTTTTTAATGGACAAAAGATCTTTTTAAAATTTAAAAAAAAAATCTAGTTTTATAAATGGGGCCGAGAAAGACCATTCACAAAAGATGTGTGAAAGGTGAATAGGCACTGAAAAGGCACCCCTTATCATTGGCTGTCAGGGAAATTCAAGCTAAAGTCATAATTAAACACCAGGACGCATTCACAGAATGGCTAAAAGTGTAGGCTGACAACACCAAGGTTAACAAGGATGTGAAGTAACTGGAACTCTTGTACATCACTGGTGGGAGTAAAAATGGATCAACATACACCTCTCTACAACCTGCCAATTCAACTCCTAAGTATTTACCCAAGAGAAATGAAAACATGCATCATATGGTAACAAAAAATAGAACGTTTATAGACTGTTAGCAGCCAAAAAATTAGAAAAAGACTAGGTGTCTATCAATAGGAGAATGAATAAACTGTGATCTATGGGTAAGATATCCCAATAAAAAAGATCTTATTCAGCAATAAAAAAGAATGCATTACTGATCAATGCAACATAATAAATCTTAAAAGCATTATGCTACATTAAAAAAGCCTTATATAAAGTTTAAATAAGCCTTATATAAAGTTTATATAGTTTATACTCCTTATAAAAGAGTATAAACTATATGATTCCACTTATTTGAAGTTAAACAAAACTGCTCTGTGGTGGAAAAAAAAAAATCAGAACAGTGGCTGCCTCTGGGGTGGGAATAGGATTGACCAAACATCACATGGGGACACTGCTGGGAAATTGTGTTGTTCTATATCACAGTTAGGAGTTGGCTTTCACAGGGATGTTCATTTGTCATAACCGGCAGATGTACACTTAAGATTTCTGCACAACACATACTGAACTCTAATATCTTCAAGCTGAACTTATAGGAGTGTGATGATGTCTGTGATTTATTTTGAAATACATTTTAAAAGAAGATGAATGGATTGAAGGCTAGAGTAGTGAAAAAATGAATAGGTATGTGAAAAGACAAGTATAGAAAGGCATTAATTGTAAAATATAAATTTATAGGCATATGCTTGGTCTTCTGATGGCATCACTGACTCAACGGACATGAGTTTGAGTAAACTCCAGGAGTTGGTGATGGACAGGGAGGCCTGGCGTGCTGTGGTCCATGGGGTCGCCAAGAGTCGGACGTGACTGAGCGACTGAACTGAACTGGTTGGTCTTCCAATTGTTAAAAATCTTCCAACTT
This sequence comes from Odocoileus virginianus, assembly GCF_023699985.2. NCBI lineage: Eukaryota > Metazoa > Chordata > Mammalia > Artiodactyla > Cervidae > Odocoileus > Odocoileus virginianus. The sequence continues at coordinate 492,363 of NW_027224270.1, forward strand.
TGCTGTTTGTTTGAAATCTGTCAAAATAAATGCTTTTCTTTTTAAAGATGCAGAACTTTAGAAACAATATGAGGTCTTTTATTTCTGAAATACTAAGGAATAAGAATATATCTTCTCCATTTGCTTATATTTGTCTAGAGAAACTCTAGGAAGGAAAATAAATGAGAAGATTGATGGGAGCATGTCAGTGCATACCTTAAATACTGTTTCAATATTTGAATCATGTAAATATGCAACCTATTCGCAACCTATCTAAATTTTTAAAAAGGCACTTTGCCCATAGAAGGAATTAAGGCTTAGGGGACCTGGTTGACCAGCTCCTCATTTCTCCTGCCATGCCATGTTTGCAGTTCACTCATTCTGAGGTCTTTGAAAGAGGGGAGGCAGACAGCCGAGCCTCCTGGAAGTTCACCTTGAAACTGTAGGAGTGATTTCTGCCTCAGCTGCACCTTCGTCCTCTCTCCCGCCCTGCACACTCACGCACACTCACCCGCTCATAGGGAAGTGTGCCCGAACAACCCCAGCGAGGCATCTCCAGCGTCCCTGTAGCCCCCTCCCCACTCGCCTCCTCTCCTCGGGCAAAGTTTTACAGTCCGGTTTACAGGTGGCAAAGGTGAGCAAGATCCAAGTTCAGGAAACAGCCACCCCCTAAACCACCGCATCCAGTTGCTCAGGCTGAGAGGTGCTGCTGTGAGATGCTTCGCTCAGAAACGTGACTGAGCTGACGTGGTCACACGACCCCGAGAAGAGAAGCCGCGGGTCCTGCCAGCGCTTTCCTGCGGCTCAGGGCCCTAAAACCGAGGCGCCGTTCAGCTGAATCCCGCCACACAGTCCCCACCCCCACGCGTGAGCGCCTTGTCCAGCTGGTTCCAAAGAGACAGAGAAGGCAGGGCACCCGCCGGCAGGGAGGCAGCTGAGAGGCACCCCCCGGGGCAGGCAGCCCACGCCCAGAGCGCTGGTCTACCAGATGCCGCAGCGAGCGAGCGGCGGGGAGGGACTTCCGGGAGGAGAGAGTGTGTGGAGAGATGAGACAGGAGGCACTTTCCTCAGGTAGGTAGCATGCTTGTGAAGACTGATTACTCTGAGGAAAGGGCAGGGAAGGGTAAATACATTGACCCCGCAGCTAAAAATTAGAGATGTGAACAGCAGCCAAGAAAACCCAACTGATTACACTGCCTCGGAAGCAGACACATCAAAGAAGAGATTAAATTAGAGCAGCGAATTTTAAATCATGGATGGGCTGTCTGTCTTTATCAGCTCCCATCGCTAATGAAATCCGCGTCCGCACGGAAAGCTGGGAGGATGATACAGAAATAGAAGTGACGTCAAGAGGAGGCTGGCTACAGAACCGAGAGTCCTGGGGAGAGGCGAGATGCTTAAAACTAATCAGCGGGCCTGCGGGAACCACCCGGGTCTTCTGCTTCCCCTTCCTGGAGCTGAGCCTGAACCCTGAGGGGCCAGCCTGGGGAAGAGAAATCACTAGCGGGAAAGAAAGGAATAAAGAAGGCAGACAAAGGACGTGGTCCTTTCACACACACAGAGGGTGGCCTCGGGCCCCGGGGGCAAGCTGCCCAGAGCCGCGCCAGGCTGCACGCGGCCGCCGCACCCTGCAGAGCCCCCGTTTGCGCCCACAGTCCTGTGCTGGGTGGGGCTGGCAAGGCCCTGGCTCTCAAGAGGCACAGACAGGACTCGGCGGAGCTGGGGGTGCAGTGAGGCTTCCTGTGTGGGAGCTGGGGGTGCAGTGAGGCTTCCTGTGAGGGGGCTGGGGGTGCAGTGAGGCTTCCTGTGTGGGGGCTGGGGGTGCAGTGAGGCTTCCTGTGAGGGGGCTGGGGGTGCAGTGAGGCTTCCTGTGTGGGGGCTGGGGGTGCAGTGAGGCTTACTGTGAGGGGGCTGGGGGTGCAGTGAGGCTTCCTGTGTGGGGGCTGGGGGTGCAGTGAGGCTTACTGTGAGGGGGCTGGGGGTGCAGTGCGGCTTCCTGTGTGGGGGCTGGGGGTGAGTGAGGCTTCCTGTGTGGGGGCTGGGGGTGCAGTGAGGCTTCCTGTGTGGAGGCTGGGGGTGAGTGAGGCTTCCTGTGTGGAGGCTGGGGGTGCAGTGAGGCTTCCTGTGAGGGGGCTGGGGGTGCAGTGAGGCTTCCTGTGAGGGGGCTGGGGGTGCTGTGAGGCTTACTGTGAGGGGGCTGGGGGTGAGTGAGGCTTCCTGTGTGGGGGCTGGGGGTGCAGTGAGGCTTCCTGTGTGGAGGCTGGGGGTGCAGTGAGGCTTCCTGTGTGGAGGCTGGGGGTGCAGTGAGGCTTCCTGTGTGGAGGCTGGGGGTGAGTGAGGCTTCCTGTGTGGGGGCTGGGGGTGCAGTGAGGCTTCCTGTGTGGGGGCTGGGGGTGCAGTGAGGCTTCCTGTGTGGGGGCTGGGGGTGCAGTGAGGCTTCCTGTGAGGGGGCGGGGGTGCAGTGAGGCTGTGAGGGGGCTGGGGGTGCAGTGAGGCTTACTGTGAGGGGGCTGGGGGTGAGTGAGGCTTTGCTGTGTGGAGGCTGGGGGTGAGTGAGGCTTCCTGTGTGGGGGCTGGGGGTGCAGTGAGGCTTCCTGTGTGGGGGCGGGGGTGCAGTGAGGCTGTGAGGGGGCTGGGGGTGCAGTGAGGCTTACTGTGAGGGGGCTGGGGGTGAGTGAGGCTTCCTGTGTGGAGGCTGGGGGTGAGTGAGGCTTCCTGTGTGGGGGCTGGGGGTGCAGTGAGGCTTCCTGTGTGGGGGCTGGGGGTGCAGTGAGGCTTCCTGTGAGGGGGCTGGGGGTGCAGTGAGGCTTCCTGTGAGGGGGCTGGGGGTGAGTGAGGCTTCCTGTGTGAGGGGCTGGGGGTGCAGTGAGGCTTCCTGTGAGGGGGCTGGGGGTGCAGTGAGGCTTCCTGTGAGGGAGCTGGGGGTGCAGTGAGGCTTCCTGTGTGGAGGCTGGGGGTGCAGTGAGGCTTCCTGTGAGGGGGCTGGGGGTGCAGTGAGGCTTCCTGTGAGGGGGCTGGGGGTGCAGTGAGGCTTCCTGTGAGGGGGCTGGGGGTGAGTGAGGCTTCCTGTGTGGGGGCTGGGGGTGCAGTGAGGCTTCCTGTGTGGGGGCTGGGGGTGCAGTGAGGCTTACTGTGAGGGGGCTGGGGGTGCAGTGAGGCTTACTGTGAGGGGGCTGGGGGTGAGTGAGGCTTACTGTGGGGGCTGGGGGTGAGTGAGGCTTACTGTGAGGGGGCTGGGGGTGCAGTGAGGCTTTGCTGTGAGGGGGCTGGGGGTGCAGTGAGGCTTACTGTGAGGGGGCTGGGGGTGCAGTGAGGCTTACTGTGAGGGGGCTGGGGGTGAGTGAGGCTTACTGTGAGGGGGCTGGGGGTGCAGTGAGGCTTCCTGTGAGGGGGCTGGGGGTGCAATGAGGCTTTGCTGTGTGGAGGCTGGGGGTGAGTGAGGCTTCCTGTGTGGGGGCTGGGGGTGCAGTGAGGCTTACTGTGAGGGGGCTGGGGGTGCAGTGAGGCTTTGCTGTGTGGAGGCTGGGGGTGAGTGAGGCTTCCTGTGTGGGGGCTGGGGGTGCAGTGAGGCTTCCTGTGTGGGGGCTGGGGGGGAGTGCGGCTTCCTGTGTGGGGGCTGGGGGTGCAGTGAGGCTTACTGTGAGGGGGCTGGGGGTGCAGTGAGGCTTCCTGTGTGGGGGCTGGGGGTGCAGTGAGGCTTCCTGTGTGGGGGTTGGGGGTGCAGTGAGGCTTCCTGTGTGGGGGCTGGGGGTGCAGTGAGGCTTACTGTGAGGGGGCTGGGGGAGCAGTATGGCTGTGCTGTGTGGGGGCTGGGTCCCATGAGGACCGGAAGATGTGACACGTGGGGGCACGTCCATTCCCACTCAGCTTATCTACTGACTTATCACTGACTTATCACTGACTCAGCCGTGTCAGGGGAACCATGTCTGTGATGGAGGCCCTGCTCTGGCCCCAAGTGTGAACGAGGATTAAGGGAAATCCTCACGGTCCCCTCCACCACAGGCCCCCCACCCACCCTGGACACAGACCACACCACTTACGTCCGTTCAGACTCGACCTGGAGCGCCTTTCCCAGCCTGTGACTCCTCTGGGGTCAGGGAGCTGCCACTCCTCATCCAGAGCTCTGGTTATTCGTTTGACACAGACGCTGTCAGAGGCCATCGGCCCTGGGGGGAACAGAGGGGAGAGATGCGGAGCGGCCGGCTCGGGGTCAGGACTCTGGGGCCCTCTAGGAGCTTGTTGTGGGAGCCCCCCAGAGCTCAGTTCCTTCACAGAGGATGGGGTGATCCGAGCCAGTGGCTGCTGAACTTCCTACACTGAAAACCCATTCTCATCATCCTCCCCGCACAGACATTTTGAAAAGCTGTGTCTACCCAAACCAGCTACACAAATTAAAACATAGTCAACTGATTTTCCCATGAAATCAGCAGTGTCGTACTTGAGTCGCTATCATTCCAAACGCTGAGAAGCGACTGCTCTGGCCCACCCCGGTAGCCAGCGGGCGTGTGACTGAGTACAAGGTGTTAGAAAGTGAGGGATACTCATGGCCCCCAGGACTGCTGCTGGGGCCTCTGTGCGTGCAGGGGCCCAGCCTTCCCGATACTTCCTCAAGAGGTATGTGAGCCACTGGCTAACCCTCCGGATGATTTAGGTGGTATGTCATATTTATAGGTACCTATTGATTTTAATATGCAATAATAAAACTTCAAACTAGCCCATCAAACCAGTGAGATAATACCCACTTTAAATTAGATGGGAAAACTGTCCAGAGCAAATAAGGACCAGTCCCAATGGCACATGGCTCAGAAACACCGAGGGTCGCATGCAAATGCCTGGTGTCTGGGAAACCGTGGCTTCCCTCACCCCAGGGACGCCTCCCCTCTCCCCTGTGAGGCTGTGTGACTGTGCTTCCTTCCTCCAGCCCCAGACAGACCGCCCCAGGTGTTCTTGGCTTCTACAAGAACCGGGTCTTTAGCCACACTGGGAAAGTGGCGCTCGGAATAGCCAGACCAGCTAACCACCTTTTTGATGTCTGTGTTTTGAATCGCTGATCATCTTTCTTTCGAGAGTCCTAGGTTTGTCATCCCTATAATTTGCTGTCAAATATCAGACTGCAAAAGCAAAACACGACAATGGTCAGGGATGTTTTTGTCCTGAGACTTTAAAAAGTAATGATGCAGTTCTCAATAAAGATCAAACGCAAGGCTGTTGCACTCAGAAGCACGTCAAGAACAGGGTTGCCTTGATGCTTCCCCCGACCTCCCCTGCAAGACACATTAGGATGCTGGCTTTGAAAGTCTTTTGCTTTCTTCCTTCTACTCCCCAGCGTTTTTCCTGGCAAGAAGCTGACAGTGAAAAAGTGCCAACTAAGCCTGGAGCCCCGACGCTGGACATTACCAGGAGGCCAAATGAGATCTCTGGCAGTCTGTCTCGGGGACGTCCGCGGGCCCCACGTGTCAGCTCAGCACCATGGACAGAGCCAGACGCACACTCTTGATTTATCTGTGTTCGCTGTGTTCCTCGGAAGCACATTTTTTAAAGGGAGGAAATTGGCATTTTTATATTTCTCGTGGGATACCTCCTCCCTATCTATAATGGTTTGAAAATGCTTTTAAGAAACCCAGATGATGAGGTAAGAAGGAAATCTTTCTTCTGGCCTCGGGGTTCCCGAGAGAAGGATGAAGTGGGCCGACAGCGAGGTCCTCAGAGCAGCACCCTTCCCCGAGCCGAGAAGACCCGCCAGCCCACGGCCGGCCCGCCCTGCTCCGGGGCTGCCGCGGGCGGAGGGCTCAGCCCGCGGGGAGTGAGCGCCGCGGCGGCCGGCCTTGCTCGGAGGCCGGCGCTGGGAAAGGCGGAGGGATGGTGGGACTCGGCAGCCGCGCCCTCGGTTCAGAGCAACACAGGCTTCGGGTTTGAGGGAAGCAGCGTGGGCGCCGGGAGAGCGGGCTCAGCCCTCTGAGATCTCAGAGTTCAAAGGCTCTGGCCTCTTCCGGGGGAGGGCGCCGCGCGGGCGGCGCCCCGTCCTCTTCTGCCCCGCCTCGGCCCTTCCGAGCTCTGCGGCCCCGGCCCCGCGCTCCCCGCAGCCCTGGATTCCCTTGCCTGCCTCCTGCTGTGACTCAGGCCTGGGCTCTCCGTATCTCTCGGGGTGCCCAGAAGCCCAGCAAAGTGGGAGCGCCACAGCTCACAGACGGACTGTTCTACAAGGGCTGAGAGGGGGTGGAGAGAGAGCCTTAACACTCCCCCGACCCCCACCCCGGGAGCCTGTTAGTCTGTATTACTGTTGGAATTTGGGGGCGTATATTCACCTTATGAGGGCTTCCCTGATAACTCAGCTGGTAAAGAATCTGCCCGCAATGCAGGAGACCTGGGTTCGATCCCTGGGTTGGGAAGATCCCCTGGAGAAGGGAAAGGCTACCCACTCCAGTGTTCTGGCCTGGAGAATCCCATGGACTGGGTTCAAAGAGTCGGACACAACTGAGCAACTCTCACTCACTCACTCATTCACCTTCTGAAAGCTCTTTTATGTCAGCTATGACAGTAACAGCCACTGGAATCTCTCACACGAGTGAAACTCGAGTTCCGTTTCAAGGACCTATCCTACCGTTGCCTCATTCATCCTCAAAGCAGTTCTCGTGCGGGACACACTCAAGGACTTCCCGTGTTTGACATCTACCAGGATGGGTGTTGACGGAGAGAATTCACAGGAATTCCCCGACCTTCAGGCCCACACAGTGAAGCAACGCCTTCAGATCACCGGCCCACAGATGCCAAAGCGGGGGTTGGAGGGGTCAAAGGTTGGGGGCCATGAAAGTTTGAGACTGTCTTAATGGTGAAAGGGGATTCTCTTAACAACTGGGACCACAGGACAATCCTAGGCAAGCTCGGAAGTGCAGTCACCGAATCTAAGACGAAGGGACCTGGCCAGCGCTGCCTCCCTGCCTGGCATGTTCTGGGCCCCTTTTTTGGCAACATATTAACTCTGTGATGTTGAACTTGTACGAACTGAGATTTAGGATGCATGGAGATGAAGAGGGGTAGACTTCCAGAAAACACATCTAAAAGGGAATACAGGGAAAAGGAAAATCATTGCTCATTGGAACTGAACCCTGTGGAAAGGTATCGGGAATATAATTCTGGGCCAGAAATTTGACTCTGCTCGAATACAGAACCACTTTGCTATAAACTGCATCCCTTTCATTCTCTCATCAGCCTGGAGTCAGCCCTCTTGGGCTATGTGCCCAGCTGATCACAAAGGCTGTGGCCTCTTACAGGGCCCCGAGGAGCCGGGCAGTGAGCACTGCAGGGACTAACGCAGCTGAAGGCTGACCTGGCACATGAGAAAGCAAAGCGTGCCCAGCTGTGGGCCAGGAGTAAGCGAGGTCAGCGTGCGTGCTCGAAACCGCCCTCCAAATTCTAGTCACCTAGTCTGCATGTGGCAGGGGGCACGGCTCCAGTCTAAAACACATGTAGGATGCAGACACTGGCTCCAGTTGGAACCATGTCCCTGGAGGACTCAGGCCTCTGTTACTCGGGGATGATCAGAGGCCTGCAACCCTCTAAGGCCTATGGGCAGGCAGATGATCAAGGAGTCATGATCAGCATGGGAGACTGGAGAGATTTCAGACACACAGAAGTCTGTCCGTCACCTGATGCCCAATGGATAAAATCCATTCAGAGAGGACAATTTATATGCCTCTGTCTCTTTGTAAGATGGCCACTCAGAGGGGTGGGATGGGGTGGGATGGGGTGAGAGGGAGGGAATGGATGTGTGCTTACGGCTGATTCACATGGTTGTGTGGCAGAAACCAGCACAATATGTAAAGAAATCACCCTCCAATTGGAAAAAAATAGCAAACAAACAAACAAGCATCTATATAACCTAGCTCTTCTTCTCGCCTCCTCAGAGCAGTCCTCTCAAAGTTACTTGAGATGCTGTCTCGCAGGCTTGAAGTCATAAAACTTACCCACCAAATAAAACATAACTCTCAAAAACACACAAGAAAGAATGCCAACCCCAAGGCCAGCATTACTTTGATACCAAAACCAGACAAGGATACCGCAAGAAAAAATTATAGGCCAACATTGCTGATGAAAATATATGCAAAGGTTGTCGGTCGCTGCCCGCTCGGGCCCGTTCACGCCCGTCCTGTCGGCCACGTCCCGCGGGGTGGCGGGCGCGCTGCGGCCCTTGGTACAGGCCGCGGTGCCCGCCACCTCGCAGTCGCCTGTGCTGGACTCGAAGCGCTCCGTCCTGTGCCGGGAGTCCCTCAGAGGCCAGGCCGCGGGCTGGCCTTTGGTCGCTTCCGTTGGCCTCAATGTCCCTGCTTCTGTTCGTTATTCCCATACAGACATCAAAGTGCCTGACTTCTCTGACTATCGTCGCCCTGAAGTGTTAGATAGTACAAAGTCTTCAAAAGAGAGCAGTGAGGCTCGAAAAGGTTTTTCCTATTTGATAACTGCAACAACTACTGTGGGTGTTGCATATGCTGCCAAGAATGTCGTCTCTCAGTTTGTTTCCAGCATGAGTGCTTCTGCTGATGTGTTGGCCATGTCGAAAATTGAAATCAAGTTATCCGATATTCCAGAGGGGAAGAACATGGCTTTCAAATGGATAGGCAAACCCCTGTTCGTGCGCCATCGAACCAAGAAGGAAATTGACCAGGAAGCTGCAGTTGAAGTGTCCCAGTTGAGGGACCCACAGCATGACTTAGAGCGAGTAAAGAAACCGGAATGGGTTATCCTGATAGGTGTTTGCACTCATCTTGGTTGTGTACCCATTGCAAATGCAGGAGATTTTGGTGGTTATTACTGCCCTTGCCATGGGTCACACTATGATGCGTCTGGCAGGATCAGGAAGGGGCCTGCACCTCTCAACCTTGAAGTTCCCTCATATGAATTCACCAGCGATGATATGGTGATTGTTGGCTAGAGACCTGGACTCAAGTTATAGGCTTCGTTCAGTCTCATGTCACCTCAGAAGAGTTACTTGAGAACAAGCCTTCTGTGCTTTGAATTAGTTGATTTGAAATATTTAAGAATTGCTAATAATGTGTTTGCAAACATGTAAAGTAAGTTGAGTTTAATGTTGAATACTTTCGAGCATTCACCTAAAAAAGCCACCATTAAACTTTGTTATGCTCAAAAAAAAAAAAAAAAAAAAAGAAAATATATGCAAAAATCTTCAGTAAAATATTAGCAAACCAAATTCAGCAGGATTGTTGAAAAAGACACTTTTAAAAGAACCATATATCATAATCAGGTGAAATTTATTCCCAGGGTAAAAAGATAGTTTGACATTTACAAACCAATCAATGTGATTCACCATGTTAACAAAATGATGGATAAAAACCATATCATCATTTCAATAGATGCAGAAAAGGCATTTGACCAAATTCAACGATTTATGATAAAAACTCTCAACAAAGTGGGTACAGAGGAAATGTACTTCAACATAATAAAGGCCAGATATGACAAATCCACAGCTAACTGCATACTCAGTGACTGTAAGCTGAAAGTTTTTCCTCTAAGATCAGAAATGAGACAATGCCCACTCTTACCACATATTAGAAGTCTTGCCAGACCAATTAGACAAGAAAAACAAACAAGACATTCAAATCAGAGACAAAGAAGTAAAACTGTCAGTATTTGCAGATAACATGACATTTTACATAGAAAACCATAAAGACTCAAAAAAAAGAAAAAAAGAAAACCGAATTAATCAAAGAATTCAGTAAAGTTGCAGGATACAAAGTTAATATACAAAAATCTTTGCACTTCTATACACCAATAACAAACTAACCAAAGGAGAATGGAAGAAAACAATACTATTTACAATTGCGTCAAAAAGGATATCTAGGAATAAATTTAACCAAGGAGGTCAAAGACTTGTACATTAAAATTATTAAACACTGATGAAAAAATTGAAGCAGACACAGATAGATGGAAAAATAACCATGCTCATGGATTTTAAGAATCAATAATATTAAAATGTCCCTATTACCCAAAGAAATCTAGGAATTCAACACAATCCTTATCAAAATTCTAAGAGCATTTTTCACAGAAGCACAAACAAGCCTAGAATGTGTATGGAGCCACAAAAAATCCCAAGAATCCAGAGCAATCTTGAGAAAGAACAAAGCTAGAGTCATCATGCTCTCAGATTTCAAACTCATTGCAAAGCTATAGTAATCAAAAGGGTATGGTATTGGCATAAAAACAGACGCAGAGATCACTGGGGCAGAATAGATGGCCCAGAAATAAACCCACACATATATGCCAAATTAATTTATGACAACAGAGCCAAGAATATATTCTTGGTACAATGAGGAAAGAACAGTCTCCTCAGTAAATGCTGGTGGGATAACTGGACAGCCACATGCACGTGCAAAAATAAACTCAAAATAGGTTAATGACTTACATGAAGACACGAAGCCCTAAAACTGCTAGGGAACAGCACAGGTGGTCAGCTCCTTGATACAAGTCATGGTGATGCTTTTTTGGATTTGACACCAAAGCAAAGTAACAGAAGCATGGGTTATATCAAACTAAAAAGCTTCTACAAAGCAAAAGAAACCATCAAGAAAATGAAAAGGCAACATACTAAATGGTAGAAAATATTTGCAAATCATGTACTTGATAAGGGGATACTATTCAAAATATAGGGAGAACTCATGCAACTCAATAGCAAATAATAATGGCAGAGAATCTGAATAGACCTTTTTCCAAAGATGACATAGACAGGGCAAACACATATGTGAAAAAGGGCTCAACATTGCTAATCATCAGGGAAATGCAAATGAAGACCACAGTGAACTATCACTTCGCATCTGTCAGAAGGGCAGTTATCAGAAAGAAATAACAAATGCTGGAAGGATGTGGGGAATAGAAAACACTTGTGGACCACTGGTGGCAATGTAAATCGCTTCAGCCACTGTGGGGAAAAAAAGCATGGAGTTTCCTCAACAAATTAAAAATAGAACTACCGGCAATTCCATGTCTGTGTATTTATCCAAAGAATACAAAAAACACTAACTCAAAAAGATGTATGCACCCCCTAGTTCATTGCAGCATTGTTTACAATAGACAAGACATGGAAGTAATCTAAGTATCCAATCTATAGATGAGTGGATAAAGAAAATGTGGTATTCAAATACAGTGGAAATTAGTCAGCCATAAAAAAGAGTGAAGTGTTGTCATGTGTGACAACATGCATGGAATCTGAAGACAGTATTCTCAGTAAAATAAGTCAGATAAGTGAGTGTGATCTCACTTATATTTAGAAAGGAATGAAGGAAGGAACCAAACGAATGAACTTACAAAAACCAGCTTGGTGGTCGCCAGAGGCTGAGTTGGGCTTGGGAGGGGGTTCTTGGTGAAACAGGTGATGGGGGTCAAAGGGAACAAACTTCCACTCAAGTCCTAGGGGACTCTAGCTGGCTACACTGTGTTGCGTATTTGAAAGCTGCTGAGAGTAAATCTTAAAAGTTCTCCCAAGAAAAAATACCTGTAACTATGTGTGCTGTCAGATGTTCACTAGACGTCTGGTGATTATTTTGCAATATGTACAAATATCAAATCATTATGTTGTATACCTGAAACTAATATAATGTGATATGTCAATTACATCTCAATTAAAATACAAAACCAAAAAAAAAAAAACAACAAACCTGTTTGCGGCTCACAGCAATAGTAGTAGGCAGAGTAACAACTTGCCTGCTCTCAAATCCTGATTCCTATGAAGCAACGCGGGTAGACCAGGGGCTGCCCCAACACAAGCGAAGGGCATTATCCAGTCTCGTCTAAGTGCTTCTGGAAAACCTGCCCACCCCCTTTCCAGAGAGGGGGACCACCCTGGAATGTAAGCAAGTCTGCTCTGAGGAGAGGTGGGGGATGTCTCCACCATTAGTAACCTGTAATGCAAGAGACGGGCTCCCCTGGTGGCTCAGCTGGTAAAGAATCCGCCTGCAATGTGGGAGACCTGGGTTCCATCCCTGGGTTGGGAAGATCCCCTGGAGAAGGGAACCCACTCCAGTATTCTGGCCTGGAGAATTCCATGGACTGTATAGTCCACGGGGTCACAAAGAGTTGGACATGACTGAACGACTTTCACTTTCACCATCAGGCCTAAGAAAGGCATAGTCTTTAATTAAAAAATACTTTATTGCTCAAAAGTGCTCTCATTTGAGGCTTCAACAAGTCCTAGTAGGCTAACTTCACAGAAATCCCTCTCCATTCACGTGGGGTGCACGCTGAGATGAGCCCCGGGCTCCTCTCGCCCTGTCCACAAGGACCCTGCCGACCCAGTGACGCCCCGTGCTAGGCCGGTGCCCCCCGCAGCCTGCTGTCCCGCACACCTCGCTGGTCCGCTCAGCCACACGAGGCCACTGCTGCTGCTGAGGGCGAGGGGCCCCGAGGCCCCAAACGCCTCTGCCCCCGAGGATCTCGTGAGGAGTGGACACGCGGCGGGGCTCCCGCCAGCATCTGCCCACTAATCACCCTACTTTGGACTCCGCGTCTCCACACGGCTCAGAGCCCAGGAGGAGGCCTCTAGAGTCTCACACATGTTGTAGATTTCTTGATTACCTGCAGGGACCAGGTCTTTGAAATGAAGAACTTTCTCCTTCTGCGCTTCTGCAGTTAAAACCCCTTCTCTGAGAAAAAGACGCCGAAGTGGTCCAGCGGCCGTCTGGACGGGGACGGGGGAATACAGGAGCTACAGGAGAGGGGGACGGACCGGGCAATGCTTCACTTTATGACTTGGTCCTGTACCCCCACGACATCCGGCGCACGGAGCACGATGCCGCGGCGACTCTAGAGCCCCGCGCACGTGACTCGCTCTCGGGATCTGACACTGTCTGCTGCCCACAGCTGTGCATCTCCCACCTCTTTGCCACCTCGCCCTTCCTGGAGCCCCGGGGGGTCTGCACAGGGGCTTACAGACACCCAGAGCAGCTGGGGACGCGCCTCCCCGCGGGGCCCGCTGCCGCCGCCCGTGTTTCTGGCCTGGCCATCCATCTTGTATAATTATCACTCAGTTCGGGGCTCGAGTTCTTATGTGGCTCCCCTGAATAAATCTGAACAAAGCCCCAAGGGAAAATACTGATCCCAAGATGAATCAAACACGGCCGCTTTCGCTGAGTGTTTCAGCCTCCTAGCGTCATTTGACTTCCTAACGAATAAAGGATCCCGGCCACAATTCCATCGGGAGCTGGAGGGCAGGCTGGGTCCTGCCCTGTGAGAAGCCACGGGCCGCTCCGTCTAGAGAGTCACTTCTCCAGCACTTCATTCGTGAGTCCAATACCTGCTCTTTAGTTAGTTAGTTTCAAGTGTACAGAAAAGTTATTCAGTTATAGGTTAGTATGAGACATTGAATATAATTCCCTGTACTATACAGTATGTTCTTGTGTTTTATCTATTTTATATATAATAATGTGTATATGTTCATCCCAAACTCCTAGCTATAGATCTACATGCTGCTGCTGCTGCTAAGTCGCTTCAGTCGTGTCCGACTCTGTGCGACCCCATAGACGGCAGCCCAGCAGGCTCCCCCGTCCCTGGGGTTCTCCAGGGAAGAACACCAGGGTGGGCTGCCATTTCCTTCTCCAATGCGTGAAAGTGAAGTCGCTCAGTCACGTCTGACTCTTAGCGACCCTGTGGACCGCAGCCCACCAGGCTCCTCCGTCCATGGGATTTTCCAGACAAGAGTACTGGAGTGGGTTGCCACTGCCTTCTCCGTAGATCTATATATAACTGAATAAATATTCTTTTTTGGATTCTGAAATGCTGAGACTTGAGGTTGGTATATGGCACAGGTTCGAAATTTGGAGTCTAATCTATTTGGAGATTATTATTCAAGGATTTCTCTATATTCAGCACATCATTCAAGTTGGCCTTTAAGCCTGAGGTTTACACATGGCTTTATAGTTTCTGAAGGGCTCGCCCATACGCCATGGCATTGGTTTTGTGGGTTTAGTCTCCGGCATTAGTTCAGAGCTCTGGTGTTGAAGAAAGAGGCTGAGCTGAGGCCAAAGGTTCTGCTATCAGTGGAGCCACTACCCAGAGCCAGGAGACGGGCTTCTGACCCTGACCCCAGCGACGGTGATGACCCGTCCCCCTGCAAGGCTGCGAGAGGGTGAGCTAGTGGGAGCTGGGTCAGCCCCGGGCTCCCCCTGCCACTGTGGCCTTGAACTGTGAGAAGACACCTTTCAGGTCCCCTGTATTCTGCAGATGAGAGGAGACAGCCAGCAGTCTAGGCTTTGTCTTATGGCTCAGCTGGTAAAGAATCCTCCTGCAATGCGGGAGACCTGGGTTTGATCCCTGGTGTTGGGAAGATCCCCTGGAGAAGGGAAAGGCTCCCCACTCCAGTGTTCTGGCCTGGAGAATTCCATGGACTGTATAGGTCATGGGGCTCGAAAAGAGTTGGACAGGACTCAGCGACGTTTCACTTCACTGCACTTGTCCAAAGCCCAAGTGTGGAGTGGGAGGGAGGCTTAACTGGGAGGGGATAAATGTACCCTTAGGACTGATCATTGTTGTAGGACAGAAACCAACACTGTAAAGCAATTATCCTCCAATTAAAAAAAAAATCAAAAACCAACCCAAAGCCCAAGCGCGAGGACAGGAGACCGTGCGGAGTGGGCCTTCCTGCCCGAGTGCCCCGGGCCGGCGCAGTAGAGACCCTGCCATCCGCCTCCGCTCGCCCCAGGCGCCCGTGAGTGAGAAGACGAGGGGCTGGGCAGTAAGCGGGGTCCTCCCCAACGCCGGCAGGGGATTCACCAGCGGGTCGGCCGCCAGGGGCGAGCGCACCGGCTCGGAGTGGGCTGGGGAAGGCGCCCGGGAGCAGGGCGCCCGCGCAGGCGCTCGCCAACGGGTCACGGACACGCAGCTGGTCAGGCCGGCCCCGAAACACGGGTCGCGTCCTGCAGCGGCCGCCTTCTCCCGAGCAGCTTTCAGGAACGCTGGCTGGAGCCCGGGGACCCCGAAACAGAGGTGTACACTGACCCGGGCCTGCCAGATGCGGGGCCCACCCACACCCTGCCCGTCAGCAAACAGCTCTGGGAGGAGCGCTCCGGGGCCCAGCGGCCCGGAGGCCCAGCCGCACGCCTGACCCAGGAGCCCCCCGCCCGCGGGCCGTGCCTTCCAGAGCTCCGGCGTCAGGACTCCGGAGGCTGCGTTATCCAGTGTCAACCACGCCCGGGACAGGGGTCTCGGTTCAGCTCTGCTCAGCCTGGCCGCTCTCCTTCTGCGTTTTGAAACCGTTTGGCCGGCTCTCAGAAGTCTCCGGGGCCGCATAAAACAAGTGCTGACGCAGCGGCTCTGCCTTCCTCCTCTTGCTCAGTTTATCGGCTTTCAGTCTGATGCTGCCACTTCCTCTTAGACACTAACCTTTTAAAAGACGGTTTGATTTCCCTCGGTGGATCAGATTGCTCTAGGATGCTGAAGCTGAAGCTCCAGTACTTCCGCCACCTGATTGGAAGAACTGACTCATTAGAAAAGACCCTGATGCTGGGAAAGATTGAGGGCAGGAGGAGAAGGGGACAACAGAGGATGAGATGGTTGGATGGCATCACCGACTCGATGGACATGAGTTTGAGTAAACTCTGGGAGTTGGTGATGGACAGGGAGGCCTGGCGTGCTGCAGTCCATGGGGTCGCAGAGAGTCAGACACGACTGAGCGACTGAACTGAAGTAGCTGAAGGTGCTCCACCGACCTGAGATGAATGCATGCACAGCCAGCTCTCTGGATAGGATTTCTCCTCCGACAGCGCCAAATCAGGCCGGGATTTGAGGGTCTGACGCTCACTCTGCCTTCAGACATGCTCTGGCCTACACCGACAGTTTGCGCTGGATCGCTGCTGTCTGGGCCTCTTCTGCAACTGCTGAGTACCTTAACCGGGCGGTCTTGTCCAGGGCGATCTCGACGGCACTCTTGGGAGGCCGTTCTCCGGTCCTTTGGGACATGGGAGTACAATCTCGGCCCAGAACGGTGTCAGGGCACTTCCGCGGCTGTGCAACGGCACCTGACCCGAGCGGCCAGCAACATGTCGGCTTTCTTTTCCAAAGTCAAGTTGCTCTGCCCGGAAAGGGAGAGTCACTTGCATCCCTTCACAGGGGAGTGGGCATCCCAAGAACTGGCAGGGAGGAGAGGAGCTGGAAATATGCCGGAGGTTTCAGGGGGGATGGAAGCGAAAGGTGCCCGAAGACCCTGCATACTCATCCATCACACAGGTGGAGGCTGAGGATTCTTTCCCCAGCCGCCAGGGTACCTGGCCTGAGACGGTGAACTCAGGACCAGCAGGGAAGAAATAAGCTGCAGATGGGAAGGGGGTTTCAATTTCCAAGAGCCAAACGTGGTTCGGGAAAGGCACAAATTATCCAAGCCTCCCACGTAAACCAGTGATTTCAGGCATTTCTCCTGCTTCGAGTTTTACGAATACTAAAGAACAAGGAAGGACAGGGGCCATGAAGGATACTCAGTTCAGTTCAGTTCAGTCGCTCAGTCGTGTCCGACTCTCTGCAACCCCATGGACTGCAGCACGCCAGGCCTTCCCTGTCCATCACCAACTCCCAGAGTTTACTCAAACTCATGTCCGTTGAGTGGGTGATGCCATCCAACCATCTCACCCTCTGTCGTCCACTTCTCCTCCTGCCTTCAATCTTTCCCAGCATCAGGGTCTTTTCCAATGAGCTGACTAGCTCTTCGCATCAGATGGCCAAAGTACTGGAGTTTCAGTGTCAGCATCAGTCCTTCCAATGACTGAGGATACTAGGTCTTGGGGATTAATTGAATGGAGACCAGGACTCGGGGAACTGGTTCTCAAAATGCTCAGGAAAGGTTCTGGCCGGCTGAGCGATGAGATGGCAGGTAAAGCTTCGGGGAGCGAAGGCCTGCCTTTTCTGAACGCCTGCCAACCCTGAAGCTCGAGAGACTCCACCCGTTCATTTCTGGCCCCAAAGTCTCCTCCGACAGGCGGATGAAGGAGATTCTCCCCAGTCTGCCGTGAGGCTTCTGTGAGCAAGCATCCTGGGAACCGTGGCGGCCGGCCAGGCCTCCAGCGTTCTGCTGGGGTGAAGGGTCCCCCTCGGGGCTTTTGTTCCTTGTGCCTCCTTTTCTTCCCCCTCCGCCGCCCTCCCCCTTGCGGTGCTCCTGTTGACGGGTTAGTGCTCAGCGGGCGGGGTCGGGGGCAGACAGCCCTCAGAAGGTCTGCTCCTACACACAGCCTCCGGCCTGCCCCCCAGGGACTGATCCAGTGGCTCGAGGACGGCGTCACAGCCACGGACCACGCGTCAGCCAGGGGCCGGGCGATCCTGAGAGGACACTGGATCCTCCCACTCAAATAAAAATTACTGACTGAACTGAGCTTAACCTACTTAAGTCTTGCTAATCACTTAATAAGTACTGCAGCATCGCTCCAGACTTCCTGGTTTCCTTTAATCCTCCCAGATGCACCTAGAAGCTTCCAGAAGGGACAAGAACCTTCTTTGTAGCTTCCTCCTCTTCCCCAGCAGCCCCTTCCCTTCCATCAGCTTTGAAGACCCAGCCACCTTGCTCCAGGCAGACTTGTCAGGGAAAGTAAGGGCCTCGGGGCCCGAGTGCTGCCACATTGGACTCAACAACGTTCTTTGGTTTCCATGAAGCATCGGCACTTGCGATAGACTGACTTAGCCTCTTCTAGGCACTGGGATTTGTTCTCTCAACGCTTGTCATCTCTTCTTCCAGGCTCGGGTCAGGCTAACTCTCTGGAGGGCTTAAGATATCAGAAAACAAATGAATGCCGCCACTTGGCGCTTTTTATCTGGTGACTGGATATTACAGTCGTTACTGAGTCTGGCACTGTTTTTTCCCTTCATTGTGAGCAAGTTCTGATCACCTCGATTTAGTAGGAGAATTTAAGGAGCCTTTATAATCAGTAGCTTTATGTTGTAAAGGTGGCATTTGCTAAGGAAAGTCGTTTACCTAATCTGACTCACTGAGCGCCTGTGATAATCCGAGGCTTCATGAAGGCAGACACGGCCTACACCCAGACTTGGGACTGAGACTTACAGGAACGATGTGGTTTTGCATCAGGTCCCCCCTGCGCGTGAAAAGCATGCTGACTCCAAATGCATGTGAGTCCCCCAAGTGCCAACTTCAAGGCAGGCTCTGCACCCCCCCACACACACACATTCTTAGGTTTCCATAAACCTAAGCGCCCTGCCAGGGACACAGGCTAGGCCAGACATGCCGAGCCTCAGCGCTGTTTCTCCTCTCTGTGGCTGTGAGATTCTGTGTGACTATTCAGTTTTTTATTTTGTGGGGCCTTTTTTTTTTTTTAAGCAACCTCCTGCTTTTGTTGGTAAAAGAGGTACCTGACATCGGGCAGACCATGACCACCCCAAAGCATTACTGTCTCATGCCATCATCTCCTTTATTATGATTAAGATATAGTTTCCAAAGCCCCCAGTGCAGCGGTTTCAACAAGACAGAAGTTCATTTCTCTCTCGAAAGTGCTTCCGGAACTAGGGGGACAGCATGGTGCTTCTGTCCCCAGGCCGCCTCCTGGCTAAGTGGCTGCCCCAGCTCCAGCTGTCACACTCACCCTCCAGTCACAGAGAAGGAAGGAAGGTGAGGACGAGGGCAGGCTCTCTTCCTGTAAAGATGCCTCTCAAAAGTGCCACATACCGTTGCTGCTACCATCTCATCCACTAGAGCTGGCACATTCTCACACCACCTTCAAGAGGGTAGGACACACAGTCCTTTTTAGTTTGTTTCTGGAAACCCCATGCCTTGCTACAAAATGGGGCTTCTATTATTATAGAAGAAAGGAATGGATACTTTGAGAGCAGCCAGCAGGGTCTGCCGCCCAGCCTCTCTTCCGTCCCCCTCCACACACGTGTTTTTACCTTTGACCACATTCAATTGCTTTTCATCTTGCTGTGTGTGCTCAGTTGCGCCTGGCTCTTTGCGGCCCCGTGGACTGTAGCCAGCCAGGCTCCTCTCTCCATGGGATTTCTCAGCAAGAATACTGGAGTGGAGTGGATTGCCATTCCCTTCTCCCAGGGATCTTCCAACCCGGGGAGCATACTCATGTCTCCTGCATCTCCTGCCTTGCCGGCAGTTTCTTTACCACTGAGCCACCGGGGAAACCCATCTTTGATCTTACTCTGCACTCAAATCCACCTCAGAGGTTGCCAACAGACTCCAAAACTTCAGACTAATTTGGATCAAAATCTCTTGAAACTTCCTCCAGTGGCTACTTTGCATGTCCTACTGAAAACCCGCACGCCTTCCTTAATTGTGCAGTCGTACCAGCATCCTTAACTCCTTGATTCCCACCTCAGAAACACACACACACACACTGAGGATCCCAAATTCTTATTTTTCCATTCATCCAGGAAGAAATTATAACCACAGATGTTGTGTGTTGATAGAGCTCCTGTGGCTTTCTTCTGCAGCCAAATGGTGGTGATTTCCTAACCTCTTTCTTAAGAAGAGACAGAGGGTCTCCCTTCAAACAGGAGTCGCCAGAGCCGTGGCCTTGATGTCTTAGACCATCTCACAGCACGTTCATACTGTTTCAGGGGGAACTGCTCTTAACCAGAACAGTGGCATTATAGATGGAACGCGGGGAAATGGGTGAAAGAAAAACTGTGAATCATCTATAACCTCATTAGTCTCACACAGGCTCTGCTGTCCCAGGGCAATTTCCTTCCAGCCTTTTTTCAAATGGGCAGAATTTTATAAAATACACACATACATCTTTATCTGGCATTATCCCCTAACCTTTTTCATATCTCTACCTTAGTTTCCAATAAGCCCATTATTTCAATAACTACATAATGGGATAGATAGATAGATATGACTTGTGTAGCCGCTCCCTGTCGTGGGCATGTAGGTTGCACCCAACTCTCTTGCTTTCCTTGAGCTAACAGTAAGAACTCTTACAAAGATTCATTTCATGTACAGAGTCACAGGGATTAAGAATCTTACCTTTTAATAGATATTTTAAAGCTAGAGTGGTTTTATTACAGAAAGAAAAAAAGCCAACCAGAGAGCTGGGCATTAAGCATCTCTCCCCTTGCCGGGCACTCGCCCACCCCCCAGGACTGTGTTTCTGTTGTTATTCTTCTGGTGACCTTCCAACGCAACTTTAAACAGTATTTATGTGGCTTTAAATATTTATACCTAGGAGCTGGTGACTCCTGAATTTTTATTGCCCTCTTGAGCGAGGCTTCTTTGTGCATCAAGGTCTAACGGATTCGTTTTTATTTACTTGCTCCGGCTTTCTTCACATCCTCGGCTCAACGCACTGTCTCTTGTTTCTGATGCCACTAACCTTCTGGACTCCTGACTTGCGTTTTTCTGGAATCCTACCTCAAATTACTTTTTCAAATGAATGTATGGGGGAGAGCAGGCAAACTTTACCAGTGCTTTCAGGTTAGAAAATGCACTCCAACCTACACACCCACACACACACCCCCCCACACACACCCATGATTGACAGTTTAGCTGAAAACGAGCTCTAGGACTAAATTCCTTTTAGATTCCTTTCCCCTCTGAAGATAGTGTGAAGGACAGATCTCACACTGGTGCTGAAATCTCGGATGACACTCAGACTCTTTTCCCTTTGGTCCTGGGCACTCACTTTATAGCCTGGTTTCTCAGCCTCAGCACTGCTGACATCTTGGGTCCAATAGTGCTAAGTGGTGGGGTGAGCCCTGAACACTGCGGGATGTTTGACAGCGTCCCCGCCCCGACCCAGGGTGTGCAACTGTAGCTGAATAAGTGTGACGGGAGAGCGATCACGGGTGTGGGAGCACAGACCGGGGCTGCATCCGCGGTGGCAGCCGGAGGTCAGGGAGCTCCGGCGGTACCTGAACCGGGTCTGAAAGAAGACGGGCGGTGAGCCAGGCCGAGGCTGGGAGACCCAGCTCCCGGCAGGGTGAACAGTGAAAGAAAGAAAGTGACGTCGCTCAGTCATGTCCAACTCTGCGACCCCACGGACTGTAGCCCACCAGGCTCCTCTGTCCACGGGATTCTCCAGGCAAGAATACTGGAGTGGGTTGCCATTCCCTTCTCCAGGGGATCTTCCTGACCCAGGGATCGAACCCAGGTCTCCCTCATTGCAGGCAGACGCTTTACCCTCTGAGTCACCAGGGAAGTCCAGTATTAGCTTTACATAATTTCCGCAGCGCAAACACATGGAGGCCTGAAATCAAGCCCTGCACCCGGAAACACCTGAGGCAGAGCCCTGGGCTCCGACCAGAGCAGAGAGAGAGAAGTGGAGGCCGGGGTGGAGGGGGCCGACTCCTCGGGACGCTGCGTCCCAGGATGAGGCGGAGCGTGTCAGGACCCGGGGCTGCAGACGGCAGACCCCCGTCCCCCTCCTTCGCCCCCCATCCCGCCTTCTTTCCTGCCCCCCACCCACCCGGGGCTCAGATTCCCTTGCCCGCAGTCACTCTCAGGCAGGCAGTCCTCAGGGGATGGGTCTCTGGGGTGTAGTGAGTGTAGAAAGAAGTGGGTGCCACTGTGCTCCAGCTCCAGCGGAGTCCCCAGCGGGGGAGAAGGCGGAGGAGGCTGGACCAGCCCCGCTGAGGGTGGCAGGGCGCCCAGGACGCGGTCAGCGGGGAGGGTCTCCTGGGTGGCCCCGGGCCCTGTGCCCGCCGCCTAGGCTGGATGTAGGCGATGCGGAGAGGCGAAGGGCGGCTCTCCTCCACAGGGCAGTCCTGCCGGGCGTTCAGATGCCGACTGCGGGCCCAGCAGAGAGGGGCGGCTAGAGAGAGGGGCCGGGAAGCCGGGCCACGTCCAGGGCGGGCAGAGGACGCCTGTGGGCCAGAGGAGAGGTCACGGCGCAGACGTTTAGGAAGCAGAGGACGGTGAGCGCCGCGAAGTGCGCGCGATGAGGGCGCGTGGAGGCCGACGGCTGGCATCTGACTTGGGAACCGGCGCCCCTTAGCGAAGTCGCCGCGGACCGACCGCTCCTTGCTCCATGGGCTGTTTTGGAGCTGAAAAACGTCAGGGGCCTGAGAGAAAAACACAGCTGATGAAACAAAGAGGAAAGGATCTCCAAAGTGCTGGGGGCGGTTTCGTTCCCTTTCTCACACGCCCGGCCTTTCAAAGATAAATGTAAATTCTTCTCGCAAGAAAAAGGGGAGGGGGGAGTTGGCAAATTGAATCGCTGTGTATCAATTATGCATTAGTGAAGATTATTCCACAATGCATTGCGGTCCCCACAATCCATCTTTGAGCAGAAGACAAGTGTAGAATATAATCTTTCATGATAATAATAGTATTAAAGAAGAGTCCTTAGCTCCGCTCTTGCTAGGAATATAATCGGGCGAGAAGTACTAGACGCACCGTCGGCCGGGGGCTAACAGGCGGCCTCTGTGGCCGAACTGCGCGGCGATGCTCCGGGGCGGGCCGGGGGCGCTGAGCGTGCGGGGGTGCAGTCACGAAGCGCCACGCATCGGGGCCTGGACGAAATGGACTTCCGCTTTGTTCTGGGGCCTTGTGAGGGGAGAGAGCGCCAGGCGCCCTTCCTCTTATGAAGACAGCAGTTCTATTGGATTAGAGCCCCACGCTTCCCCTTTATTAACTCCTACAGCCCCACCTCCAAGTCCATGAAGTTCCCTACCTACAAACGGGTTCTGTACCAAGAACACAGTCATAAGTTCAGTTTGTCTGTGAGTCCAACCAAATTTGGGATTCCCCGGGAGCTCAGCTGGTGAGGAATCCACCTCTGATGCGGGAGACCCCAGTTCGATTCCTGGGCCAGGAGGATCCACTGGAGAAGGGAATGGCTACACACACAAGTGTTCTTGGCTTCTCTCAGCTGGTAAAGAATCCGCCTGCCATGTGGGAGACCTGGGCTCGTTCCCTGAGTTGGGAGGATCCCCTGGAGGGGGAAATGGCCAACCAACTTCAGTACAGGACACGTAAGAGACTCAGGTTCAACCCCTGGGTTGGGAAGATCCCCTGGAGGAGGAAATGGCAACCCATTCCAGTATTCTTGCCTGGAGAATCCCTTGGACAGAGGAGCCTGGCGGCCTGCAGTCTCTAGGGTTGAAGAGAGTCGGACACGACTGAGGCGATAGCCTGCCAACCACATTAGCCTTGGTGTCCAACTAACGCTATCAGCTGTATAGTACTATACTGTAATAGGTCTATAATACTTTTAAATAAATAATACACAAAACAAGCACAAAAAATGTTTAATCTTGCAGTATAGTAAGACTGAAATATCCAGTCAGTGCAGCACAACAGTGGTGCAGAAGGGCTGGCATCCAGCAAAGAGGCAAGAAGACTTACTGCCTGGATTAGAGCAGGTGGAAGCGCCGCAGGATCGTCAGCGCCAGGAGACAGGGCAAGCTGCAATTTCACCCACTCCTGACACTGATAGATCACACGCTCACGCCTTTGAGCATCTGCAACTTGAAGGTGCGTACGTAGGGGACTTACTTTTGTAAGTTACATTGGGGTTAATGCTCCAAATTATGAATTTTGCTGGGGACATGATTCCGTCAATGGCAGGAAGCCTGCCACATACAAGCAGTTTTCTCTGGAGGTTTCCTCATTCTCAGAGTTTCTGAGACTGCTTGAGCTGAAGCAGAAGGTGAGAGACCGCCTTCTGTGGTTGATAAGGCCCCAGGCGTTCCCGTCTTGTTTCAAGGTCCCCTTGCTAGTCTTTGTCCAGACACAGAGAGAGCAGGCGGCCAGCACATCCCTGAAGCCACCACCACGTCTAAAACCCAGATCCAGACGCTCGAACGTTTATAATATGGGGGAGCGGGAAAGGGGGCCATAGTCGGCCAGACCACAACCCAGGGTAGCAAAGGCCTTGTACTGAGAGCCGAAGATTTTTCTCAGAACACATTCTTCAACTTCTCTGAGGCTCACCTCTCACCTGGAAGATGATCTAAAGATGCCAGTCTCTCAGGCGGTCAGCACGCTAGGTAAGATGATGCATGTAAGTAGCTGGCCTTTGAGAATTCATGCTTCTGGTTTTCTGTTTTGGTAAAATGGGGACTATTTTAAGGGCTCCTACTCTCTGTGCTCCACAGGACAGAGAGCCGACAGGGAGATGCTGCCAGTTGCTAATTTCATCTTTTCTAATCATACCCCCAAGGGCCTTGGAAGTACAATGGAGCCATCATATACATTGTGAGATGGACATGGGGCAAAACATGAACTTATACCAAAACATCACTTCAGCTGGCCTCACATTCTGACTGGTAGACCATACTGGAAAGGCCAGTTTCCATTCCAAACCCAAAGAAGGGCAATGCCAGAGAATGTTCAAACTACTGCACAATTGCACTCATTTCACAGAGAGAAGGAAATGGCAACCCACTCCAGTGTTCTTGCCTGGAGAATCCCATGGACAGAGGAGCCTGGTGGGCTGCAGTCCGTGGGGTCTCAAAGAGTTGGACACGACTGAGCGACTAAACTACTACTACTGCTAGATCATAGAAAAAGCAAGAGAGTTCCAAGAAACATCTGCTTCATTGACTACACGAAAGCCTTTGACTGTGTGGATCACAACAAACTGGAAAATTCTCCAAGCCAGGCTTCAGCAATATGTGAACCATGAACTTCCAGATGTTCAAGCTGGTATTTAGAAAAGGCAGAGGAACCAGAGATCAAATTGCCAACATTCACTGGATCATCGAAAAAGCAAGAGAGTTTCAGAAAAACATCTATTTCTACTTTATTGACTACGCCAAAGCCTTCAACTGTGTGGATCACAATAAACTGTGGAAAATTATGAAAGAGATGGGCATACCAGACCACCTGACCTGCCTCTTGAGAAACCTGTATGCAGCTCAGGAAGCAACAGTTGAACTGGACATAGAACAACAGACTGGTTCCAAATAGGAAAAGGAGTACGTCAAGGCTGTATATTGTCACCCTGCTTATTTAACATAGATGCAGAGAAACGCTGGGCTGGAAGAAGCACAAGCTGGAATCAAGATTGCCGGGAGAAATATCAATAACCTCAGATATGCAGATGACACCACCCTTATGGCAGAAAGTGAAGAACTAAAGAGCCTCTTGATGAAAGTGAAAGAGGAGAGTGAAAAAGTTGGCTTAAAGCTCAACATTCAGAAAACTAACGATCATGGCATCTGGTCCCATCACTTCATGGCAAATAGATGGGGAAACAGTGGCTGACTTTATTTTTCTGGGCTCCAAAATCACTGCAGATGGTGATTGCAGCCATGAAATTAAAAGACGCTTACTCCTTGGAAGGAAAGTTATGACCAACCTAGACAGCATATTAAAAAGCAGAGACATTACTTTGCCAACAAAGGTCCATCTGGTCAAAACTATGGTTTTTCCAGTGGTCATGTATGGATATGAGAGTTGGACCATAAAGAAAGCTGAGCACTGAAGAATTGATACTTTTGAACTGTGGTGTTGGAAAAGACTCTTGAGAGTCCCTTGGACTGCAAGGAGATCCAACCAGTCCATCCTAAAGGAGATCAGTCCTGAGTGTTCGTTGGAAGGACTGATGCTGAAGCTGAAACTCCAATACTTTGGCCACCTGATGAGAAAAACTGACTCATTGGAAAAGACCCTGATGTTGGGAGGGGTTGGGGGCAGGAGGAGAAGGGTGACGACAGAGGATGAGATGGCTGGATGGCATCACCGACTCGATGGGCATGAGTTTGAGTAAACTCCAGGAGTTGGTGATGGACAGGGAGGCCTGGCGTGCTGCAGTTCATGGGGTCACAAAGAGTTGGACACGACTGAGTGACTGGACTGAACTGAACTGAACTGACCGAGTTTAAACTGAGTTGTTTGTTGTGTAATCATCAGTTCTGGGCTTAAAGAAAAAAACATTTTATGTGACTAAGACTAAGGAATGTAGAGAAAAAAAAGATGTTTGTCCTTTCCTTCTCCTTGAGAATTTCAGATCCCGACCTCCGCTTCAAGAACCCCAGACCCCTTTCTCCTTCTCAGGGACCCCAGACTCCCTCCCAAGCTGCCTAGGAGTTGACTCTCAGCCTTATCTGGACAGAAGCCCCACAGTGCGTCCCCCCGGCCCCTGTCGCTGCCTCCCTTCTTCTCCATCGTCTTGCAGACTGAGTTCCAGTTCTCCGACAGCCAGACGAGCTTCCTGAGGGCTCTGCGGGCCAGCACTTTGGCTCTGCATCCTGACTGATGTCACGCCCTCCCTACCCCAGCCCCAGGTCCAGTGGACCGCCTCGGTCCTCCAGGAGGTCATGGCCTCCCTTCAAGGGTGTGCCTGCCTGACTGTGCTCATCGCCGGCAGCCCAGCGAGCTGGCTTCTTTCCCTGGCGCCTCTCTGCTGCTCCCAGCCGTGCGTTTCCTCTCACGCCTGTCTGCTGAGTGACAGAGCTCATCCATCTCCAGGAGCCCGCGGCGGAGGCGCTCACGCAGCTGCCTGCCTCCTGACAACAGCTGGAGGAGATGCGCGGGGTCTCGTCACGGGGTGGAGGGATGCTCACGCAGGAGAGGGGAGGATGCGGTGTTGGGAGTTGGAGTGGAAACACCGATCTGTCCTTACCACAGGCATCTCCCTGTGTTTCATACACATTCTTCCCACAGAATTTTGTCTCACACTCCGAGAATCCTGAGTGTGCAGAAAGCAAAACAGCAGCCCAAACAAGAGACAGACAGGCGCTGCTCACACCCCGTGCTGAGACACGCGCGTCCAATACGCTCGTTGTCGGGGGCTGGGAAGGCTGACCCTGTAGAAGGCAGAGGCTCCTTCACGGGCACCAAAAACGCGTGGCAAGGCTCAGGGCTCGTGGCCAGGCCCCTCAGCGTCAGCGGAGATGCCTCGGGGCTCCTGCTTTTTGCTGCAGGTTCGGAGGTGACCGCTCAGCTCTCCTGCGTCTCACTCCTCCACGCAGCTCTGGGGGTGGGGGGTGGCCGCGGTGGGCAGAGGTGGGGCCGTGGCTGCTGTGTCCTGGCCTCAGAGAGGAACGTGCCCACAGGCCGTGCTGGGCAAAGCTGCAAACGCGCCGGTGCCCGAGGACGCCCCCCGAGCTCAGGCGAGGTCCCCGCATGTCTGGGGTTGGCGAAGACCAGACATGAGGTGCTGGGGGGAGGGGGGACAGTGACTGCGGACTCAGGACTCAGGAAGACGCAGAACTTTCTGGTCCAGGAATTTTCAAGCTTGTCTTCCAGCTACATTCAAATAAGCAGGTCCTTTGTGGAACCAAGGGCTCTGCATGCAATGCATTTGGCTGTGGCTGGAATGAAACCCACAGAGAAACAACCTAGTAATGTTGCCCCAGACTTCAGTTCAGTTCAGTCGCTCAGTCATGTCCGACTCTTTGCGACCCCATGAATTGCAGCATGCCAGGCCTCCCTGTCCATCACCAACTCCTGGAGTTTACTCAAACTCATGCCCATCGAGTCAGTGATGCCATCCAGCCATCTCATCCTCTGTCGTCCCTTCTCCTTCTGCCCTCAATCCCTCCCAGCATCAGGGTCTTTTCCAATGAGTCAGCTCTCCACATCAGGCGGCTAAAGTATTCGAGTTTCAGCTTCAGCATCAGTCCTTCCAATGAACACCCAGGATTGATCTCCTTTAGGATGGACTGGTTGGATCTCCTTGCAGTCCAAGGGACTCTCAAGAATCTTTTCCAACACCACAGTTCAAAAGCATCAATTCTTCGGCACTCAGCTTTCTTCACAGTCCAACTCTCACATTCATACATGACCACTGGAAAAACCATAGCCTTGACCAGACGGACCTTTGTTGGCAAAGTAGTGTCTCTGTTTTTAAAGATGCTGTCTAGGTTGGTCATAGCTTTTGTTCCAAGGAGCAAACATCTTTTAATTTCGTGGCTGCAGTCACCATCTGCAGTGATTTTTGAGCCTAGATTTACCTGTTCATTTTTTGCCATATCCACCCTAATCCTTCTATTAAAATGGTATTGTTTTCCATCTTATCAACCTGGGACCTGCCTCTGTTCTCTGGACCAGACTCAGCTGATCCTGATCTTCCCAAGATGAGCTGGAAGTCACGGGACAAGGACGGGTGCGGTCAGGGTGCTCTCCCCCTTTCACTCTGCCAGGTGAGTGTCTGCAGGGCCCCCGGCGTCCTGCCCTCGCCGTCAGGTCCCCAGGAAGGGGGCTGCGGCAGCGGGTGGCCGTGGAGGGACAGAGCGGGGCTGCCCCCTGCAGCGGCTCACCGCAGGGGCTCTGCGCAGGCGGCAGGCGGGGGGCCAGCGTTCCCTGGCGCCCTCTGGTCTCAGCCGTGGACCCCCGAGCACACGCAGGCTCGGCTCTGACCCCCTCTGGGAAGCTGAGGGCCGCTCACGTGCCCTGTTCTTTCATGGGGACATAAATGAGCGGTGACGATGTCTGCCCCAGAGGAGCCAGGAGGGCCTTCCTAGACGCTGCCTCTGTCCACCCAGCTTGCGGTGAGGCGCCCTGTCCCCAGGGCAGAGGTGCGCAGGCCTGGGTTTCCTTTGCTTCCAGGAGGAGACAATTCCCAGGGCGTCAATCCTGGTAGCAAAAGCGGCGCCTCGGGTCCCCGAGGGGGGTACTGTGGGATGTGGCGTACTGCAGCGAGAGGTTTCTCCAAACAAGGATGCTTTCTCCTTCCTGAGTCAGCTGCCTCCAGCAGGACTCACTTCAGAGCTGAACACGCAGCCTCAGCTCCGACGCCGCGGCTTCGGTGGGACGCCGCGTGGAATTCTGCCACACCGAGTCGGGGGTAGAGGCTCCCTTTGCCCGGAGCAGAAAGTCGGCCGCTTTCAGGTTCCCGGGTCTCCCCAAGTGGCGGCAGAAGCTGCGGATTCAGAAACACTGACTTCTCTGCGGCCCCTCCCTGAACGGTTTCTGGCCGCTTGCTGAGGACCAGAAGCAAAATTGCATTGTAAAATCAACCATGAGCTATGGATGCTGAGAAGACTTGTTAATCAGGTCAGGCTTTTTCCTTTCTTGATCAATACAGATGTGGCTCATCCTGAGAGCTGACAGTTACCCAATCACCCGCCTCTAGTCACAGCCTCCACGTCCTGTAACAATCCAGCTTGTCTCATTGATCAGGCAGCAGCTATCAGGCTGGCGTGCGGGCTCTTGCAGAACAGATGTAATCTGGCCTGCGCGTGATTCTAAGCCCTCAGCAAAGCCAGGGCCAGCAGTGCCTTTGTCACTTCCGGGCCCTCAGGACCGTCGTGGCCTGCAGGTGGCAAGGCCCTGCGGGGGAGTGGACGCCTCAAGTCCTCTCTCCAGTCCTCGCAGACTCCCACGCGCACGATGGGACAAATGTGTCCCAGAAACACCAAATTCCCGGGCCTCACCTCCTTGAGAAACATTTCTGGAAGCGCACTTCTCAGGTGAAAGGGGTAGGTCCTTACACATCTGATGATTTGTCGATTGCAGAACAACAGCAACAAAAATCAGAATATAAATATCACCAAAAATAACAAAGGGAAGATACTGAGTTCCCTTTGTAAACTGATTTCCTACAAGGTGAATTTCTTAGGAATCACGATGTGATTCCATAGTAATTTTATAGGAACCTTTAAAACAATTCCTATGTCTTCAAGCATTTGTGTTCCTAAAATTTACTTAATGAATCTCTCATAATATAAAAAAAATGTTTAATTAAAATGGAACTGTAGACTGCAATTCATTCATAGAGAGTAATCATTTTTCCTGTCCTTGGGGATTAAATGATGATGCTAAAGGCTTTCTAATTACCAAGGGAAAAAAAAATCTGTTATCTCTGTCATTAGTTTCCACCTCAACCTTGCAAAAGGAGAAAATGCAATTAATTCATTTGCAATAAGAATCCTGAAATTCTAAGTAGAAAGACAAAAATATATCCAATATTTTATAGTGTGTAAGTGATGTACAATGTAAATATAAATTATTTATAAGTGGACTGCACTGTATTTGCAGTGAGGAACACTGAACTCCTTGTCCAGGACCACGCAAATAAGGAAGGGGGAACTGAGCGGAAGACGTCTTAGAAGCCAAGGGGGAAGGTTGGTGTCAGGATTTCTGCCTTGACTCCACATAAACTACCTAGGAAGCTGTGCAAAGGGAGCTCAGACCCAAAATACATGCTCAAAAATGGTGAAATACAAAATATTAAACATATAAAAATATTTTTTAAAATTTTCTCTCTCACTCCAGAGAAGAGAACAGGTCCACTGTGTGGAATCACGCTTTAAGTCTTGTTTAAGCAATATTTGAGTTGGAGTCAGATGAAATGCCTACACTTCCTTATCTGAAACTAGAAATAATAACACACCATGAATATTTTTAAAATTACAATGTCACAATATTGTTTACCGCCAAATTAAGTAACAATTACAATTTTCTTTCTGTAAGTCAGTGCTATACAACATAGAGCAAATATAGAGGTAATGTGCCGTGCTTAGTCACTGGGTCACGTCCGACTCGTTGTGACCCCACGGGCTGCAGCGCGCCAGGCTCCGCTGTCCATGGGGTTCTCCAGGCAAGGACACTGGAGTGCGTTGCCATGCCCCCCTCCACAGGATGTTCCTAACCCAGGGACTGAACCCAGGTCTCCTGCATTGCAGGTGGGTTCTTTACTGACTGAGCCACCAGGGAAGCCCATAAAGGCAGTGGATGAAAAGAAATTAAATCGTGGAGTTCCTAGAGTCTACCTTCTGAGTCAGTCATACTGCTCTGAGATAAACTACCCTGAAACAATAGACGTTGGAACCCAGAGCGTCACAGAGCAGGAACTGACACACTCTTGCAGCTACTTTTCAAATATCAGAAATCCACCCTGTCTTGCTTGCACGGGGTGTGCAGAACATTCTCGGATGGCACCGTCTTTAATAGACGGTCTCCAGCGTCTGTGCACGAGACACCCTCCTTCTCCTTCCTTCCTGGCCCTTCACGATTGCCTTAGCCCTGGTTTCAGCTTTCCTTCTGACAAGGGCATTTGCTTGAAGACGTAGATCTCCAGGGCCAAGCACCTCAGCTTTTCTCAGGGGACATATCGCCTTCTGAAGGAGCAGCATCGCCTTGTCCTTCCGAGTCTCTGTGATGAAGTCCCAGGAGGTGCTGTTTCAAGGTTGAAAGCACCGCCAGGCTGGGAGGGGAGGGGACATTTGAGCGCTTGCCTGAACTGCCCCGAGCCCCACAGGCTGGCATTTAACTCAGGGCCCTCAGATGGAAACAGCCCTTTTTGTGGAGATGAAGGAAGGATAAGGTGATTGTTCAAGGGTTTCCTGGTAAGGAGGAATTGGAGCCCGCCTCCCCTGCGTTTGTCACGTCACGGAGTGGGTGCCCAGGCCTGGCTCTAGCAGGTGCTTGAAGAGTGTGGCCTGGGCGAGTCTACTGTGCAGAAGAGCTGGGCTCTCACTGCCACGTCTGACAAGAGTCTCTCAGGGTCAGACCAGACGCCTGGGCACCAGGGCCCTGTGACCCTGAGGGGACCGAGAACCACACGGGCAGCCCTTGCCTCAGCCCTGTGCACCCAGGACAGGGCCACCCGCCCCCGGCAGGCGCGGCGGCGGGGAGCTGGAGCGCAACCCCGGGGTGAGGTCTGCTGCCGGCTGTGGACGGGAAGAGGGAGATGGCCCGAGGGGACGTGAGGGGGAGGTCGGGGGAACGTCTGTGGAGCAGAGCCGGGCCTTGGAGGCTAGGCCACAGGCTGACTCACGCGCAGAGGGTGGAGCATGGTCACAGCTCCCTCTGCTAACGCCAGGCGGCAGCCGACCAGCGGAGGCCCCAGAGGGGTCTGCAGGTGCTTGCGGCGCCCAGCCTGGGGTGGGAGTGCGCGCTGCTGCGCCGACAAATAGAGGGCAGCCCCAAGGCCTTCTGCACGCCAGCTGGCAGAGCCTAGAGAGAGGACTCCAACAGTGCCACGCTCCCGGGCCTGGGGCGGCCAGGGTTCCTGTGATGCAAGCGGCCGTGCCACCCCCGCGCTCGACTCCACGGGGCAGAGCTGCCAGGGGCTCGAGAAAACCCGGAGACGCCGCATCCCCGTGCCCGCGGCCACCAGCTCCCCTGCGTGGCTGGTGGTGCCCAGGCCCCAGAACCCACACAGCGGTGCCACCTCCATACCCGCCCGCCCCGGGGCAGACCCGAGGCCTCCAGGGCAGCCTCCCCACTGTGGGAAACAGTGCAGAGAGTCCTTAAAACACTACCACGCGTGTGCTGAGTCAATTCAGTCGTGTCCGACTCTTTGCAACCCCGTGGACCGCAGCCCGCCAGGCTCCTCTGTCCATGGGACTCTCCAGGCAAGAACACTGGAGTGGGTTGCCATGCCCCCTCCAGGGGACCTTCCCGACCCACGGCGCCAACCTGCATCTCATGTCTCCTGCATTGGCAGGCAGGCTCTTTATCACTAGAGCCGCTTGGGAAGCCAAAAACTACCATATGACCCAACAATCCCAATATGGGACGTATACCCTGAGAAAAGCACAATCCAGAAAGACGCGTGTACCCACTATTCATTGCAGCACTATTTACAATAGCTCGGACATGGAAGCAACCTAGATGTCCATCGACAGATGAATAATGAAGAAGTTGTGGTACATATACACAATGGAATATTACTTAGCCATAAAAAGGAATGCATTTGCGTCGGTGCTAATGAGGTGGATGAACCTGGGGCTTATTATACGTAGCAAAGTAAGTCAGAGAAAGAAACACAAATATTGCATATTAACGCATATATATATATATATATATATATATATAAATCTAGAAGGATGGTATTGATGACCCTGTCTGCAGGGCAGCCGTGGAGATGCAGACACAGAGAACGGACTCCGTAGGAAGGAGAAGGTGGCTGAATGGAGACAGTACTCGGAAACTCACACACTGCCACATGTAAAACAGGCAGACAGTGGGGGCTTGCAGTGTGATTCAGGGAGCTCACACCAGCGCTCCGTGACAACCCAGGGGTGGGGTGGGGCGGGAGGCAGGAGGGAGGCTCCAGAGGGAGGGACGTATGTATACCTATGGCCGATTTGTGCGGATACTAGGCAGAAACCAAGACGGTACTGTAAAGCAATTATCCTCCAATTAAAAAAAAATTGTATATATATATATTTTTTTTTTAAAAAAGAGAGAAACCATTGTGATTTTCTATTCCAGGGATTTCATTTTGCCATGAGGAAATCAAGGCTCAGACAAATCACACGATTTGCCCAAAGCCACAGAGCTGGTGAGTAATGTGTGTGATAGTCGGTACTTGACTCCTGTGCGCCAGACCCTGTTACCTGATTTACAGCCGTCACTTCAGCCTTACAGCACCCTGCGATGCAGGGCCCGTGCTGTCAACTCAACTAGGGTATAGTCAAGCATCAGACAATCAAACGCTAATCTAGGTGCTGCTATGAAGACATTTGGAGATTTAATTAAATTCTGTAATCAGCTGACTTTGGTAAAGGAGACGGTCTTAGACAAGCTGCTGCTGCTGCTGAGTCGCTTCAGTCGTGTCTGACTCTGTGCGACCCCATAGGCGGCAGCCCACCAGGCTCCCCCGTCCCTGGGATTCTCCAGGCAAGAACACTGGAGCGGGTTGCCATTTCCTGCTCCAATGCATGAACGTGAAAAGTGAAAGTGAAGTCGCTCAGTCAGGTCCGACTCTTCGCGACCCCGCGGACTGCAGCCTACCAGGTTCCTCCGTCCATGGGATTTCCCAGGCAAGAGCACTGGAGTGGGGTGCCGTTGTCTTCTCCCTTGGAAAAGCTGGATGGGTTTAAAAGCAAAGTCTTACGCGGCTGCGCATGTGAAGCATTTTGTTGGAGGTAAGATTTGAAGGAAGCTTCTGAGCCCCGATTCAGCCGTAGCTGCCCAGGCTCAACTGAAAGCAAGGGTGCCGGGCTTCCATCAGAGAGAGCAACACTTTCCCCTGCAGCTTGGAGGCTGGAGGGAGTCACAGTGGACTGACACCCAAGTCTGCCTGCTCCATTTAAAGGGCAAAATAGACTTCTCCGCTGGGGGAAGGAGCGGGAAGGGGCGGCTGCAAAGGAAAGGTGTAACCCCATGGTGCCTCCCCCGACCTCCCAGGGGCCAGCTGTGGTCAGTGGGCAGAGGCACCTTCAGCGCCGCCCGAGAGGGTCACCTGGAGGAGGAGGACGAGAGGGCTGGATGGCGTCACCGACTCGATGGGCATGAGTCTGAGGAAACTCGGGGAGCTGGTGATGGACAGGGAGGCCTGGCGTGCTGCAGTCCGTGGGGTCGCAGAGTCGGACACGACTGAGCGACTGAACTGACTGACTGACCTGGATTGGACTGGAGGGGCAGAGCTCCCTCAGGATGAAGAACTGTAAGACACATCATGAGAGTAAGTCACCACCTTCCGGGGACCGTGAGGGACGGCTCCAGACCAGGCGTCCGGGAGGGAGGGTCTCTAGCCCCTGAAAGAGTCGGCAGTATACGCCCCGGGCCACGTGTGAGACGGTGAGGTCACCGCAGCCCACAGGGCAGACCTCTCCTTCCTGAGAAGGGCGGATGCGGAGAAGAGCTCTTTCAGGGAGGAGGGGCCCGTCACGACCCGTCTGCTCTCTGCTCGGAGCATCCTGTAGGGGGGCCGCCTTGATTTCAAACCAAGGTCATAGTTTTGATTGTTCAGGGCCTAGGCTCATGGTCTCTACATAATCCTGTGCAGAAATGTAGACTGCGGGGGGACTTGTCTGACATAAGCATGTCCAGGAAAGTCATGTGATGTCCTGCTCCGGGGAAGGAGCTGGCCCTACCGAATAAACTCAAATGGAAACAAAAATAAAGTGTGCTCGTGTTTTTAAAACAACGAGACACTCGTCTGAGACGTCTGCCCCATGTAGTCTTTGCATATGTCGCAGCATTTCCGTAAAGTCTGACACCCTCGACGCCTCAGAATCGGCTGCCTTCTTCTCCAGAGAATACAGTACTGTTTCATCTTCTTTGAGGGTTCTTTGGCATCTTTGGTGATTCAGCTGCAAACTCAGATATCTGCTTCTTTCTTTGAAGTGACTCATTATCTTGGGAGTGACTCTGTTGACTGTCATTATGAAGGGAGAAAAAATGCAAGCAAACAACCGAGGCTTATTTATCCTCCTCCTTCTGAGAAGGCATTAATTAGTCTCCCCCAATTCCTCAGCTGTCAGACTTCTCAACCACTGCAACACTCTCAGCCTCTTAATTCCCAGGACTATGTCTGGCCCCCAATCCTGAAGGCGGTGCCTCTCTACTCGGCAGGAACCGGCCCCACAGTGGGCCTTAACATAGACTGTGTTCACTCTGTTCCACGAGGAGTAAGAGTGGGAGATTTTTTGCTTTTTAATGAACACATATGCAGAGGGAGATTTTGATGTAATTATACTCAGGCACGGGAGAAGGGAATGGCAGCCCACCCCAGTGTTCCTGCTGCAGAAGGGGGCTGCCGAGTCAGAGATGACGGAGCCCCACGCTCCAGCACAGGCGACCAAGGGCAGGAAGGCTGCTCCCGAAGCTGCGACCCAAACTGTACCTGCGGGCACACCTCAGATGTCCGGGCCTCAGCTCCCTCGAGGTTTGTTCTGCCTTCTCCTTCCTCTTCTCTCTCCTCCTTCTCCCCCTCCTTGCAGAGCAAGCCTCTGTCGTCCTGTGGGAAGTCTTCCCTCTCCTGCCCGTCCCCGGTGACGACGCACCCCTCTGCCGACCGCGTTTCACGGGCACTTGCTGAGAAGGATGAGCTCCGCTTCGCATCCACAAAGGGGGACAGCTGCAGGCGTGTGGACAGCACAGAGGCAGAGCGGCGGCCAGGCGGGGCCCGATCTCCGGTGAGCGCCGCTTTAGACACCTGCTCTCCCCGACCTCCCGGGGGCCTGGAGGGAAGGAAGGTAAAGCTAAGCAAGCCCGAGTCCGACAGGAAGCCGAGCGAAAGAGAGCGGTTGTGCGGGGTGACACGTTCGGAAAAGCTTCTGTGCATTTCAGAATCGTGCCCCTACACATATAACCAGCAAAACTGAATCTGGTTACATGGATAAGATGCGGCATCTGACTGAAGGGTTGCAGTGTGTGAGGAGCACGTACTCACGGGGAGGCCACAGCTGTATTCTCTGCTCGCCGTGAAGAGAAAGCACGAAGGCGCAGACGGGAAACGCGATGCCCAGAGCCGCACGCAGGCTCCCATCCAGTCATCCTTTGGGGATTCCACCAAGTTCTCCCCAGTTGCCTCCTTTCTAAGAAAACTGCATTGCTGTTTACACGCGCTCCTTTCTCTCCCTGACGCTTCCCGTTGGCAATCACTGTCACAGAGCATCACTTTCCTCCCCCAGCTCAAGTCCAGGTCAGAGGCAGGCTGGAGACAAGGGACGCAGCCACTGAAGACAGAAGTTTCTGGCTGAGTTTCCTGGCTCACAGCAACCTGAGACAATCTGTGACCCTAAAAAAACGACCTGCACTCGACCAGAGACCTCCCTTTCCATCCATCTTGTTTTCCCAGTGTTTCCGGTCTGTGCCGTGAATGACCTTGAGTGGCAGTCACTGCAAAGAACCTGAAACGCCAGTTTCCACGTGTTCACAGCCAACCGGGAGTCACCCTGACCGCCGCCATCTGCTACTGAACGAGCGTGTCTCCACGAGGACGCGGGCTCCCGGGCGAGGGGGACAGGACCGGCAGCTGGGAGGGCGGAGCTGGCGCTGGGCCCCGGGGGGCAGGCCGGCTTTGCTGCCGGTCGGAGCCTTTGTGGACACACGGCCTCAGGAGTCTCACGAGCAGAGGGCGCTCCCGTCCTGGCTCTGTAAGGCGGGCACTGTCCAGAGAGACGGAGGAGACAGGACCCCACACCCGCTCTAGCAGAGGGGCCCCTTTCCGTCTCTCTGACTCCCCCGAGGCGGGACCCGACCTGGCGACTCTCCCGCCGCCGTCTGCCGCCTCACCCGCCCTGAAGTCCTCGTGTGTTAAGGCGAGGTTACCGAGGTCTCGTCTGCCCACAGGAACGTTCAGGCCAGCCCACCCCCAGCACCTGCAACGTTCTGATCTGTCTTGGGCTCCTACGGTCTTGCCTTTCTCAGAACGCCACTTTGCATCTGGGTCCCTTCACCGCACAGACGCTGGGAAGACTCATCCCTGCCGGCGCACTTGTCAGTATTCCGTGCCTTCTGACTGTGGAGGCGTGCTTCACTGAACGGACGTTCCACAGTTTCTTAGTTTGCAGCTGATGAGCAGCTGGATCTTCCCAGCGTGGGAACCCTGTGACTAACGCTGCCTCGCAGGTCTTTCTGGGGACACGCGTGTTTAGTTCTTTCTCTTGGGTGATAACTCGGGGGCAGAGGTCCCAGCTCATGTTAATTTTGCAAGGACTTGCTCACTGGCTTCCGAAGCGGCTGGACCAGTTCGCGTTCCCGTCACTACATAAGGGCCTGGTCACTTCACATAGCTGCCAGAGCAAAGTATGTTCATTTAATCAGGTTCCGACACGTTAGTGTGTGTCCCGGGCACAGCGAATGAGGAGGGTAAACACCTCTCCTTAGGCAGCTTCCTCGGCGTCTCTGTGCTGCGGTCTGCACGTTCGAGTCCTCCCACAGTCTACATACTGAAATCTTAACGCCCAGTTTGATGGGATTAGGATGTGGTGTTGAGAGGTAGAGCCCCCAGGAATGGAAACAGTGCTCGTATAAACGAGACCCCACACAGCCCCGCAGTCCCCCTGCCCTGGAGACCCGGTGAGAAGCTGGCCGTCTGCAGCCTGTGAGCAGAACCTCACCAGGCTCTCGGGGTGTCGGTGCCACGATCTCGGACCTCCGACCTCCAAAACCGCGAGAAATAAATGCTTGGTGTTTATAAGCCACCCGGTTCATGCCCAACGCTTTGCGACCGTGATGGACAGTAGCCCGCCAGGCTCCTCTGTCCACGGGATTCTCCAGGCAAGAATCCTGGAGTGGGCTGCCATGCCCTTCTCCAGGGGATCTTCCCGGCCCAGGGACTGAACCCAGGTCTCCCGCATGGCAGG
Organism: Odocoileus virginianus; assembly: GCF_023699985.2. Taxonomy (NCBI): domain Eukaryota; kingdom Metazoa; phylum Chordata; class Mammalia; order Artiodactyla; family Cervidae; genus Odocoileus; species Odocoileus virginianus. The sequence goes on from NW_027224270.1 coordinate 530,220, forward strand.
CAGATTCTCTACCATCGGAGCCCCCAGGGAGGCCCCATAAGCCACCCAGAGTACGGTGATTTTGTCACAGCACCCTGAATGGACTTAAGCAGGCTCTTTTCTCTCCACCTGGGGACGTGGTTCCCACTTCTCCAGGGGCCCAAGATGCAGACACACTCTGCCCACACCGCTGGCATCTCCCCTGCTGTCCTGCTGCCCGGCCTCTGCCAGCCCCAGCACTTCCTCTCCTTGCCACTGGTGCCCGAGCAGCAGGAAGCAGCCCGCAGCCAGGGACAGACGGGGAGCCGGTGGACCAGCAGCACGGCGTCCTCACTGTCCTCCGCCGAGGCGGGCGCCTGACGGGTGTGCCACGCTGCCCCCAGGATGCCGGCAGGGCTGAGCCTTGGCTCCCCGCTGGTGACGGGCGTGCGGCACACCCTTCAGGCTTCTTTCTCCTTTCTTCCCACATCCCCACTTCCTGCTGCCTCCTGTCCCAGCCGTCAGATAGCCTCCTTGCATTTATTTATTTTTCAAAATTAATTATTTTAATTGGAGGCTAATTCCTTTACAATATTGTGGTGGTTTTGCCATACATTGACATGAATCCGCCATGGGTGTACACGTGCCCCCCATCCTGGATCCCCCTCCCACCTCCCTCCCCATCCCATCCCATCCTTCAGGGCCGTCCCAGTGCACCAGCCCTGAGCGCCCTGTCTCACGCATCAAACCTGGACTGCATTGGGTCAGCTACAGGAGGACCCCAAATGAAGACAGCTTTTCTGTTTGCATTCTTTGGGACAGCCTTGCCCGTATGTCTACAGCGCAAGCCAAGTCCTTCTCAGAGGAGGCCCCGGCCGACACCACGAGCAGAAGACAGACTCTGGCGGCCTGGAACTAGGCTCCTCCGAGCCACCCGCGCCGAGCCCTCTGGACTGCCTCCATCCACCACGCCTCCAGGAGACTCCAGGTCTGCTCATTTCTAAAATTCACAGCTAAATATAATTGTGCTTAAGAGCATTCACTGGGTCTGGGATGATGTGTTCACACCAAGCCAGGTAGCTTCTCAGTTTCCAGCCTCAGTGCCTACAGATGGAACACATCTAAATCAAGCCATTGATGACCTTCACCACTGCGCAGACCAAAGCAACAGGTTACATAAGCAGGATTCACCCAAGTACTTTCCTAAACCTGATAGCTGGGAATACTTTACCTAACGGACTGGAGGAATGCTTTAAGAAAATTAGAAGTCTTGCAATGATAGTCAGTCTAATATCAGATCAAACTTACTCTGAAGGATCCTCTTTAGGAGCCCAGGGCACTTTTAATACAGCAAAACTGTCCTCTCACAAGCTGGAATCAAGATTGCCGGGAGAAATATCAATAACCTCAGATATGCAGATGACACCACCCTTGTGGCAGAAAGTGAAGAAGACCTAAAGAGCCTCTTGATGAAAGTGAAAGAGGAGAGTGAAAAAGTTGACTTAAAGCTCAACATTCAGAAAACTAAGATCATGGCATCCGGTCCCATCACTTCGTGGCAAATAGATGGGGAAACAGTGGCTGATTTTATTTTTCTGGGCTCCAAAATCACTGAAGATGGTGATTGCAGTAATGAAATTAAAAGACACTTACTCCTTGGAAGGAAAGTTATGACCAACCTAGACAGCATATTAAAAAGCAGAGACATTACTTTGTCAACAAAGGTCCGTCTAGTCAAGGCTATGGTTTTTCCAGTGTTCATGTATGGATGTGAGAGTTGGACCATGAAGAAAGCTGAGTGCTGAAAAATTGATGCTTTTGAACTGTGGTGTTGGAGAAGACTCTTGAGAGTCCCTTGGACTGCAAGGAGGTCCAACCAGTCCATCCTAAAGGAAATCAGTCCTGAGTATTCATTGGAAGGACTGATGTTGAAGCTGAAACTCCAATCCTTTGGCCACCTGATGTGAAGAGCTGACTCTTTTGAAAAGACCCTGATGCTGGGAAAGATTGAAGGCAGGAGAAGAAGGGGACGACAGAGGATGAGATGGTTGGATGGCATCACCGACTCAATGGACATGAGTTTGAGTAAACTCCAGGAGCTGGTGATGGACAGGGAGGCCTGGAGTGCTGCGGTTCATGGGGTTGCAAAGAGTTGGACACGACTGAGCGACTGAACCGAACTGTCCTCTCTACTGGCCTATATCATGTTTGAATCCATAAAGCAACAGGACCCAGCTCTGACATTATTTGTAGGTATATAAACATGGTGTTCTTAAAAGAATTAGGAAAGCTTCGCTGAGGTTAGGAGGAAAGTCTTCTCTTGAAAAATGGAAATCAATGTCTGATGGAACACTTAACACTCTGAGAAATAAGGCAGATTATATACAAGTGACAGAAGCGTCCCGGAAACAAGAAGCTTGAGTGCATGCAATCCAAGGTTGTTGCTCCACACGACAGCTGAAGCCAGGCCCTAACAGGAGAGCTGGGAAGGCTGCACCCACAGGGCCGTGAGAAGCACAGTGACGCTCAGGGCTCTGAGCCTGAGGCCCCGGGCAGCGGTCCAGGCTGCATGGAGGGAGGGCTATTTATTGCACGTGCTTACTTTTAGCAGGGAGGTGAGACGCATCCAAGGGCTTCCCAGGTTGTGCTAGTGGTAAAGAACCTGCCTGTCAATGCAGGAGATGCAAGACATGCAGGTTCCATCTCTGGGTGGGAAAGATCCCCTGGAGGAGGGCATGACAACCCACTCCAGTATATCTTGCCTGGAAAATCCCATGGACAGAGGAGCCTGGCGGGCTACAGTCCATGGGGTCACAAAGAGTCAGACACGACTGAAGCGACTTAGCATGTGTGTATGCAAGGAGCATCCAAAGCTCACAAGACTTAAACAACATGCGGGAATATGAATCCCAGGACTAATTAGAGCCCCAATTTGGATGGTTCCAGGAGATCCTGTCCCACCTGCATTTTCTACAGTTCTCTTTGAAAATTAAACTGTTAACCCTGACGTAACTTAACAGCAATGCTGACCTGTATATCGCTCTAGCTCAGGCCTTCGTTGGTTAGCACTGAGGTCTCCTGAAATCACAGAGCTCTGAGTTTGGGTCAGACTAGTTTATGTTTCTGTAAGTGTCTTGCTTGGAGATGGTTTGTTTTTAAAACAATTAAAGGCAGAGCAGGTGCAATAGATCTTTAGAAGAAAAAAAAAGTACCCAGGATAATGAAAATCAATTGGATAATGCTGATGTGGAAATGGCTTTCAGAAATGGTTAGAGTGGTTTATCATAATATTACTCACGGAACCTCCGAGAATATTAGGAAAATGTTACTCATGTGTTAGAGCAGAGGGGATCTTTTCTCAGTCATGTGATGTTAGACGATGGCCATTTCTCCCAGATTTGTTTAATGGCTCCAGCGTTCAAGACCCCACTTAAAGGGGATGCTTGAGCTTCTTGAATGAGATGGAGCAGACAGTAAACTTTCCCCGCACTTGTTTGCTGGACCTCAGCAACAGGCCAGAACCATCTACCATCTGGTCTTAAAACCCCAGCAGGGCTCAGGCCCTGTGCTATGGACTGTCCCCTTCCTCTCCTGCACCATCAGCTGTTCCTTGCGACTGGCTCCTTTGCATTTAAACATGTTCCATGTGTCCTTGTCTTAAAATTTAAACGCCTCCTCTTAGCCCTTTCTTTGCGCAGTAGGGTTTCTTATACCCACCAGCTTCGATCCTTACCGCTCACTCATCCTGCAACCCACACGCAGCTGCACGTGGCTTCCACGAACACTGCTGTGGCCAGATCAGGAATGGCCTCCTCGTCACTGAGGCCAGCGGACACCTTTCAGTCCACGTCTCCCTTGCCCTCCCGGGGGTTCCGCCAGGATGGCGCAGAGGCTGACACGCGGAGGAGGCAGCGCCCTGCGATGCCAAGTGGGGTCACAGGAGGCGGGAGGGCGAGGAAAGTGGGGACTAGGAGCATCTCAGGGTTCAGAGTCACGGGACACGCATCGCCCCCTTCACAGGTCTGCCCGCACTGATGCTAGAAACGACCCAGCACCCAGTGCTATCTGCTGCAGGGCGGAAGCAGCAAGACTGGCTTTGCAGCACTTACTTTTCCTTAAAATCCACCCATTCGAGTAAGGACGACAGTCTCCCAGCAACATGCAAAAATCAGGGCCTCAGCCTTCTCTGAGTTTCTGGTTAGTTTATCAAGCGTAATATGCTAAAGTGGGATCAAACACTGTTTATTTTCAATGGATGGAACCGGGCAGGTTAGCGGCCATCTGCGTTTGCCCCTCCTTTTATCTTTAGTCCCACAGCCTTCCTCTACTCACCCCACTGTCAGCATCATGAATTTCTACAAACAGTCACACTTTCTAGATTTACAAACCACACCGTCACCCTTGCCAATATATTGTCTGTACATGATTCTGTGGCCATGACTTCTATGCAAGGAGCTTTCTGCAGTACCTGGAATGACACTCATGAATTTGTTTTCTTTACAGTTTGCTTTTTTTTATGTCCTATACAGCGCTTGGGCACATGAGGCCATAAACGTTGGTCTTCGTGACCTTCGCGTCCCCTCCTAAGCCACTTTGTGAGTCTGCCTTTTTTTGTGCAATGTCTATAGTTGAACAGCTCTCTCCGCTAGGACGCCCCTGTTTGCACGTCGTGGTGCTCAAGGGATGCTTTGCTAGAGCTGCAAAGGCTCTCTCTGCCTCCAGGAGCGCTTGCTCTTTTTTCCTGTGTCTGATTTCTGGGCTCACTGAGAACATCTGTGTACTAGGCTAGAACACGGCGTGTTTACAGAGCTGACTGTTCCCCTTGATAGTTGTTAAAGTGAATGAAGATAGATGTCCTGTCTTCAGTGAGGGCAGGCACCTCAAAGCACCCCGTCTTTTCTCTTAGGGTGAAGGAAAATGGCTTTTACTCTGATAAAAATAAAATCTGAAGTGTTTACAACAGTGCTGTCGTCATGCAGACCTCCAGCCCTCCGCCCTGCTCTTGGCCCCTTGCTGCCCCGCAGATACTTGCGGACGCCCCCCACCCCCACCCGGCGCCGCTGAGCTCCATTCCACCTGCTTCTGCTGCTGCCCGCTTCCCCCGGGGCCCCGGTCTCCTCCCCCAATCTGCTCGGACACGACCTGAGCCCTCACTACTCACACACTGTGTCACAGGGCTCTCGATGCCCTGGATTCTTGCTCCAGCCTTTGGTCCATCACAAATAACCTAATTTACTCATCTACTAAGTTCACGGCTTATTGTCCACCAACCCCCAAGCCTCACCACGAGGGCAGGGGTACTTGCCTCTTCATGTCTCTTCCAACTACTGAGAAAATGCCAAGCACATTGTTGTTCAGTCGCTCAGTCATGTCCAACCCTGCAACCCCATGGGCTGCAGCACGCCAGGCCTCCCTGTCCATCACCAACTCCCGGAGTTTACCCAAACTCATGCCCATCGAGTCGGTGATGCCATCCAGCCATCTCATCCTCTGTCGTCCCCTTCTCCTCCTGCCCACTTCTCCTCCTGCCCCCAATCCCTCCCAGCATCAAGGTCTTTTCCAACAGTCAACTCTTTGCATGAGGTGGCCAAAGTATTGGAGTTTCAGCTTCAGCATCAGTCCTTCCAATGAACACCCAGGACTGATCTCCCCTAGGATGGACTGGTTGGATCTCCTTGCAGTCCAAGGGACTCTCAAGAGTTTTCTCCAATACCACAGTTCAAAAGCATCAATTCTTTGGTGCTCAGCTTTCTTTATAGTCCAACTCTCAAATCCACACATGACCACTGGAAAACCGTAGCTTTGACTATGAATTTCATGAATAAATTAATGAAAGTGAGATGATTATAAAGAAGTAAAAATGCATTAATTATCAGCAAGTTTCAGCTGCTTGTCTTTGCTTTTTCAGAGAAAATGTCTACAGTTCTATTTACCATCTTCATGCTTTTCGTATCTCAGTGGGGAATTTGCCCTTAGGAAACAGATATAAGAGGTCGATACCCAGCAGCCGTAACGCTGACAGAGGACCCGGTGGCGGGGTGGGCCTGGGAAGGAGGAGTTGGAGGGTCGGGGGTCAGGAGGCGGCACAGCGGGCAGGCCCAGCCTCACACATGGGGCCACACAGGAGGTGACCCATTCAAATGGACCCTGGTTTCCTGCTAGAAAGGCCCCCTCGGGGACGTTCTCCGGGGCTGCGGCCTTTGCCTTGAGCTGCGGTGGGCTTCACGCCCGCTCGCCGAGTGGGCAGGAAGGCCAGGAGACCTTGTAGACGCCCTCCGTCCGGAGGACAGCCAGTCCCGGGGAGGGCGCGCCCCCCGGTCTCGACAAGCGCTCATGCGAGGCCTGCCCTCGGCCCTCAGTGCCCTGGGCTGCAGCCCCGGCCTCGGCTGCCCCGCGCTGAGCGCCGCAGCCGCGCCGGGCAGGGGCGTGGGCCAGCCTTCCCGCGGCGCTCGGCCGCGCCAGGCCCGCGGCGGGTCGTGGGAAACTCGAGACGCAGCAGGTGCCTCCGGGCGCTTCTCCCTGGGGGAGGGGACAGGCGTGCCCAGACCAGCGGAGCCCGCCACGCGCGCTAGCAGGCTCGGCTGGGAGAGCCAGGGGCGCTTTCGCGGAGGAGGCCAGGCCGCGCTGGAACAGGAGAGGAGGCAGGATCTTACGGGGGCCCCGGGGAGTCCCTTCCCGCAGAGGAGACACTGGGAAAGGAAACTAAGGCAGACCTTCCTTACAGTAAGATAGGCGGCATCCTCAGGAGCCAAACAGGGAAAGAAGGACAGGGAGGAGAGCCTCGTTTAAACTGGGGGAGATCCGGAGTCCAGTCTGGGGCTGAGCTTTGTTCTGGCAGCTCTGACGAGCCACGGGCTGTTTCTCAGCAGGGGCCTAAGTGGACAGAGGCCGTCCTCCCTTAGATCCTGAGGAGGAAGAAGGAAGGGAACCCGCTGGGAAGGAGGCTGCACCATTCTGGCCTGTCCCCGGCTCCAGCTACCACGACAGATGTCAGAGATCAGAAGGCAAGAGGGAACATCACAGAAGCCCAGGAGACCGCCCCTGCCCCAGGGTCACAAAGCCCAGGCCTTTCTCCGCCCTCCCCGCTGCAGGCGGCCGCAGGTCACGGGGATGCAGAAGGCACCTCTAGCCCCTGCAGAAGTGGCCCTCATGGACCTGAAATTTATCTTCCCTAAATAGATTTTCTACCTCAAATTGTTTCTGCCAGACCTCCTTTCTTTTTCTGGCTTTACATTAAGCCAAATTGTTGCTTCTTTTTTTTTTTAAATACAATCTTTAAAAGGAAACATAATAGACACACAGAGTGAAAAATAAGCAGAAGGGAGCTATAAATCATATTTCTAAAAGTAGTAAGATGGAACAGTCACATCTATTTCAGAATCCTGGTCACAAAGGCATCATCGAACGTCTGATTAGACTGTCCTCTTTGACAAATAAATCTAGATGATGACGGTTTTGTGACTCTCTGTGTATGCCATCATGGGCCTGACTTCTTCAGGGGTTACAGGGCACGAGTAGAAAAATGGCTTTAAAAATAGCTCGCTGTCATTTTTCAATTTCTAAATAAAACTGGCTACTTGGCTCAGAAAGTACTGCACAAGAGATAAATCATTTCTAAGGAACATTGAGCTACTATTAAATTTTTTTCTTTATGTGGTAGACATTCTTAAAGATAAATATATACTTTACAAATTAAAGTATAGCAGAAGCATTTGTTCTCCCAATGTTGACAAGAAAACACGCTGAGAGGAGCATGCGTCTGGCTCCCTGCCGGGTGTCGGTATGCCCATCCCTTCGTACGCACCTCCACGCCTCGACGTACGTCATGTATTAATCACAGACACTGCGACAGATGCTCCCGTTTCTGCTGCTTTTGGAAAAATTTAACAGATTGGATTTAGCTTCTGTGATTATACTGTCTCCTGTTGAGCAACCGAGGCTGCTCTCCGAGGAGCCGGAGCGAAGCGCCAGCTGTGACTTTCTGCACGGCCCGAGGGCAGCGGCCATGCAGCTGAGTGTGAAGCCAGGAAGGCTGTCAGTTCAGCGCTGTAACAAGACAGCACAAGCCAGCGGCGTGTAAACAGGAGGAATGTACTCTCGCCATTCCCGGAGGCGGGAGAGCCTGAGGTCAGGCTCTGGCAGGTTTGAGACTGGAGGGAGCCCATTTCCTGGCTCATGAGCAGCCTCCTATCGCCGTGTCCTCACGGAGTGGAAGCGGGGAGAGAGCTCGGTGGGATTTCTTTATAAGGGCACCGACTCCACTTGCAAGGGCCCCACCTCTGGCCTCCGCGCCTCCCAAAGCCCCCATCTCCAAGTGCCAACGCGAGGATGAGGTTTCAACATGTGAGTCTGGGGGAGATACAACCAGTTAGCCTATAGAGAAGGCGTAGTAGCTTTGCTTGGCCTCCTTAACTCTTTTGTGCCCTCTTCTCTGAAAACCAATCTGACCTTAAAAGGCATCTTTATTTTTTAAATTTCTATAGATTTTGATTAACAAACATGTGCAGAAATACCTTCATTCTTAATTAAAAATAAAATATCATGTGTGTCTGTGCATGTTGGCATACTCTCTCTCACACACACACACTAGGATGTTGAGATTGCCTTTTGCTTAAAGATTTTTACCTAAAATTCACACCACCAACCCAGTACTAGAGGCAAGAATCCAATTTGAATGTGCAGAAATGCTTCATTCTGAATTATATACAAACACACACGAGGATGCTAAGATTGCCTTTTCCTTTAAGATATTCAGCTACAGTTCTCAGAACCATCCCAAGGCTTGAGGTAAAATCCAGTTTCAGTATGCCTTCAATCAGTCTTCACATTTGTTTCACTAACTCCACTCAATTCCACTCACACACATCTTTGTCTTTTTACAGTACGCCTGTGGAGTATTTTCAATTAGTTGAAAAGCAAAGCTAAAAAGCTGTATTGTTTTAATACAATTACTAGGCAGAAGCACAGGATACATCTATTGTTGGAAATTTATAGACCTGGTATGACACCTTTGCCTCTCCACAGTGTGGAGGAAATATTTTACAATGTGTTCTGGGATTCAGGCTCATCATGTAGCATTAAAGCATTTATTAGCTTACACTGAGGGTTCTCTGTTTACATGCAATCATAGTTTTCTTTTCCTTTTAGCATAAACACCGCTGATGAGGTGTAATGTACCCTGCAGTTAAGTGTGACACTTCCCTGCTTCTCCTCCACCTTGTCTGACCTTTTATGCATTTGCTGAATCCCTCTGTGCTGTGGGTCTTGAACAGCCATTCCTGCGGCATGATGAATCCAATCAACAGTGTGTTCTGGCGGAGAAGGAGGCAGGCGCTGAGGTTCCAGGAGAGGAGAAGGAACGAAGGCGCGCAGGCCATCCGAGATGTGCGTGTCACCGGGAATATCACGGAAGAAACTTGCAGCCCCAACAAGCGTGGCCTCCAGGGAACCACGTTCCAAACACTCTCACCACCCCAGGCAGTGTCCGAAGAGCCTAGAAACTCCGGCACGTTAAGAATAAAGTAGGTACTGAGGGGCCTTCTCTACTCCCCGCCCCCATCACAGTGGCCAGTGGGAAACGAGGGAGAAACTGGTCTCGAGCTGTTCCTGGGAACAGAGTCAGGATCAGCGTGGGAGAGGCAGGCAGGGCTGAAGCTCGCCTTCCGACGTTAGCATGTAACCTGGACCTGGATCTGCCCTCTGGAGGGAATTCTGCGGCACTGACATTTCCATGGGGAAGCCCAGACGTTCTTCTCTGCTGGAGGCTGAAGTCGGCCCAGACCAGCAGTTCTTGGTGCTGACCCTACTTTAGAATCATTTAAAGACATTGTTTCAAACTAAAGATTCCTTGGCCCTAAACCAGACTTACTAATCAGAATACCCAAGGGCCAGGCCCTAAATATTTATCCTTTCACAAACTCCCCAGGTAGTTCAGATGTGCAGCTAACATTGGGAGCTACTTATAACAACACTAAGATGCCATTCCAAACCAAACTTCTACTCAGATATCCACAACACTATGATAGCAGTGACAATAATAATAGCTTTGTCATAAGATACCTGCTTCTCTTTCCCTGCCTACATTTTGCTTTCCTTGGTCTTGGATCAGTCAGGATCTGTTCAAGGGGTGGCAGACTGACAATGTGTACATACCCCCTTCCAAGTAATACTTCAGTTCAATTCAGTTGCTCAGTCCTGTCCAACTCTTTGAGACCCCATGAACCGCAGCACGCCAGGCCTCCCTGTCCATCACCAACTCCCGGAGTTTACTCAGACTCATGTCCATTGAGTCGGTGATGCCATCCAGCCATCTCATCCTCTGTCGTCCCCTTCTCCTGCCTTCAATCTTTCCCAGTGTCAGGGTAGGAGGGGCAAAATTGCATTTAGAATCAAACCCTATACCTGCCAGAAATGCTCAGAAGTAATATTTGTTTGCCAAAAAGTCCTGTATTTTCCATAACATGAATAAAGGCATGAAATGAAGCAGGAAGGTATTTTTAGGGAATTGTGTGCTGTTAACCTACAGTCATCTGAAAATTTATTTTCTTAATGAAGGTAAACAGCTGGCCTCAGTTCCTCCTGGGAATAGTGCAAGATGACCAAGTTTGCCTTAGACATGAAGGCAAGCACCTTTTTCACTGAGGGTCCTCACACCTGGAATATGTTTCTGAGAGTTCACACATACCTTGTGGGAATTTCTGGAAACCATGTGGGTTCCTATGTGCCCAAGAGGACTGCGTTTTGTCTACCGTCAGACGATCTTGCAGCCCTAAACCATGTGTTAACTTTAAGCCCCCAAATGCACCTGCAGCTTTGGTTGCCTTCTCAGGTATAACTTCAGAGTCTTTCTGGGGGAAGTGAGCCTGCATCTGAGGAGGGCTGTAACCAGCAGCGGGGTCCAGGGCCTGGCTTTACTTTCATTGTTTCTCTTTGAAACCAGGGCACAAGAAGGTGATTGGACTTCTGTAATTGCTTTGTTTATTCATTTATTATCTTAACTCTTTTTCATGATGAGAGAATTAAATCTGATTGGTTCAAGCATCTTATTATCAATGCCTAGAACCTTGGCTAAATGAACAAATCAGCAAAATAATTCATTTGAAAGCTGGGAAATCAGTGGCCAACTTACGGGCGCTTCTTACTTTTCTCACACAGACTCTGATTGCACCAGGTCCACCTGGCCAAGCACAAGGCCCCCTCCCCTCTGGGGAGTGACCCCCTGGAACCCTGACCTTCCCAGAGTGAGGAGCGCCCTAGAGCCAGGGCCTGTGAGCTGTCCTTGCTTGGGGAGTGGTCACTTGGTAGAGGTCATTAGCCAAAGGACACTGAATACCATCCTGTAGGAAGCCGGGAAGGTGGCAGGGAAACGTGAGTGGTATGCAAAGTGAGGAAGGCCTGTTCACTGTGCAAAATATCTGGGTTCTCCATGGGAGTGTCCGAGAAGCTCCATGTTGGAAATCAGGCAAGTGTTTACTGAGCTAGGGTCAGTGGAAAACAATTTCCCAGGTCAACCAATAAGACGTCTTTTCACCTCCTCATTTTGCGTTTTCTTTTATCTTTATTGGTAACATTCTCCTCTTTGGACACATCGATGAAAAATATTTTTCTGCTCCTTCCTATAGGATTTATTAAGCCTACCTTGGCCATTTCTAGGGCTGTATTTGATAGAGAAAACCCTGTCTTCTTTAGAATTAGTGCAAAGTGGCTCCTGAAAGCCAGGAGGGGATGGTTTGGACAGGCATTTCCACAGGTAACCTGTTCCCCTGGGGAGCTGCCAACTGGCCTTGACGGCGCCAGCTCATAGTATCTGGATCCGACCATCTGCAGTTCACACTTAAGCAAGAAACAATGGAGTGGATGTCTTATAATTTTTTAACCTAGAATTTCTTTTGCCACCCACCACCTAAACATGACAGACCAAATCTTCTGAAGAGTTTTCAACACCCACAGCCTGGCAACTCAGAATAGGAAAAAAATCATGTACAATATACACTTTTTTTTTCTTCCGTGAAGTGACATTTTATCTTACTCTTCTTAAAAACATTTAACTGTCAGCGATGGCTCATGTCTGCTAAATTCTGCAATTTCTCCAAACAACCTGCTTAGTTCTTCAAGACAATGGACAGCTTTATCATAACTTGTTTGCCCAAGTTACAGCAGGCGCAGAGCTGTTTGGTGTGATTGTGAAACAGTGGAGGTTTACCGAGGGAAGTGGTAGGATCTGCTCTCCCAAAACCCAAAAGAGCCCAAGTCCTGCTCTAGAATAGCACATGTTCAGATCTATCTGACATGGTATCAGTGTCCTTGGGGAAGAAATGGCAGACACAAAGCTGATAATTTGAGGGTTTTTTTTGTAATGGACTGCTCCCAACGGTGCGGGCCAGGGTGATGGGAGCCGGTAGAGACATTTGCAGGACCAGAAACAGCAGGGAGGCGCTCCTAGGCCTTAGATGGATGGAGCAGTCACAGGGCCCCAGGAAGAGCAGCTGTACAAAAAGAACTTCCTAGTCCAGACCTCACTGCCTTTCCTCCAGTGGCGCCCATCAGCTAAACTCGTCAGAAGCCAGATGACAAGGACCCTGTTGGTTTAGCCTCCTGGATCTCAGAGCAGGATGGAGAAATATGGACAAGAGATTCCAGGGCAAAGGAAAGAAATGCAGGAAATGGGGATGAGAGAGGCAGAGGTGACCAACCAAATGCTCTGGTTTATCTCTTGGTTCATTCTTTCATTCATCAGGCATGCATTGCTAAGCACACCCTGTAGATTCCCAAGCACCTTGGCAACACCGGTGAAGAGTGATAAATACCTCCTTCTCTCAGGAGCTCAGCTCCAAGCAGTAGCACTGAAAAGAGTTAGAGGAGGGATGGTCAGCAGAGACCCTGAGGGAAGGGCGTAGGTGGGAGGATGAAGTGAAGTCGCTCAGTCGTGTCCGACTCTTTGCAACCCCGTGGACTGTAGCCACCAGGCTCCTCTGTCCATGGGATTTCCCAGGCAAGAGTACTAGAGTGGGTTGCCATTTCCTTTTCCAAGGTGGAAGGATAAGAGTGTTTTAATAGGCCTTCTCCAGTAGTCATGTACAGATGTAGGAGTTGGACCATAAAGAAGGCTGAGTGCTGAAGAATTGATGCTTTTGAACTGTGGTGTTGGAGAAGACTCTTGAGAGCCCCTTGGACTGCAAGGAGATCCAACCAGTCCATCCTAAAGGAAATCAGTCCTGGGTGTTCATTGGAAGGACTGATGCTGAAGCTAAAGCTCCAATTCTTTGGCCATCTGATACAAAGAGCCAGCTCATTGAAAAAGACCCAGATGCTGGAAAAGATTGAGAGCAGGAGGACAGAGGATGAGATGGCTGGATGGCATCACCGACTGGATGGAGATGAGTTTGAGCAAGCTCCAGGAGATAGTGAAGGACAGGGAGCCTGGCGGGCTGCAGTCCATGGGGCCGCAGAGCTGGGCATGATTGAGCGACTGAACACCACCAGGACTTGGGCTGGGCGGGGAGGGGGTTGTCCTGAAGCCCTCAGTCCCCACTTCAGCACCTCTGGAGTGACAAGCTGACCTAGCAACGTCTCAGTGAATCCCAGGACTATGTAAAACTAAGACCATATACGGTTTTGAGTACTTGTACTGTGTCAGGCATTTTACATACAATATCTCACTGAAGCCTTATGATGGCATTGCTGAGATAGATGTCATTTTCCACATTTTATGGATGATGATAAATGAAACTCCAAGAGTTAGGTGTCCTAAGATAACACATCTAATGCTAGAGAAGATGGGATTCAAAGCCAAGTGTTTCTGACACCAAACTCTAAGCTGCTACCCTTAAAGACTAATGACAGAAAAGGATTTAGCAATGGTGTCTGAGCTGGGTTTAAACATCGTGATAACAGCCCCGGGTGTTCTCAGATGACTAGCAGCCAGCGCCGCTGCCCTATTTGAAGAAGCCGCTTGACTTGTAAACCAGTATGAGCTGCCTGCGTTTCCTTGTGCCCTGGCGCACAGAGGCGTGATCTGAGCATCACCTGTTTAAAGCCTCTGATGACACTGCTCTGTGCCTGGAATGAACTCCACGAGCTGTGTGAACAACGGCCCAGCCTCTCCCGCGTCTGAGTGGATCTCTGACTAACCACCCTCTTCTCACCCTACTCTAGCCACCGTGGCGTTCCTTCTGGTCTGTGGGTCAGTTAAGCAATTCCCACCACGGTTGCTGTTCTAGACCTTCCCTCTGCTTAGAATCCTTGCCCCACAAGTCCTCACCAACAAGCTTCTTTTCTTCCTCAACAGAAATGTTCAAGAGTCCTTTCTGACCATGTCCCATAAACGGCCCCCAATCAACCTCTGAAACATCACCCTTCTCCTAGAGTAATGGAAATAAAAACAAAAATAAACAAATGAGACCCAATTAAATCAAAAGCTTTTGCACAGCAAAGGAAACCATAAACAAAATGAAAAGACAACCCACAGAATGGGAGAAAATATTTGCAAATAATGCAACCAACAAAGGATTAATCTCCAAAGTATACAAACAGCTCATGTGACTCAATATCGAACAAACAATGCAATCAAAAAATGGGCAGAAGACTTAAATAGACATTTCTCCAAAGAGGACACATATGGCCAGGAGGCACTTGAAAAGCTGCTCAGCATCGCTAATTATTTATAGAAATGAAAAGAAAGTGAAATGAAATCAAAACCACAAAGAGAGATCACCTCACACCAGTCAGAATGGCCATCAGAAAGTTTACGAGCAGTAGATGCTGGAGACGGTGTGGAGAAGAGGGAGCCAGGTGAGCCTCTTACACTGTCTGCAGGAATGAAACCGGTGTGGCCTCACGGAGCACAGCACAGGACTTGTTTCAAACCCCGAAAACAGAGCCGCCTGTGTGGTCCAGCAACGCCCTCCTCGGCATGCATCTGGAGAAAACCACGACTCTAAAGGACACATGCAGCCCCGTGTTCACGGCAGTGCTGGTTACAAGAGCTGAGACAAGGAAGCGTCCTGAACGTCCGCTGACGGCAGAGGGATCCAGCAGACGTGGCATGTGTACACTAGAATACTACTCAGCCACTAAAGGGAATGAAGCGATGCCATTTGCAAAGACATGGATGAATCCAGAGATGATCCTATTCAGTACGTCAGATAGAGACAAATATTCGACATCACTCATTTGCAGCCTCTTTAAAAAAAATACAAAGCAGAAACACAGGCTCACAGACTTAGAAACAAACGTATGTTTACCAAATGGGAAAGGTTGGGGGGGAGGGCATAAATTAGGAGTTTGAGATTAACGTACATACACGACTGCATTTAAAATAGATAACAAGGACCTACTCCACAGCACAGGGAACTTAACACTCCGTGATAACCTAAAGCATCTGTATCTGAGAACGTATCTGGAGCAGTGTCTGTGAGAGAACAGGCCTGTGTATATGCATAACTGAATCGCTTCGCTGCCCGTCTGAAACGAACACGAGCCTGCTAATAACCGCGCTCAGGCACGCAAGCTCAGTGGCTCAGTCGTGTCCGGCGCTCGCGACCCCGCGGGCTGCAGCCCACCAGGCCCCTCTGCCCGCGGGGTTCTCCAGGCAGGAACTCTGGAGTGGGTGGCCACGCCCAGATCCAGGGCATTTCCCGACCCAGGGACCGAGCCCCTGGCTCCTGCAGTGTAGGCGGACGCTTTACCGCTGAGCCACCAGGGATATAAAACAGAATTCAAAAAAGAAACCTCTGCAATATTTTCTAAATTTTTAAAAATAAATAAAACATCACCTTGGCTTACATAACACTGATCGCTACACATCGTCTCCTGTCTATTTACTCTCCACCCTCATGAGGGCTACTAACATTCAGCATCTTATGCAATGCTGTTAACGTCACCTGCACCACGGATATCGCTGGGCTCCTTAAATGTCTGCCAAATAAATCAGTGAATGAATTCATGGCGATGAGCCGCGACTCAGAAAGGCAATCAGCCTGGTGCATTGATTTATTTATCCTTTAACAGTCACCCATCCTTCAGGTATAGTTTCTCCTTAAATTTCGAGATGAGAAGAGTAGGCTTTAGGGATTGCCAGCCACAGAGCAGGACCACACACGGATCTTCCGACTCCAAGCCCCCTGGCCTTTCAAACCGCCACTGCTGTTCGGCCGAGTCACAGCTCTGGGTGTGAGGCCCCCAAGGGCAGTGGCTTAAGAAAAACCGGTTTTTCTCCACGTTCTCGTGGATCTCAGTGTCTGTGGCAGGTGGAAGGTGCAGCTTCCACCTGTGGGTCCAGGCTGCCTCTTCCAGTCGTTGCCATCTCTGAGCCGGTGCGGAGGGGAGTGGAGTGGAGGGAATGCCGGCGGGAAGCACGCCCCAGAGGGCGAGGTGTGCACCACCGTTGGCGGAGCTGCCGAGGAGGCACGGGAACGGCTGCGGGGGGAGGCCGCTCAGCCCTCGGGGAGCTCCGTGACCAGAGGAAGGAGGGAGAGCCAGAGGCAGGGGACGGTAAGCAGACTTCCAAGCCTTAGAACAATCTTGGTAGACCGGGATTAGCATCGTTTCCTTTTACTGATGGAGAAACTGGGGCTTAAAGAGGTCAGAGATCACACTGTTAGTCGGTAAAAGGCCAGGACTCACCGCAAGATTTCATTTTAGTTCCCTGCTGAACATTTGGTCTGTCTCTCGTCTTCTGTCTCTCAGGTCAGTTCAGCTCAGGCACTCAGTCATGTCCGACTCTTTGCGACCCCATGGACTGCAGCACCCCCAGGCCTCCCTGTCCATCACCAACTCCCGGAGTTTACTCAAACTCATGTCCATTGAGTCAGTGATGCCATCCAGCCATCTCATCCTCTGTCGTCCCCTTCTCCTCCCGCCTTCAATCTTTCCCAGCATCAGGGTCTTTTCCAGTGAGTCAGTTCTTCACATCAGGTGGCCAAAGTATTGGAGTTTCAGCTTCAGCATCAGTCCCTCCAATGAACACCCAGGACTGGTCTGCTTTAGGATGGACTGGTTGGATCTCCTTGCAGTCCAAGGGACTCTCAAGAATCTTCTGCAACACCACAGTTCAAAAGCATCAATTCTTCAGCACTCAGCTTTCTTTGTAGTCCAACTCTCACATCCATACATGACCACTGGAAAAACCATAGCCTTGACTAGACAGACCTTTGTTGGTAAAGTAATGTCTCTGCTTTTTAATATGCTGTCTAGGTTGGTCATAACTTTTCTTCCAAGGAGTAAGCGTCTTTTAATTTCATGGCTGCAGTCACCATCTGCAGTGATTTTGGAGCCCCCCCAAAATAAAGTCTGTCACTGTTTCCACTGTTTCTCCATCTATTTGCCATGAAGTGATGGGACCAGATGCCATGATCTTAGTTTTCTGAATGTTGAGTTTGAAGTCAACTTTTTCACTCTCCTTTTTCACTTTCATCAAGAGGCTCTTTAGTTCCTCTTCACTCTCTGCCATAAGGATGGTGTCATCTGCATATCTGAGGTATTGATATTTCTCCTGGCAATCTTGATTCCAGCTTGTGCTTCTTCCAGCCCAGCGTTTCTCATGATGTACTCTGCATATAAGTTAAATAAGCAGGGTGATGATACACAGCCTTGACGTACTCCTTTTCCTATTTGCAACCAGTCTGTTGTTCCATGTCCAGTTCTAACTGTTGCTTCCTGATCTACCTAGGCAAGTGAGGTGGTCTGGTATTCCCATCCCTAAGAATTTTCCCATCCCTAAGAATTTGGCTGTAATCCACACAGTCAAAGGCTTTGCAATAGTCAGTAAAGCAGAAAGAGATGTTTTTCTGGAACTCTCTTGCTTTTTCGATGATCCAGCGGATGCTGGCAATTTGATCTCTGGTTCCTCTGCCTTTCTAAGTCCTCTTCTACATCTAAACCTCTCTCACGCACACCCACACCCAGAGCTCAGCGTCCCATGCTTCGATGAGGGGTGTCCGTTCTCACACTTGGAATGTCCTGCAGCTTTGGTCTCTTAGAAAGACCTCGACCAATGAGGAAGGAAGATCAGTGTCCGGGGGCCCGGGAGCCTGTCTAGCCTCGGACAGCAAAGCCTGCCTCCTGGAGAAGCGGTCCCTGGAGGCAGCGTGCACTGATGCTCCGGGTCCCGGGTCCCGGTGGAGGGGCTGAGCGGGCGCCGGGAGCTCTGTGAGAACAAGGGGCGGGGCCCTGGTTCCTGAGCATCAGGAGCAAACAGGCGCGGCAGGCCCGGGCCACCGGTCCTTGTGGACTGGGATAACCGCTGCGCACAGCCGCTGTCCTGGTGTCTGTATCAAAGGCACCCCTCTCACGGGTGCCCCAGTTTGGATACACCATGGGCTTTCCTGGAGGCTTAGACGGTAAAGACTCTGCCTGCAGTGCAGGAGACCTGGGTTCTATCCCTGGGTCCAGAAGATCCCCTGGAGTAGGGAATCCACTCCACTATTCTTGCCTGGAGAATCCCATGGATAGAGGAGCCTGGTGGGCTACAGTCCATGGGGTCGCAAAAAGTTGGACACGACAGAGCGACGAACACTTCAGATAAATTATATAGTCACCGTACCAATAGCCCTAATTTACCACTGGTACTCAGCCTTAAAGTGTCAGGGGAGAAACCACGAACAGCTAACACAGAGGAGAGATGCTTAATATGAGTCCTAAATTTAATAGCCATGGTTAAATCCCGATAAGAAATTGATCAACTGTTCAAATTAACAGTAATTCCATGCTGCTGGATAAACCCAAACAATCTAATTATAAAGGTTAATTTTATAATTTCTTCTTAGATTAATTACTGAACTGAGTAAAAAGGTCTTGGAGGGTGTTTTATGCTACAGAATCATTAATGATTGAAAGGTCTAGGAACAGAAACATGCATAGTTACAAATTACTGAAGCCACCTAGGACTTTATGAAATTCTATCTAGGAGAGGCATTCAATAAATAATCCGGAATTCATCTATTTCATGTCCATGCCCTTTGGTTTCAATGACATTCCCATTTTTCAAAACAATATTGAGTTACACTGTACATGGAGTTTCAGAAAAGTTCTTCCCAGTTAATCAAAATTTACTCAATTTGTAGCAGAACAATTTTATTCCCCAGAGGTCATCAGTGACACTCCATATCTATGAACCTGACCAAAAAATCCTAGAAGAAGAGTTGCAGAATGACAGTTCTCAAGGAACTCTGTGACTTGGAATCAGACAGACGTAAAGATCAAGACATAAAAGAAGCTTCTGCTTCGTGAGGTTAGAATGAAATGCAGGATATGTTCATAATCGAAGGATAATGAATAAGAGAAAGAAAACAGCAATTTAAAATGAATTCACATAAAATTGGGACCAACATTTCATAGTAAATGATGAAAACAAAGCAAGTTCCTACAGGATTCAGGGAAATAAGAACTGTGCAGATTTCGGTATAACTTTCCAACAAAATTGTACTTTAGCATACACTGTATTTCATTTGATTCTTGATTTTTCACATTATCAGTGCAGAGAGGGTCATTTAACAAAAATGTGGTAAATGGCCTCTCTGAGGTTCCTTACACCCTTTCACATCCAAATATTTACTTGGGGGCTTATTAGCTGGTCAGCCTTCTGGGACTTCCTCTCCTCTCAATGTCGATCAGTCTGACTCCAACAGGGCGTCATTTATCAAAGTCTTGTTAGCACCCTTGACTTTGAGCAATTCTCACTTCTGTCAACCTCCTGAAATCTTGCATCTTTCACAAAATGTGCATTTTCACTCTGCAATCACGCGCACTGTATGAACAGCGCATTGTTGGATGTTCTATATTCTGAGGTCTGAGCAACAGACATTTATATGATTGGTGGGAACCAACATTAAATGTAGCAAAATGTTTGAATGGGGCTTTTCTGGTCAGCTTAGAGATATGGAGAGTCAGTGATGACCTCTGGGGAGTAAAACTGTTGTGCTACAAACAGGAAGTTTGGTTAACTGGGAAGAGCCTCTCTGAAAGTCCATGCTGAACGGAGGGTAACTTCAGGACTGTGAGGCCCAGCAGGCAGTAGTTCTCCTTGGAGCCCCATGCCAGCTGTGCAGCAGCCTTAGATAATGGGCTCCGGGGGTGGCCAGGACTCCCTAGAATTTCAGGTCCAGGACCTGAGTCCATCAACCTGTGCTATGGTCTGGAGCAAGTCACTTTGTTTCAATGACCCCCCCCCGCCCCCAGCTCAAGAAGCCCAGGTCCACTCTTGGGGATCCCAGGAGCCCTGCACACGTGTTCTGATGTGCATGTTCTCAGGGGCTCTGCTCAGACGTTTCCTCAAAAACACTCAAACCGTTAGTTGTGAGGCTTCTCGCGTGCTCTCCAAAGCTGCTGCCAGCACTCACAACCTCTGATTTCTGACTTTCTCTGGGCCAAACTATCTGTGAGGAATACAATTAAGCCAGAGGGTGGGGGGTGAGGGGACCTGTTATCTGTAATCAGGACTGAAATGTGGGTAGGTAATCCATCTGTTCCAACCAGTCTACCTCCCAGCAACCTCTGGAAACTTGTTTTGAGAAGCTAAATATTTTTAAGTTTGCTGTTTCAGGAGAGGCAGAACGCTGTATAGAAGATGTAATAATGCTTGTGCAAGTCATCAGAGAAATACTGGGCACTCAGCTGAGTCTATGTCTAATGATTTGAAACATCATTAATAACTATCTTCAGGTATTACTAATTATGACTAAAATCACTGCAAATACCAGAACCAGACAGATAGAACATGACACATAACATCTGATGTGGACAGAGCAAGTAAGGTTTCTGAACTGGCCTTTAATACAGTTATTCCAAACCTTGACATCATCATAGCTAAAACTTTGTTACTTACTAAGTGCTAACTTTATATTTAAAACTCTATAAAGATGATCTCAACATGACATTCCTGTAACAGCAAATACAAGTGGAAAACAGGAAACTGCTTTGACAACATCAGTTTCACTCTTAAAGCTCTTTAGAATCTCCTTTGTTGGACTCAAACAATCTGTATCTCATTTATCTATTCATCAGAAATAAAAGGGACTCAGGATGGGGAAATTTGGTATGATATTACTGAAATAGTGTAAGCTTGAACTCATAAAATCTTAAATGATAACAGTGGATGGGCTAAGGCCCAGGATTGTAGGGAAAATAGCTTATATATTTTTATTTAGCATCCATAAGCAAATAGAGTCTATCTCAGTGTAAGAAAAATTTATGAGAAACCTGAAAGAGGTTATAAGGACTGAGTCAGTTATAATGAGAGGCTAGGACACAGAAACTGTGAAAGCGATTTGCCATCTACTTTCTCAGCCATAGAAAAATTTCAATTTTTAGAGGGCTCTGGGAAAACAAATATGTTGGACTCCAAACCAAACCATGCTTCCTTACAGATAAGAATATACATATGAACAAAACGATTGAACGTGTATGGGGAAACGAAGCATTGCTTACTAATTCAAATATATGCCAGGACTTATATTCAAATTGGATAGAAATATTGGGGAAGGGACAATAGGAAGGAATTACTTTTCCACCGCCAAACTGCCAAGAGCTTATTCAGATCACAGATTTTCAAACATCACACCATGGTGAAAGTAAATCAAGAGTTTCAGAAGAGATGTGCGGGTTTCTACGGCCTCACATGCACGTGGCATGCTAAGGGGACCTTCTGACACCCGTCTCCCTAGCTTTCACCTCCCCTCCTTCTTGCGCTCGCGGGTCATCCAAGGGCGCCCGCCTCTCCCTACGCTACGTCTGTGCAGCTCCGTCGGGGCCCCAGTCGCGGCCCTGGCTCAGACCCCAGATCGAGGCTGGTCAGTTCCAGCACCACGTCCTTCAGGCCACAGTGACGGGGAGAGTAACGGGATAACCAAGCTGGCTGCGGGAAGATCGAACCTCCGGGCTGTAGGAGGTTACTGAAAAGACCTCTCCAGATTCCGACAAATATAGGAGCTAGCTACGGTAGCGACTGTGTCAGGCACCGCCTCGAGGAGCCAGAGGGCAAGACACGCCCGATCCCAGCCCTAGACCGCACCCTGAACTGCACGCGGCATCCAGCGAGCCTGTCCTAGTCTGGAACCGTTTCCCCAGTCCGCACTCTGAACCGCACACGGTATTCTGTGATCATGTCTCCAAGACCCTGTCTTGTCTGGAACTGTTTCCCCGTCTTTCTCTGACTTTCCTGACCTTGAACCTTTGGAAGATGACAGGTCAGCTGTCTTTGGAGGGTTTCTCAGCGTGGGTTCTCCTGATGTTGCTTTGTAGTTGGGTTCACATTATGCATTTTCAGTTAGGCCATCACAGCCGTTCTGAAGATCTCTTATCAGGTGGCACAGGATCTCGATTTGTCTCATGACGGATGATGTCTGTTTACTTCGGCCCGTGGATGAGGTGGTATCTGCCGGATGTTTCCACTGCAAAGTTCTCCCTCCTGCAGTAAGCCTTTTATGAAAAAGTACTCTGAAATTATTTAATCACACTATTTTTAATCAAATTTTGGCTCCTTTGTTTCTCTGATTTATAGTTTCCCGTTTCCTTTAATGTGTTATAGCCTTTCACCAGTGTTATTTATTCTGATGCACAAATCGTCCTCCATCTGTGAGTGGGAGCCCCTTTTTGCTTCTTTGTGACCTGTCACCATCAATCTCTGATCACTAGCACTTCCTTTTCTGACTCAAGGTGTTTCAGGCTCATCTTGTACTTTCCCTAGCCCAGCCCTAGGATCAGCCATTTCTCCAGTAAGCCCTGGTCTCTTCTAGTGGCAGATGGCTTCTCCAGACCAAGATCTGGGTATCAGGATCATCATTGCTTCTGGCATCTCACTGGACGAAGGCAGGCCATGTATGTGTGTACGTGCACACACACAAATGCACTGACATCTGTATTTCTGTATCTGTGTATACAGAAAACCACGGATTCACACTGACCTATCCAAATCCAATCAGTACCAGAGAGTTGATTCTACTTTTCTTCCGCTCCCCATTTGCAACTCCCTTCCCTGAGAGGAAAAATATCTGGATTCCATACCATTGGTATATGCAGCTATCGCATCAGCCTCCCTGGATGTAAGGGGTCACCGGTCTCTGCCCGCAACGGGGACACCCTGACGTCTCTTCCTGGGCTCTGCTCTGACGCGGCTGCTCCCGTGGAGATGCCCTCCTCACCCGGCTTGGCCCGGCACTCTCCGGCAGACACCCCTCAACCTGGGATCCCACTGCCCTTCTCTGCAGGGGCCCCCCACTCCTGGGGACCCCCGCCCTGGTTTGGCGTACCCTGCTCAGCCGGAGATGCCCCCCGTCACTCCTGGGGGCCCCCCCTGGTTTGGTGCACCAGGCTTCGCGCTGAGATGCCTCCGCGCCTCCCCGGACGCCGTGCCCACGTTGGCCTCAGGGCTCCCCCCACCCTGGCGCCCGGACCTTCCTCATTCTGCATACAAACTGCAGTGCAGGGAGGAAAGAGGAAGACTGGAGCTTTCGATGTTTTAAAGGAAACTTTTTGCGCTTTAAACAATCACTTCGGTGCTGAAAAGTGAGCCATTCTTTTTGACTGGAAAGAAAGAAAGAGAAGGAAGTTTTGAGGTGTCCAGTAGTGGTCTGGTCCTCTCTTAGGCTTTTTGCTGAAGGTAATCGATGAAGGGATGATGGATGGCTTTAAAGAAGCAATAGGTACATCTATGGCTCAGTGGTAGGGAACCTTCCTGCCAAGGGCAGGAGACACAGGAGACCCGGGTTTGATCCCTGGGTCAGGAAGAACCCCTGGAGAAGGAAATGGCAACCTACTCCAGTATTCTTGCCTGGGAAATCCCATGGATGGAGGAACCTGGGGGGCTACAGTTCAATAGGCAGCAAAGACCCAGACAGGACTGAGCATGCATTCCTAAAGAAGCAGATCCCAGCATAAAGTGCTTTTCCCCTTCACCGGCAAGGGAGACAACAGGCCTAGGCAACGACCATCCCCAGCCCAGCCTTGGGGAGCCTCAGCTTGCTTCTTCAGCTAACTGTACGTCATAGAGGAACCTGCAGACGGCCTCCCGGCCCACGGCTCTGGCCTCCTGGGCCGCCCTGGCAACTGGGCCCTCAAACATACTTTTCCTTTGCTACAGGAGAGATCATGGTCTGGGAGGCTTCAGAATTTACCTTCAAAGCTTTGAAAATAAATATGGGCCTTGTATACAGCGTGCTACTTAATGGAACCCCTACTGTTTAGGAGAGTGGGTTACTAGTGATTTGATTATTATTCATGAATTCTATGAAAATCTGGATGATCATTTTATCCTGGACGGGAATTACAAATGATGATAAAGGAAAGCATGAATGTTTTTAATAGCCCAGTGTGCTTGTTCACACACACAGGAGGAGAGGGACGCTCGTATTCATGCGCTGGGGGCTGTGGTTCAGCGGGACTAGGGGCCTCCTGGACCCCAGCCTGCGCGCTGGGCCCTGCTCCTCGAGAGGACATCATGGGGCCCACCCAAGTAACAGAGTGAGGAGGGAGTTCACGCAACAGCCCCGAATCCCCAGGAAAGGCCTCGTCGGTCTTAGAAAACACGCCTGCTCATGTTTTACATTTCTGGGAAAGACTGGGGACATTCTTGCCCCTACGGAAGACACCTTCCCATTCTTAGGTGAAACCAACCTAGACAGCATATTAAAAAGCAGAGATTATTTTGCCAACAAAGGTCAGTCTAGTCAAAGCTGTGGTTTTTCCAGTAGTCATGTATGGATGTGAGAGTTGGACTATAAAGAAAGCTGAGTGCAGAAGAATTGATGCTTTTTGAACTATGGTATTGGAAAAGACTCTTGAGAGTCCCTTGGACTGCAAGGAGATCCAACCAGTCCATCCTAAAGGAGATCAGTCCTGAATATTCATTGGAAGGACTGAAGCTGAAACTCCAATACTTTGGCCACCTGATGTGAAGAGCTGACTCATTGGAAAAGACCCTGATGCTGGGAAGGATTGGGGGCAGGAGGAGAAGGGGACGACAGAGGATGAGATGGCTGGATGGCATCACCAACTCGATGGACATGGGTTTGGGTAAACTCCGGGAGTTGGTGATGGACAGGGAGGCCTGGCGTGCTGCGGTTCATGGGGTTGCAAAGAGTCAGACACGACTGAGCGACTGAACTGAACTGGACTGTTGTGATTGGGCAAAACCGCTGGCTCTCAGCCCCTGCCTTGCAGGAAAGTCGCTCTTGGGTGAGTCTCTCGAGGGCAAGCGCTCATGCTTCGCCGGAGCAGGCTCCTGCCAGCAGTGCAGTGGCCGCCCCAGTCCTGCTCCTCTGGGGGCTCCCTGTCGGGACGCGTGGGACAGCAGACTGACTGCATCCTTAGTCTGAGGCCTAGAAGCCGTGGGCTCACGACTGGGTACTTCTGGGCACTGTAGCAAAAGAGAGAAATAAGGAATACTAAAACTGCTTGGCCAGCCTTAGGACTCGAGTATTATGCTTTCGTTTTCTTGAGATCAAGAGTCAAAGTGAAGTGTGTCTTCAGGGGTCAGTCCTAACTATGGAAGGCGGGCCTCAAACCACTGGAGGGAAAGCAAACAGCAACCCTGTGACAGGACAGCTTGCTTAGAAGACAATATTCCAAGGGAAAATTATTAAACTATAAATAAAAACTTCTAAAGAAAAGTCTGAGGATAACAGCACTGTGTTCACTGAGTCTTTAAACACACAAACACACACACATATGCTTGCACGGCCTAATTCCAGGGGATTCATTTTGCTTTAAGAGATAATAGAGATCACAGAAATCCCTGTGTGCTTTTGCTTGAGGGTTTTTGCCTAAAAAATTATTTTGCTCTAAACTTTAGGGAGTATCAGGATCACCCAGGAATTTGCTTACAATGCAAATTCCATAGCTCCATCCCCAAAGGCTGTTTTAAATGATACAAAAAGCATACTCTGAGAAATAACAAAGTGGAGAGAAAAGAGCTAGGGTGTCACAGGAGCCAAGATGCTTGGCGTGACTCAGCCGTGACTCAGCCTGCAGGTTGCTGGGAGAAAGGCAACGGCTGGCCTCCCTTGGAGATAAAGCACTGAGTAAGTTATATTAGAGTAATATCACTACCGTACATAGTTGCTTTTTCAAAAAGCAACAAGAAATATAACAATCCAATTATTATAACATATTATTTCTTGTCACTTTATTCTCATTCTTTTTGCAGATCCAAATTTTCCTCAGTTATTACCACAAGATACACATGTATAAAATAGTGCTGCCTCCCCTCCTCTCTACTTTATTTCACAGAAGTCTGATTCCGTGTCTCCAGCTGGCATCCCTGACACAATGGCAAAGTGCTCCATCTTGGTTATCAATTGGTTTAATGATGATTCACTGTATCATGTCCTTCTTACGTTCAGTGAACATGCAGTTTGCTTCCAGTTTTGCTCTGTTGAATACCTTCATTCCTATAACCCTTGACATTTTGAATGAATGCCCTTCTTTCTGGGCATCTTGATTTTTAACCCGTGAATGCACCTCTCCCATCATCTTCCCGTCAGGTCGGGGCCCAGGCACAGGTTCAGCCTGCGGGCCTTCAGAGCACAGCGGCTGAGGGCTAGGAAGCCAAGGACTCTCAAAATCTACTGAAGGACATTAAGAAGGAAAGCGGTTTCTTTCTGTGCTCTTGTCCAAGTCTCTGGAGCAATCATAAGAACAAAACAAAAAAATTCCAGGCTTCTTGTGGGGCTCAGAGAAGAGCTTATAAGCTTTTGGGGATGGAAAGGAAGGAGAAAAATGAAACATAAAGTGCAACCTGAGGAGGTGGCTCAAGAAGGCAATTCACCGAGATCCTGAGCTCACCTCCTCCCACGGACATACCGAATCGACAGCTACGCATGCAACAATTTCCTCTGAAAAAGGTCTGAAAACTAGCTGACAACTCCTACACGTGTGGAAAATGAGAAAAAAGCCACACTGAAGTGGGCCAGAGAGGCTGAGACCACAAACTCACCCTGAGGTGAGACACGCCAGAGTGCCCGTTCTGCTGGCCAGTAGGGCTGGACCACTGCAGTCCCAGAGGACCCAGATTTGCATAATATATTTGCATACTTCAGAGTTGCTGCCTGAAGGTGTGGCATCCAATCAGCCTGAATCTAGGTGCTGAGATTCTACCTCTCGGGACCCTGACAGGTCTTGGAACACCTTCAAAAGCTGAGAGCTAGTGAAAAACAGCAGTAGATTGTCTACTTGGACAATCTCAAAGGCTCAAGGGACAACCAAGAGCTAGGACAAGGTTGAATAAGGTCCACTTCTGACACAAGGCCACTCCGCCATGGCTGGGAAAGGCGGCTGCTTCATCTGCTGCACAGAAGCAAACACAGAGAGACAAGAAAAAGGAGAAAGCACAGGAAAGTGTTCCAGAGGAAGAGTAAGATAAAATCTCAGGGAAAAAAATTAAAAGGAGCAAGCCATCTGCCTGATAAAGAGTTCTAAGTCATGGTCATAAAGTTGGTCACTAAACTTGAAAGAAGAGTGGATGAACACAGTGAGAACTTCAACTGAGAGACAGAAAATATATGAAAGTACCAAACAGACATCACAGACCTGAAGAATACAATAACTGGGCTGAGAGATACAACAGAGAAGGGTTCAACAGAAGACCAGATGAGGCAGAACAAAGGATCGGTCAACTTGAAGACAGGCAATGGAACTCCCCCATTCAGAACAGCAAAGAATTTTTAAAAAGTGAAGATAACTTAAGGGATTTATGGAACAACATCAAGCAGATGCTGCTGGAACAACATCAAACATTTGCTTTATAGGACTCCCAGAAAGAGAAGAGAGAAAGGTGTAAAAAAATCACCTGAAGAAATAGTGGCTAAAAAGCTCCCTAATCTGGGGAAGGAATCAGACATCCAGATCCAGAAAGCCTATAGACCCAAATAAGATGAACACAAAGAGGCCCAAGACACAGTATAGTTAACATGTCAAAGCTTAAAGACAAGAAGAGAATCTTAAAGCTGCAAGAGGAAAGCAACTTGTTTTGTGCAAGGGAATTCCCATAAGACTATTAGCAGATTTTTCAGCAGAAACTTTGCAGGCCAGAGGCATAATATTAATATATTTAAAGGGCTAAAAGGAAAACACTCCTAATCAAGAATACTCTGTCTTGCGAAGTTATTATTCAGAACTGAAGAACAGATTAAGGGTTTCAGATAAGCAGAAGTTCATCCTCACTAAACTGACGTTAAAAGAAATGTTAAAGTACTTCTTTAAGCTGAGAAGAAATTAATAACAAGAAAACGTGTGAGAGTGTAAATCTGACTGGTAAGAGTAAATATATAGTGAAGGTAGTAGATTAATCACTTATAAAGCTAGTATAAAAATTAAAAGACATAGTAACAAAAATAAGTAAAGCTACGACTTCCCCCGTGGCTCAGTGATAAAGAGTCCACCTGTAATGCAGGAGCTGCAGGTTTGATCCCTGGGCCAGGAAGACCCCCTGGAGGAGGGCATATGGCAACTCACTCTAGTACTTCTGCCTGGAGAATTCCGTGGACAGAGGAGACTGTCGGGCTATAGGCCATAGGGTCACAAAGAGTTGGACACAACTGAAGGGACAGCATACACGCACACACAATAGTTACTTAAGGGATATATAACGTGGTAAAAATCTGACATCAAAAATACAAAATGTGGTAGGGGAAGAGAACAATGTAGAGCTTTAGAACATGTTCAAACTTAAGTTGTTACCAACTTAAAATATTCCGTTATAAATACAGGTTGTTATATGTAAGCCTCACGGTAACAAAAAGCAAAAATATATAGTAAATGCACAAAACATAATGAGAAAGGAAGCTAAGCATAGCTCTAAAGAGAGTCATCAAACCGAAGAGGAAGAGCAACGTAAGAATAAAGGGCCAGAGAGGAGCCACAACACAACCAGGAAACAGCTTTAAACCCAAGTCTGTATCTGTCAGTAAGTACACTTTAAAATGCATTGCATTCTTCAGTCAAAAGACACAGAGTGGTGCATAGGCTTAAAAAATAAAACCCATCTATATGCTGCCTATAGGAGACTCATATCAAATGTAAGGACATACACAGACGAAAAGTGAAGAGATAGAAAAAGATATTCCATGAAAATGGAAAGCAACAGAAAGCTGAGGCGGCATACTTATATTTAACAAAATAGATTTTAAAACAAAGACTGTAATCACAGACAAAGATGGGCATCACATATTATAAAGGGGT
This sequence comes from Odocoileus virginianus, assembly GCF_023699985.2. Lineage (NCBI taxonomy): Eukaryota > Metazoa > Chordata > Mammalia > Artiodactyla > Cervidae > Odocoileus > Odocoileus virginianus. The sequence continues at coordinate 559,347 of NW_027224270.1, forward strand.
TAAGCCAACAATGATTGACATTTAAAAATATTTGAAAACGATATGACTTTGAAAATATTTATGCCTCCAACATAGGAGCACTTAAATATATAAAGCAAATATTAATAGACCTAAAGGGAGAAATAGACAGAAATACAATAATAGTAAGGGACTTTAATATCCCACTTACATCATTGAATAGGTATCAGCCTTAAATGACACAGTAGACTTAATAGATATATACAGAACATTTCATCCAAAAGAAGCAGAATATACATTCTTCTCAAGTGCACATGAGACATTCTCCAGGATAGAGCATACTCTTGGTCACAAAACAAATCTTAATATATTTAAGAAGAGTAAATCAACAAACATCTTTTCTGATCACAATGATATGACACCAGAAATCAAACAAGACAAAACTGGAAATTCCACAAACATGTGGAGATTAAACAACATGATACTGAGCAACCAGTGTGTCAAAGAAGAAATCAAAAGAGAGATCAAAAAACACCTTCAGAAAAATGAAAAGAGAATCACAACATAACAAAATTTATGGGATGCAGCAAAAGCAGTTCTAAAAGAGTTCATACTGGTAAGTATGCACCTCAAAAATAAAAATAATCTCAAACAAACTCAAGTAACCAGGAAAAAAAACAAAAAAGAACAAAATAGTAGAAGGAAGGAAATAACAGTGAAAATAAATGAAATAAGGACTAAATAGAGAAAAGAAAAGATGAATTAAATTAAGAACTGGTTCTTTGAAAGATACAAAATTTTAGCTGGACTCATCAAAAAAAAAAGACAGGATTCAAATAAAGTCACATATGAAACAAGAGATGGTACAACAGACACCACAGATATACACAGGATCATAAACAGATATCTACAAGTAATTATATGCCAACAGATTTGACAACGTAGAAGAAATGGACAACTTCACAGAAACATGTAATCTTCCAAGACTGAATTATGAAAAAATGGAAAACCTAAATAGAATAATTCAGTTCAGTCACTCAGTCGTGTCTGACTCTTTGCGACCCCATGGACTGCAGCATGCCAGGCCTCCCTGTCTATCACCAACTCCAGAGTTTTGCTCAAACTCATGTCCATAGAGTCGGTGATGCCATCCAGCCATCTTATCCTCTGTCATCCTCTTCTCCTGCCCCCAATCCCTCCCAGCATCAGGGTCTTTTCCAGTGAGTCAGCTCTTTGCATGGGGTGGGGGGCAAAGTATTGGAGTTTCAGCTTCAACATCAGTCCTTCCAATGAACACCCAGGACTCATCTCCTTTGGGATGGACTGGTTGGACCTCCTTGCAGTCCAAGGGACTCTCAAGAGTCTTCTCCAACACCACAGTTCAAAAGCATCAATTCTTCAGCACTCAGCTTTCTTCACAGTCCAACTCTCACATCCATACATGACCACTGGAAAAACCATAGCTTTGACTAGACAGACCTTTGTTGGCAAAGTAATGTCTCTGCTTTTTAATATGCTGTCTAGGTTGGTCATAACTTTTCTTCCAAGGAGCAAGCATCTTTTAATTTCATGGCTGCAGTCACCATCTGCAGTGATTTTTGGAGCCCAAGAAAATAAAGTCTCTCACTGTTTCTATTGTTTCTCCAATATTTGCCATGATGTGATAGAATCAGGTACCATGATCTTAGTGTTTTGAATGTTGAATTTTAAAACAGAATTTTCACTCTCCTCTTTCACCTTCTTCAAGGAGGTCTTAAGTTACTCTTCACTTTCTGCCATAAGGGTGGTGTCATCTGCATATCTGAGGTTATTGATATTTCTCCCTGCAATCTTGATTCCAGCTTATGCTTCATCCAGCCCAGAATTTCTCATGATATACTCTGCATATAAGTTAAATAAGCAAGGTGACAATATACAACCTTGATGTACTCCTTTCCCAATTTGGAACCAGTCCATTGTTTCAAGTCTGGTTCTAACTGTTGCTTCTTGACCTACATACAGATTTCTCAGGAGGCAGGTAAGGTGATCTGGTACTCCCATCTGTTGAAGAATTTTCCACAGTTTATTGTGATCCACACAGTCAAAGGCTTTAGCGAAATCAATGAAGCAGAAATAGATGCTTTCTGGAATTCCCTTGCTTGTTCTATGATCTAATGCATGTTGGCAATTTCTTCCCTAGTTCCTCTGCCTTTTCTAAATCCAGCTTGAACATCTGGAAGTTCTTGGTTCACATACTGTTGAAGCCTGACTTGGAGAATTTTGAGCATTATTTTGCTAGTGTGTGAGATGAGTGCAATTGTGCAGTAGTTTGAACATTCTTTGGCATTGCCTTTCTTTGGGATTGGAATGAAAACTGACCTTTTCCAGTCCTGTGGCCACTGCTGAGTTTTCCAGATTTGCTGGCATATTGAGTGCAGCACTTTCACAGCATCATCTTTTAGGATTTGAAATAGCTTAGCTGGAATTCTATCACCTCCACTAGCTTTGTTCCTAGTGATGCTTCCTAAGGCCCACTTGACTTCACACTCTAGGATGTCTGGCTCTAGGTGAGTGATCACACCATCGTGGTTATCTGGGTCATTAGGACCTTTTTTGTACAGTTCTTCTGTGTATTCTTGCCACCTCTTATTATCATATTCTGCTTCAGTTAGGTTCATAGCCTTTATGTCCTTTATTGTGCCCATTTTTGAGTGAAATGTTCCCTTGGTATCTCTAATTTTCTTGAAGAGATCTCCCGCTTTTCCAGTTCTACTGTTGTCCTCTATTTCTTTGCATTGATCACTGAGGAAGTCTTTCTTATCTCTCCTTGTTGTGCTTGGTAACTCTGCGTTCAGATGGGTATATTTTTCCTCTTATCCTTTACTTTTCACTTCTCTTCTTTTCTCAGCTATTTGTAAGGCCTCCTAAGCCAAGCATTTTGACTTTTTGCATTTCTTATTCCTGGGATGGTTTTGATCACTGCCTCCAGTTCAGTGTTGTGCACCTCCATCCATAGTTCTTTAGGCACTCTATCAGATCTAATCCCTTGAATCTATTTGTTACTTCCACTGTATAATCATAAGGGATTTGATTTAAGTTATACCTGAATGGTCTAGTGGTTTTTCCCTACTTTCTTCAATTTAAGTCTGAATTTGGCAATAAGGAGTTCATGATCTGAGTCATAGTCAGCTCCTGGTCCTGTTTTTGCTGACTGTATAGAGCTTCTCCATCTTTGACTGCAAAGAATATAATCAGTCTGATTTCAGTATTGACCATCTGGTGATGTCCATGTGTAGAGTCTTCTCTTGTGTTGTTGGAAGAGGGTATTTGCTATGACCAGTGCGTTCTCTTGGCAAAACTCTATTAGCCTTTGCCCTGCTTCATTCTGTACTCCAAGGCCAAATTTTCTTGTTATTCCAGGTATTTCTTGACTTCCTACTTTTGCATTCCAGTCCCCTATGATGAAAAGGACATTTTTTTTTTTTTTTTTGGGTGTTAGTTCTAGAAGGTCTTGTAGGTCTTCATAGAACCATTCAACTTCAGCTTCTTCAGCATTACTGGTTGGGGCATAGACTTGGATTACTGTGATATTGAATGGTTTGCCTTGGAAACAAACAGAGATCATTCTGTCATTTTTGAGATTTGCATCCAAGTACTGCATTTTGGACTCTCTTGTTGACTATGATGGCTACTCCATTTCTTCTAAGGGATTCTTGCCCACAGTAGTATATGTAATGGTCATCTGAGTTAAATCTACCCATTCCAGTCCATCTTAGTTCACTGATTCCCAAAACATCCACTCTTGCCATTTCCTGTTTGACCAGTTGCAATTTACCTTGATTCATGGACCTAACATTCCAGGTTCTTATGCAACTGTTGTTCTTTACAGCATCAGACTTACTTCCATCACCAGTCACATCCACAACTAGGCATTGTTTTTGTTTTGGCTCAGCCTCTTCATTCTTTCTGTAGCTATTTCTCCATTCTTCTTCAGTAGCATATTGGGCACGTATCCACCTGGGGAGTTCATCTTTTGGTGACAAACAAAATAATTACTAGCAACAAAATTGAATTGATAATTGAAAACCATCCAATAAACCAAAGTCCAGAGCCTGATGGCTTCACTGGAGACTTCTACCAAACATTCATAGAATGAATACCAATCGTTCTCAAATTCTTTCAAGAAACAAACAAACAACAACAAAAAAGAAAACAATTTCAAACTCATTTGATAATGCCAGCATTAGCCTGATACTAAAACCAGAAAAGAACACAAAAGAGAAAATTATCGCCAATATCATTAATGAACATAGATTAAAATATCTTCAATAAAATATTAACAAATTAAATTCAACAGTTCACTAAAAGAATCATACACCATGATCAAATGATATTTATTCCAGGGATAGAAGAATGATGTAACAGTGATAAATCAATCAACATGATAAACCATATTAACACAATGAAGTAGAAACACCCATATTATCATCTCAGTACATGCAGAAAAAGCATGTGACAAAGTTCAATATTGACTTACGATAAAAAGTCTCAACAAAGTGGGTATAGAAGGAATGTATCTCAACATAATAAAGGCCACAAATGACAAGTCCATAGCTAACATCATAGTCAAAATTGAAAACCCACAAGCTTTTCCTCTAAGATCTGAAATAAGACAAGGATGCCCTTTCTTGCCACTTTTATTCACCATAGTACTGAAAGTCCTAGCCAGAGCATTTAGGCAAAAATAAATAAATAAATAAATAAAGGCATCAAAATCAGAAAGGAAAAATTAAAACTGTCTTTATTAGTAGATTACATGATAATATATATAGAAAACCCTATTAGACTTCTATATACAGAAAATCCTATTAGACCAAAAAAACTGCCTGAACTAATCAATGAATATAGTACAGTTGAAGGATAGAAAAGCAGTATACAAAAATCTGCTGTGCTTCTATAATCTAATAATAAACTATCAGAAAGAAAAATGGAGGAAATAATCCCATCTAGAATTGCATCAAAAAGAATAAAATACCTAGAAATAAATTTAACCAAGGAGGTGAGAGGTCTGTACACTAAAAAGTATGACATTGATGAAAAAAATTGAAAAAGACACAAATAAATGAAAAGACATCTATGCTCATAAGAGTTAACAATGTTAAATATCCATACTACTCAAAGAAATCTAGAGATCCAATAGCAAACTCTGTGAATAAATTCCAATGACATTTTTCATAGAAATAGAACAAACAATACTAAAATTTGTATGGAACCACAAAAGACCCTAAATAGCCATAATAATCTTCAGGAAAGTGAAGGAGGCAGCATACGCTCCCTAATTTCAAACCATATTACAAAGCTGTAGCAATCAAAATAGTATTTGGGGCGTCCCTGGAGGCTCAGCGGTCAAGAATCTGCCTACCCGTGCAGGAGGCGCGGGTGCAGTCCCGGGTTTGGGAAGACCCCGCCTGCTGTGGAGCGACTGAACGTGTGCAGCCCAACTCCTGAGCCTGTGCCTCAGAGCCTGGGTGTGCAGCTCCTGAAGACTCGGGGCCCTAGAGCCCGCGCTCCACAACCAGAGCCGCCCCGCAGCGAGGAGCTCACGCACAGCTAGAGAGCAGCCCTCACTTGCCGCAGGAGAGAAAAACCCACACGCAGCAACAGAGGCCCAGCACAGCCATAATAAACATAAAATAAAATAAAATAAAACTGTGTCTGGTAGGCATACAAGCACATAAATAGGTCGATGGAACACAATAGAGCCCGGAAACAAAACCATGCATATATGGTCAATAAATTTACGATAAAAGAGTCAAACAGATATGGTTGGGAAAGGACGGTCTCTTCAATAAATGGTGTTGGGAACACAGGACAGCCACATGCAAAAGGATGAAACTGGACCATCAGCTGACACTATGTGTGTGTGCGTGCTAAGTCACTTCAGTCATGTCTGACTCTGCGACCCCATGGACTGTAGCACGCCAGGTCCCTGTCCATCACCAACTCCCAGAGTCCATCCAAACCCATGTCCATTGAGTCGGTGATGCCATCCAACCATCTCATCCTCTGTCGTCCCCTTCTCCTCCCACCTTCAATCTTTCCCAGCATCAGGGTCTTTTCAAATGAGTCAACTCTTCGCATGAGGTGGCCAAAGTATTAGAGTTTCAGCTTCAGCATCAGTCCTTCCAATGAACACCCAGGACTGATCTCCTTTAGGATGGACTGGTTGGATCTCCTTGCAGTCCAAGGGACTCTCAAGAGTCTTCTCCAACACCACAGTTCAAAAGCATGCATGTGTGTGTGCTAAGTCATCTCTGACTCTGTGACCCCGTGGGCTATAGCCTGCCAAGCTCCTCTGTCTGTGGGATTCTCCAGGCAAGAATACTGGAGTGGGTTGCCGTTCCCTTCTCCAGGGGATCTTTCCAACCCAGGGACTGAATCCATGTCTCTTACTTCACCTGCATTGGCAGCGGGTTCTTTACCACTAGCGCCACCTTCACTATACACAAAAATTAACTCAAAATGGATTTAAAGACTTGAGTGTAAGAACTGAAACCATAAAACTCTTAGAAGAAACATAGCGGTAAGCTCCTTGACTCAGTTTTAGCCATGATTTCTTTGGATCTGACTCCAAAAGCAGAAATAGACAAGTGGGATTACATCAAATCCCAAATCCTCTGCACAAAGGAAATCATCAACAAAATGAAAAGACAGTGTACTGAATGGGAGAAAATATTTACAAACCCTAACAGTTCTCATCATAAGGAATAAAATTTGTAACTATGTATGATGATGAATGTTAGCTAGACTTATAGTGGTGATCACTTTGCAATATATACCAATAGTGAGTCCTTATCTTGTATACTTGAAACTAACATAATATGTCAATTATACCTCAACAGTAAAAAAAAAAATGTAACCTGAAAGCTTATAAAATGATAATATTTAACATTTGTTGTTGTTTTTAGTCACTCTGGGTGTTCGACTCTTTGCGGGACTGCAGCCCGCCAGGCTCCTCTGCCCATGGATTTCCCAGCAAGAACGCTGGAGTGGGCTGCTGTGCCCTCCCCCAGGGAATCTTCCCGACCCAGGGATCGAACCTGCATCTCCTGCATTGGCAGGCAGAGTCTTTACTGCTTAGCTACCAGGGAAGCCAATAACTGACCTAGAATGCTTACTATTGGGGACTTTGAAAGTGTTTGAATAAATAGCACCCATCTTCCCTGATCAAATTCTAAAGAAACTGAGGAATAAGACAGAAGGGTGGCAGATAGTGGTCAAAACAGCATCTTTGTTACTAATAAAGGTAAGATGGGAGAATGGCTTTATTCTTTGAGCAAATGCTTTTCTCCAAGGCATTTCCTAAGGCATGCAAGTCTCTGAAAATACCTTTGTTGGGCCCTTGTCTATATAAATAACTAATTAAAAATACATTATAAAACTCAATGGCCCATGTGAGGTATTGTGATTCATCAATCATGATTTAGCACCAATAATGAGAAAAGAAGGTGTGTTTACATATTTGTTTATGATCCAACAGCACATGTGAAGGTTTTTCATACTATGCAGGAACGATTTCTTCCTGTCCAGATCCAGGAACCATTTATTCATGTTCTTTATTATCCTATGCAATGTTTCTGGCTAATTTCATATTTCCCACCATGAGGAAATGTTAGCAATAGCATCACTCACGATGCCACAGCTATCAGAACATGTTTACATGGACACAACATAGGTCTCCTTGCCTCTGCAGGCTCCTCCTTCCATTTACTTAATGCTGGCTACATCATTACTCCTGATGCTGCTGGACTGTGGATACCAGCTTCCGATGGCTCCATCAGAGGTTGCTACTGTGCTTCACGGATGACGGTCACACCTGCAGGTCCCATCTAGAGTAGGCAGGAAAATGTGAACAAAAATTCATCCTCTAGATATGTGAAATGTACTGTTCTGAATTTTACGGCATAAACAGAACAGGGCATCTTCCAACTGGCATCCTCTCTAAACTCCTCAGGCTGCAATCGCTTCATTCCTAGAACTGATCTCTTTCCATAGGGACCACACCTCTGCCTTCCACACACCATCATCAGGGAGAAGGGATGTTGGTGGATGGAGGAAGCAGCTCCTTTGGTACAAGAAACTCTGATCCCCCGTCCAGCACAGTTTAAGACCAGCCTGTGAGAGACCGTATCACCATGACCCGAGGCAGGAGAGGACGTGGATGCAAAGGGCCTGCGGGTGCGGTGGGGCGCGGTCTCGGGGTCCTCAGAGAAGACGGCAGGCCACCCTGGCGACGGCCCGTTAGCGGGAGACACTCACGGTCAAGCCATCCTCCTGGAACCAGAGCCGGGCGTGGGGCCGCAGAACGACCTGCAGACGTGAGGGCCGGGATCTCTGCACGTCTCCGCGGGCCCACAGGCAGGGCGATAAAGCCGAGGATGCACCCGAGGGCACACGCCGGATCCAGGGTGCACACTGATCCTGCCCAGAGGGTCCCCCTGTCCTGCTGGCCCCAGGCCCTCGGGGGTGACCTGGGAAGGAACGCAGAGGCGGAGGGGCCCGTCTCAGGCACTAAAAGCTGAGGATGCACCTGAGGGCACACGCCGGGTCCGGGGTCCGCCTGTCGAGCCGCGCGTCTCCGCGGGCACTGTCAGGGTGGTAAGAGATGAGGACGCAGCTCTGCGGTACAGATGAGGCGTGGGGTCCAGCAAGCTGCCTGTCTCACAGCTGATAAATGCGTCAGTCAGTCAGTCAGTTCAGTCGCTCAGTCGTGTCCGACTCTTTGCGACCCCATGAATCGCAGCATGCCAGACCTCCCTGTCCATCACCAACTCCCGGAGTTCACTCAAACTCATGTCCATAGAGTTGGTGATACCATCCATCCATCTCATCCAATGCCCTCCCCTTCTCCTCCTGCCCTCAATCCTTCCCAGCATCAGGGTCTTTTCCAATGAGTCAACTCTTTGCATGAGGTGGCCAAAGTATTGGAGTTTCAGCTTCAACATCAGTCCTTCCAATGAACAGTCAGGACTGACTTCCTTTAGGATGGACTGGTTGGATCTCCTTGCAGTCCAAGGGACTCTCAAGAGTCTTCTCCAACACCACAGTTCAAAAGCATCAATTCTTCAGTGCTCAGCTTTCTTTCACAGTCCAACTCTCACATCCATACATGACTATTGGAAAAACCATAGCCTTGACTAGATGGACCTTTGTTGGCAAAGTAATGTCTCTGCTTTTTAATATGCTGTCTAGGTTGGTCATAAGGGGTCTGGGTTTAAACTAAGCCTATCAGACTGACGAAGGAGAGAAGTGAAGGCAGGGAGGAGAGGAGGGGAGCGGGGAGAGATGGGGAGAAATGGCCGGTGCCTCTTACTTCTGCAGTCACCAGGATTGAGGGGTACTTTTCTTCCCTTGTATCGAGTGTGTAGGTATTGTCTCAGCTTCCCTATTCCCAGGCTCAAGAAAGTCTGCACAAACAACCTTAAGTTTGTATTTCCCTTTGAAAAGAAAAAGATGCTCTCCTTGGGTGCAGTGAAGCTTATCCTCACTTTTGGGAACATCATCTCTTACTTTTAACAGATTACTAGAGAAGGCCATTACTCAATTTACAAGACAAAGCGTTCCCTTCAAATGTGATTTTTTTTTTTAAACCTAGCAGGTTCCCTCCTTCAGAACCACGAAGCAAACACCATCTCCCAGGGATGACTAATCAGCGTTATCCTTAAAAAGCTCAGAAATTTCACCCTGTACTTTCATCTTCATAAAAGGCCTGTTGTAAAAAGCAAGCTCTTGGAAATGCAAAGGCAGGAGAAGCCCTAGTCTGGAAGAAATGAAGTACTCCTCATCTTCTGCCTGGAGCTGGAGGAGCAGTTTCCCAGGAGGCTTTCGCGTTTCCAGGGAGGAACAAGGGGGAAAACGGGCCCAAGGTGAGAGGCTGAATTTTCTGCAGAGGAAGTTCAACCAGGGGAGGAGAAACGAGCTCCTTTAGGACACGAATTGCAGAGCGTCTTCCGGAACCAGAGCGGCTGAGCTTGTGCGGGGACCGGAGGCAGAGCGCCCAGCAGCGGGGTCTGGAAGCCGCCCGGGAAGGGGGCGTACACAGCGCTGCGCTGACTGCGGACCATCCCGCAGCCGACAGAGGGCTGGGGGCGGGCGCGCGCGGGGCGGGCCGGGGGCGGGCCGCGGCCCCACACCGAGGGCCGAAGGCCCTTCCCGCCCTGTCCCCCGGAGCCTGGATTCCGCGCCCCCCTCTTCCAGCCTCAAGGTCAAGTCGGGCAAAGCCTGTTTGTGACCCTCGACCGCGGGAGACCCACGCGGTTTCAGGAGGGCCTCTGAGAATGAGTCAGGTGGGGGAGGTCGAAGCCAGAACAGCTGCCCTAGGGACACGGCCCTTTCTGAGGAACAGGGGTCTCTGTTACACACAAACACGCATCTGAGCATTCTTTGGTCAGCGTGGTAAAAGGCGTAGCTATCAAGCCCACTGCAGATGGATAACAGGCATACAGCATGTACATGCTATATGTCCTTTATTTCTCAGCTGCCTTTTGAATGTTATTAAAATGTCTTCTGACACCCATGGCACGTATTTTAGAACTCTTCAGAGGTTCAGCGTTTGCGCTGCAAGAGCACCACACACCTACTGAGAAATTCCTCAGGTTCTAGAACCACTGACGCTGCTTTTCCGTCCTGTCTCATTCTAGCTCCTTTCTCTGCCACTTTGTTCTACCTCTTCACCCCAAGCCTTTCATAACTCAAAACGGGCCCAGAATGGAAGAATAAACATAGAAATTCATAAGCAAAATCTTGATCTGCTTATCTGTCATTATTTCCCTACTTGGCCTGCAGGCACCTGAGGACCTGGGCACAAAGCAGGTTTAAAGGCAAGTACAACCTATATCTGATCTATGCTTGCTGCTGCCCTGACTCACCGGAGGATGACTCTGGGCAAGAAAGCGGAGGCAGAGTCTTGGGCATGGTCAGAAAACCTCCTCCAAGTCTTAGCTCCAGCATTCTGCTTGTATGATCATGGCCAAGCCACGGCCTCCTCCTTAGGTGAGGTAATATATTTGTAATTTAATTGTTCATTTTTCATTGATCCAAATACAAAGCAGTCTATGGATAGGAAGGCACCTCCTGCCAAGTCGCTTGGGCAATGCTCTCCCAGCCTCCTGTTTCTGTAGACAATGAGGCCGTGTGTATTCATTAACCGAGGGGTTGGCGATCTGGCACAGAGACTAGTTAGGACAGGAGACCATGCATTCAGGGCGAGGGACAGCAGAGCCCTGACACGCAGCCGCATTCAGCCACAGCCCGCTTCCCACCCTGGATGGTCAGTGTGCAAACAGCAGGCTTACTTTGACCACAGTGCTGCTCTTGCTTACTCAGAGAGTTGGATACTGGCCAGAGGCACTGCGGGAACCACAGAGAATGACAAGAGGACGGTGGAGGCACAATTCTGTCTGCAGTGGATTGGAAACATACATAAACATCTACATCTGCCGAGATCTTTCAGGTTCAGTTTACCTTAGTTCAGTTCAGTCGCTCAGTCATGTCTGACTCTTTGCAACCCCATGGACTGCACCACGCCAGGCCTCCCTGTCCATCACCAACTCCCAGAGTTTACTCAAATTCATGTCCATTGAGTCGGTGATGCCATCCAACCATCTCATCCTCTGTCGTCCCCTTCTCCTCCCACCTTCAATCTTTCCCAGCATCAGGGTCTTTTCCAGTGAGTCAGCTCTTCGCATCAGGTGGCCAAAGTATTGGAGTTTCAGCTTCAGTGTCAGTCCTTCCAATGAACACCCAGGACTGATCTCCTTTAGGATGAACTGGTTGGATCTCCTTGCAGTCCAAGGGACTCTCAAGAGTCTTCTCCAACACCACAGTTCAAAAGCATCAATTCTTCTACAGTCAGGTTTCTTTGTGGTCCAACTCTGACATCCATACATGACTACTGGAAACACCATAGCCTTGACTAGACGGAACTTTGTTGGCAAAGTAATGTCTCTGCTTTTTAATATGCTGTCTAGGTTGGTCATAACTTTTCTTCCAAGGAGTAAGTGTCTTTTAATTTCATGGCTGCAGTCATCATCTGCAGTGATTTTCAGTTCAGTTCAGTCACTCAGTCATGTCCGACTCTTTGCGACCCCATGAACCACAGCATGCCAGGCCTCCCTGTCTATCACCAACTCCCGGAGTTTACCCAAACTCATGGCTGCAATCACCATCTGCAGTGATTTTGGAGCCCCCCAAAATAAAGTCAGCCACTGTTTCCACTGTTTCCCCATCTATTTGCCATGAAGTGATGGGACCGGATGCCATGATCTTAGTTTTCTGAATGTTGAGCTTTAAGCCAACTTTTTCACTCTCCTCTTTCACTTTCATCAAGAGGTTCTTTAGTTCTTCACTTTCTGCCATAAGGGTGGTATTACCTGCATATCTGAGGTTACTGATATTTCTCCAGGTAATCTTGATTCCAGCTTGTGCTTCCTCCAGCCCAGTGTTTCTCATGATGTACTCTGCCTGTAAGTTAAATAAGCAGGGTGACAATATACAGCCTTGACCTACTCCTTTTCCTCTTTGGAACCAGTCTGTTATTCTATGTCCAGTTCTAACTGCTGCTTCCTGACCTGCATACAGGTTTCTCAGGAGGAAGGTCAGATGGTCTGCTATTCCCATCTCTTTCAGAATTTTCCACAGTTTATTGTGATCCACACAGTCAAAGGCTTTGGCATAGTCAATAAAGCAGAAATAGATGTTTTTCTGGAACTCTCTCGCTTTTTTGATGATCCAGCAGATGTTGGCAATTTGATCTCTGGTTCCTCTGCCTTTCCTAAAACCAGCTTGAACATCTGGAAGTTCATGGTTCACATATTGCTGAAGCCTGGCTTGGAGAATTTTGAGCATTACTTTGTTAGCATGTGAGATGAATGCAATTGTGTTGTGGTAGTTAGAATATTTTTTGGCATTGCCTTTCTTTGGGATTGGAATGAAAACTGACCTTTTCCAGTCTTGTGGGCATTGCGTAGTTTTCTAAATTTGCTGGCATATTGATGCTGGGAAAGATTGAGGGCAGGAGGAGAAGGGGACGACAGAGGATGAGATGGTTGGATGGCATCACCGACTCAATGGACATGAGTTTGAGTAAACTCCGGGAGTTGATGATGGACAGGGAGGCCTGGCATGCTGCAGTTCATGGGGTTGCAAAGAGTTGGACACGACTGAGCGACTGAACTGAACTGAGTGTAGCGCTTTCACAGCATCATCTTTTAGGATTTGAAATAGTTCAACTGGAATTTCATCATCTCCACCAGCTTTGTTCATAGTGATGCTTCCTAAGGCCCACTTGACTTCGCATTCCTGTATGTCTGGCTTTAGGTGAGTGATCATACCATTGTGATTATCTGGGTCATGAAGATCTTTTTTGTATAGTTCTGTGTATTCTTGCCACCTCTTCTTAATATCTTCTGCTTCTGTTAGGTTCATACCATTTCTGTCCTTTATTGAGCCCATCTTTGCATGAAATGTTCCCTTGGTAGCTCTAATTTTCTTGAAGAGATTTCTAGTTTTTCCCATTCTATTGTCTTCCCCTGTTTTTCTGCACTGGCCACTTGGAGAGGCTTTCTTATCTCTCCTTGCTATTCTTTGGAACTCTGCATTCAAATGGGTATATCTTTCTTTTTCTCCTTTGCCTTTTGCTTCTCTTCTTTTCATCAGCTATTTGTAAAGCCTCCTCAGACAACCATTTTGCCTTTTTGCATTTCTTTTTCTTGGGGATGGTCTTGATCCCTGCCTCCTGTACAATGTCACAAACCTCTGTCCATAGTTCTTCAGGCACTCTGTCTATCAGATCTAATCCCTTGAATCTATTTCTCACTTCCACTGTATAATCATAAGGGATTTGATTTAGGTCATACCTGAATGGTCTAGTGGTTTCCCCTACTTTCTTCAATTTAAGTCTGAATTTGTCAATAAGGAGTTCATGATCTGAGCCACAGTCAGCTCCCGGTCTTGTTTTTGTTGACTGTACAGCTTCTCCATCTTTGGCTGCAAAGAATATAATCAATCTGATTTTGGTATTGACCATCTGGTGATGTCCACGTGTAGAGTCTTCTCTTGTGTTGTTGGAAGAGGGTGTTTGCTATGACCCAGTGTGTTCTCTTGGCAAAACTCTATTAGCCTTTGCCCTGCTTCATTCTGTACTCCAAGGCCAAATTTGCCTGTTATTCCAGGTGTTTCTTGACTTCCTACTTTTGCATTCCAGTCCCCTATAATGAAAAGGACATCTTTTTTGGGTGTTAGTTCTAGAAGGTCTTGTAGGTCTTCATAGAACCATTCAACTTCAGCTTCTTCAGCATTACTGGTCAGGGCATAGACTTGGATTACTGTGATATTGAATGGTTTGCCTTGGAAACAAACAGAGATCATTCTGTTGTTTTTGAGATTGCATCCAAGTACTGCATTTTGGACTCTCTTGTTGACTATGATGGCTACTCCATTTCTTCTAAGGGATTCCTGCCCACAGTAGTAGATATAATGGTCATCTGAGTTAAATTCACCCATTCCAGTCCATTTTCCTCGTCGATTCCTAAAATGTCATTCACTCTTGCCATCTCCTGTTTGACCACTTCCAATTTACCTTGGTTCATGGGACTTAACATTCCAGGTTCCTATGCAATATTGCTCTTTACAGCATTGGACCTTGCTTCCATTACAGTCACATCCACAACTGGGTGTTGTTTTTGCCTTGGCTCCGTCTTTTCATTCTTCCGGGAGTTATTTCTCCACTGATCTCCAGTAGCATGTTGGGCAGCTACCGTCCTGGGGAGTTCATCATTCATTGTCGTATCTTTTTGCCTTTTCATACCGTTCATGGGGTTCTCAAGGCAAGAATCCTGAAGTGGTTTGCCGTTCCCTTTCCTAGTGGATCACGTTTTGCCAGAACTCTCCATCATCACCCGTCCATCTTGGGTGGCCCTACATGGCGTGGCTCCTAGTTTCATTGAGTTAGACAAGGCTGTGGTCCGTGTGATCAGATTGGTTAGTTTTCTGTGACTGTGGTTTTTATTCTGTCTACCCTCTGATGGAGAAGGATAAGAGGCTTATGGAAGCTTTCTGATGGGAGAGACTGACTGAGAGGGAAACTGGGTCTTGTTCTGATGGGCAGGGCCATGCTCAGTAAATCTTTAATCCAATTTTCTGTTGATGGGCAGGGCTGTGTTCCCTCCCTGTTATTTGACCTGAGGCCAAACTATGGTGGAGGTAATGAAGATAATGGCGACCTCCTTCAAAAGGTCCCAGCCCTGCAGCAGGCCACTGCCGACCCACGCCTCTGCCAGAGAGTCCTAGATACTCCAGGCAAGTCTGGGTCAGTCTCCTGTGGGGCCACTGCTCCTTTCTCCTGGGTCCTGGTGCACAAGGTTCTGTTTGTGTCAAGAAGCTGCTTCCGCACTCCTGTGTAAGTTCTGACGGCTCTATGGTGGGGTTAATGTTGACCTCCTCCAAGAGGGCTTATGCCATCCCCTGTCCACTGTGGACCCGCTCCTCGGGAGACACCCAAACCCAGTTCTGTCAGTCTCTGTGGGGTCTCTGGGTCCTGGTGCGCACAAGGTATGTTTGAGCCCTCTGAGCGTCTCTGGTGGGAATGGGGTTTGATTCTAAATGTGATTTCACCCCTCCTACCATTTCAGGCAGAAGACAGTAAGTCCATTTAATATGTTTAGGATCCTCTCCTTAGTCTCTTTGGGCTTATTCTATGTGATTATTAATGATGATTACCAACTTGAGTAGTTTTTTCCCTCCAAATGCTAGGTTAGGTTATTGAACTTGCAGGTTAGTCTATTCAGAGTCTAAGGGACTTTGATACCCCCCTTAACATCAGCTGAAATTTACTTCCTTTATGCTCACCTTGAGTGTTAGCTTGCTGGCCTGTGCAGGAAGCAGCAGAACAAGGCCCTGATGGGCACTGGGCTGGAATCCTGACTTGCTTCCTCACCAGCCATGTGACCGTCGGCCACTACTTAACCTTTTGATGCCTTTGGGGATTTAAGTCTACATCTAACAATTGTTGGTCCTCCAGCATCGTGACCAAAACTTACTTATGTACCGGAGGTTAGTCAGCCAGCAGGAAGCCGGTGACTCAGAACTGCCCGCTTTCTGTTGCATTTTCTGGGGGAAAACAAACTTGACGCCTCTGTGTAAATGCCCCAGAGCGCAGGGAGGAGGAGGGGAAGGTAATAGAACACAGCATGGGGAAAGGTGAGACACTGTCCTGCTTTGCTTCCATTACAGCCAGCCCCATCTGTCTCTGGAAGAAAGCTCTTCCCAGCTTCCTGGATTGTGAGACATCATGACCTTCTGGGGGCCGTCGGGCATATAACCTCCCGAAAGACCTTCAGCTTATAAACGCGGTGACAGAGCTGTAAGTCACTGGGAGTGAAGGGGGCTGCTGGGAGCTGGCCCCCTTGCAGGCTCAGCGCGTTCATCTTTCCCCTGCTTTGGTTGTCTCTCACTTGGGTGATCATGGAAAAGCCCTGAACGCCAGGCACACCCCAGGCCAAGATGAACCCCTTCCCATCCGGTGAGTTCAGCTGCTTTGGGAAAAATACGTAGTCGAGTCTCCTCAACACGAGACACTTGAGGCAGCCAAGGAGGCTGGTGATCTTGTTCACAGTAGTGCTAGAGGCGGCACTTGGTAAACATTTACTAGAGAGAGCAGGTCAAGATAAAGGGTTCATTTGTTGGATCTGATGAAAGTGTTGTTTCCACAGATTCAGGGAAGTTGTCAGGCTATGTCTAATATATTATTTTACAAGGCAACTAATTTTTACTAAAAAACTTAAATGTCTTCTTTCAGGTGCTATTTACTCAAATAGATGTGAGCCATAATCACAGTTCACTTGTGATTCTTCATCCAATTTAGGGAGCGCTTGCCTTCCAGACAAGGTTGATTTTGTAAGGTCCCCGTGTCTATCCTCATCTGCCTGAAAAATTAAACTAAAATGAAAACTCTGACATTCTTCCGTGACTCCAAACTGAAGGTACTGCTATACTGGGAATGAAGGCTCCTTGGTCCAGACCAAGAGGGAGTAACTTGTGGAGGCCCAAGGCCGATCAGCATGATGGTATGTAGGGAGGCCCCTTATAATAGTTGTAACATCTGAGGTCTTTTAACAAGAAAACAGGAATAAAATAGACAGGAGAACTAGGGCACAGATTAAATGCCTGTAAAGAACTTAAAATATCACCTAAGGACTAAAATCAAAAGGAAATCCTGTGTCATATGTTTGTTCCTACTGACTACAAGTGTGGGGACAAATGCCCACAGCTTCTGAGGCAAGGACTCCAGGGGCCTGAAAAGAGCAGGGCTTGTCACTTACATGCAGACGTCTGCACTAGTGAGGTCTCACTGGCTGAAGAGACAAGAGGATGCTACATACCTCTCAGGCTAGAGACAGCCTCCGCAGCAGACGTCTGCACTAGTGAGGTCTCACTGGCTGAAGAGACACGAGGATGCTACATACCTCTCAGGCTAGAGACAGCCTCCGCAGCAGACGTCTGCACTAGTGAGGTCTCACTGGCTGAAGAGACAAGAGGATGCTACATACCTCTCAGGCTAGAGACAGCCTCCGCAGCAGACGTCTGCACTAGTGAGGTCTCACTGGCTGAAGAGACAAGAGGATGCTACATACCTCTCAGGCTAGAGACAGCCTCCGCAGAATAACTTCAGAACTCCTCCAAATTAGACAAAGGGAGGGCATTCTCACAGATGTTAATGGTGACTAAGAAACTTCACCAAGTAGGACATTAGAACTTTAGTCAGCAGTACATTACCTAAGGCAAAAACGTCTCTCTGTAACAATTTATCAAAGTAATATGAAAAGGAAAAACTAAACAAAGTATTTTTCAGAATTTTAAACAGGCCACCTCTCCCATCTTAAAAACTCAGACATCATTTCAAACAACTTGGTTAAATACTCACACCAATCACACTGTTCCTACCCAGGAAGGTGGCATGAACCAACCAGAACCCTGGGGTTTCTGCTTCAGAACCAGGACTCAATTTTTTCATTTGTGAAATTTGTGACAACATAAACTACTCTGCAGACACATTATGAAGATTAGCTAAAACAGAGAGCCTAAAACAATGTCTAATATTTAATACTTCATAAATTGGAGCTATTCTTAGAATGTAAAAACACACTTTTCCCAACTAATCTGAAGAAGAATTGCTGTTTTATAATCAAAGAAAAAGAAATCATGGTGGCTTACTGAATGTCTCTGACAGTGAAGGGCTAAGATGTAGTATTTTTCCCTGCATTAGACCTCCTCCCTCTAATATTCACTAAAGAACTGCATATGATTATAAATTAAAAAGAAAATGGAATAAATTGCCATATCTAGGCATGTTCAGTTCAGTTCAGTCACTTAGTCATGTCCAACTCTTTGCAACCCCAGATTTAGGAATGTAGCCTTTTAGTAAAACTGACATTAATTTTCTTTCTTTTGATTTAATAAAGTTCCCATGTCGAACTCTTTTAGCTCCTAAGAAGTGATTAAGATGCTTTTAAGATTTTTAGCTAATATGTTCATCAATCCTAAAAGGCAGTGCTAACATCAAACAATGATAGAAAGCAACTGTATTTCCCCCTCATTCTGCACACCAACAAAGAACATTTTTTTTGAAACCTTTACCCATGCACAAACAGTAGTACTGAACCTTTAATTCAGAGTCCTTACTTTATAGAGAAAGCAGAAACAGAGTGATTAAGTGACTTGTTAAGGTCACATTAATTCAAATATCATTCATTTTTGAGAGAAAAAAGGTAGATTCCCAAAATTACAAAAATGAGGTTGACATTGGTCACTCATCAAATTCTAGAGGTTAACAGATGGCACGCGAGCAGCTAGGAAGGAGGTAGCATGCCTTCACCAAGAGTGAAGCATTTCCAGGTAACTTCATTTGCTTTCCTGATTTAATATACTAGCAAGATTAGGCTACTTCCATAGTGCTTGTCAACCACACCGGACAGTATTTCTTATTCTTACAGTGTCCTTTTAGGAAACAAGCATCTAAGCGACTAGTAGTTGCTTCAACAACTGTACCCAAAGCACAGATTGGTGGGTCAAGGTAATCTAGAGGGCCGTCTACAGTGGCATTCTGAAGACAGCCTGTATCCTGTTTTGTTCAGTATTTATCAGTAACCTGGAGAAAGCCTCTAAACACCAAAGACGTGCTTCATCAAAACTGGGACTGACACAGGCTGGGAGAAGAATCAAGATTTGACACAGACCTTTACAAGTTAATTTTAGTAAGGATGAATGTAGTCCTTCAATTAGGTTAACAGGAAACTGTGTAAGTAATTATTAGGAACCAGCCTGGCTTACCAGCAATACCTTGAGGTTTAGCAAAAGAGAATAATGTGATACATGTGCCTAAAAATGATGGTAATGATAATAATACTGCCAACATATACTAGTCGTAATGGTCATATGAGAATCACCTCAATGATGCTAATAATGCTTCTGGATCCTGCTTTAGTCAGACCACAGAACTGTGTTTAGTTCTAAGCGATGCATTATACTTGAGAGACTGAAATAGTCAATGCCAGCTGGTCTAGAATAGGTACCATGCCCGATCTGAGAAAACTATGAAGCCTGAGGGGAGACATGAAGAGGTGGCCACGTAGCTTCACATGTGTGCTGTTTACAGGAACGTGTGGGTGACACTTCTGTAATAATGAAATCCAACTCTTGTAGGGGTGCTGAATGGCTCAACCTCTGGAAGGCCATCAACCACTTCTGTATAGCCGAGTTCTCTTTAAGCCTCTTCTTTCTTAGATCCCAGTGGAAGGGCTATAAAATCATGTGTTCAGGAGCCTATTCCAGACTTCCTGTTAAGACCTGTGTTCTTTGCTATTAACACTAAATGCTCAAGGAGTTTATGTTATAGAAGTGATATGACTACACAATTAAATACTAGAAATGACCACTGGGTATATCCTGTTTATTGTTTATGATTTACACGAAAAATGATGGTCTGGGGTTGTAGAACAATAAACCAATCATTACATTTAGACCTGGGATTTTGAAAAGCTTGCATTCCATTTTAACAGTTCACATATATTTAACAGCTTATATATAAATCCAGATCACAAATAATCTTAAAGAGTTAAGTTAGCTTAGAGATAAACAAGAAACACAAAAGAAAACCACACAGATTTACCTTTAAATATCAGCATTCATATTACAAGAAAGAAAATGTTAAAAAAAAATAAAATTAGGTCAAGTCACTTAACATATAATAGAGAAATAAGAGAAACAATATTTTAATTAATACTAATACTTCTAATTTACCATCATACATTCTTTACTTTTTCAAAATTTAGTTGCCTTAACTTGTCAGCCTCAGATTATACCAGCTTGTTACAATGACAATTCTAAAACCTCAATTTTCTTTTTTACAGAATTTTTAAGCCAGCTCTTATTGAACTTTTCTCCTTCACAGCAGCTGTTTATAGATAGTAGGGAGCCAAGAACGAAGGGTGGAAACAGATGGAAAGCAAAAAGTACAACAGCTATCTTAAGTTCAGCTCTCAACACTGCTGGTTGAATTTGGAACCAAAACCTCTTAACAACTGGCAGATAATAGCTAAATCTTAATAGGCAAAGAAGAAATATTTTCTTTCTGACAGCTGCTATCTAGAAGAAAACCAAGGTCCCATTATACTGCCTAAATATAATGTGTGGCTTATTACAGAGAAACCTGTAACAATGTCAGTTTAACCAGTAAGTGTCACAACTGATCATTATTACTTAAAGGAAACAAACAACAACAACAAAAATCACACTAACCACAAATTTCCACAATATACACATGAGAATTAACTTTAATCTGATTTGACCCCTTGACACTAACTGATTATCAATGAAATGTGGTATGGAAAGATCACAGAGTAGAAAACAAGCAAAGATTGTTTATACAACAGTGACTATATACATCAGAAGAAAACATGCTACCTAATGCAACATTAAGGCCTGAATGTAAGCATTTCCAAGTCACAGATGCCCCAAAGAACCTCTAAATTACAAAGTCACCACATTACATGCATGCAATGTTCAGTTTTGTTTTACCCATAAAAGGATACACAGTATTTTGCTGTAAATACCGACACATTTACAATATATGCAAAAATTAGAATGCAAGTTTTATGTTCCTTATATTTAAGCCTCAAATGTGCCAACAGTGAAAATTCATTTATTTTTAAGAATGGAGAAAAGAGATGGAATATAAATACTCAGAGAAATTACACAAATAAAACGTAAACTTTGCATTTGGGAAACCATATAAACCATTCCTTTTTGTGTCCAAACTAAATTATCAATGTACTACTTGGATGGATGTACACTCACTATGTGCTTTACTATTTTACTTGCTCAAATGTGGCATTCTAAGACCCATCATCATTCTCCGGTCTTGGTATTTAAAGCATCTGTAAGTTAAATATCATGTCCATGTTGATATATACTTGCCTACTGGGTGGGACCACCTAAACAGAGAGCTGTGCAGTCTTAGTTTGGTCACATAATTACAGAGATGACTCTGTGGTCACGTTTCTCTTTAAAAAAAAAAAAATACTGTGAGGAAAGCAGATTTCCTCTCTTGTGTAAAAGCTGATGAACAGGTCTCTTTCAGAGGATAAATTTGAGGTCAGCATCTTTTTTCTTCTATAGACAGGAAATTAACACCAGAGCTGTGTTACCTGTTCAATTCTGTTCACACAGTTACTAGGGAATCATACAATTTATTCCTTTTTCATCCACAGCTTCATTTGACACTATTTCCATTCTGGGTGAATAGTTTTACCAAAATATATTAGTGCAAAGAAACAAAGGCTGATAATGTAATACGAATAATCTCTGTCCAGCAATACTTTAGAATAATAAATTATAACAAAGGAAGGTTTAGACATGCTGTAAAAAGGTATGGTCAAATCTGTCCTGAACTTCATCAGTTTGATGCTTTATATAAGATAGTACAATTAACTTTCTAGTTTTTTTAAGGATTCAGATTTTCCTTTGGGATATAACAGAATGAGTGTTTTAAAACACTTCATGCTTTTTTTTTCAGACTTTCCAAAATATTACAGAGTCAAAATTACCTTTAACTATATCCAATATTTGTTACACAAATGTGCCATGAGTGTTCTGGACCTTTAAGTATAACTTTAGACATACAGAAAGGATCTCATAAGGCCATCTAATTCATCTCACTGCACCAAGCACCGAGTCCAGGAGATTGTTTATATTCTTTACTAACTTTACTTTATGCACATCCACCAGTTCAAATATAATAATTAATTTTCTACCTAACCATTTCAAGACTACAATTAAGACATAAACATTTTGTGATGCTCTAGCCAGAAGTTTTGTTTGGCATTCTAGAAAGTCTTAATTTGATAGAGTAGATACCTTCTTACAAAACCACTCAGTATTACGAACTAAGAGGTTTTGATGAAGCAAGAGCAAAGGGACCAAAGAAAAAGCATGCTTTAGAATTCATTTTTATTTCCAACGAAACCAAATTTTACTACTGTTGTGATCACAATCTTCACATTTGATGCAAATAGGAAAGCTTAATTATAATCACTTAGTGGCAGTACTCCAGACAAAACCAATAATGTGTGCCACACAGATGATTATTTCTTCTGGAGAAAATTAACTGATAAGCTTGACTTTACAATTAATAACATGTTAAACTAAAGAAAATGGATGCACTACTTCAACATTCAGCTTGAAAACGTTTAGTACTTTCTGCAAACCTAACTTAAGTTTAGAAAGGTTAATATTCTCTTTCTAAACTATGGCATAGACTATATATAGCATTTTTAATATATTTATATATAATTATTTGCACATCAGATTTAGAAGGAATCTGCAGATTTACTTTGATAGACCGATCTCATTCCAGTGGGAAGGTTGAGGGGGCTTCTGCAACACTGTCGTTTGCAGGGGGGGCGTCACGATCAGGCTCAGAGGAAGCAGCTGCAGGTGTCTCCATCACAGCGGGCGGGAAGTGCCGGCGGCACACGGGGCAGGTCCCGGACTGGAGGGAGAAAAACCAAGGGAGAAAAAAGCAAGTTCGCAGCCAACAAACGGCAAGGTCTGAATTGCTACCAAGTATCAGAACAGTAGCATTATCCTAAACAAGTCAAATAATGTAAAAGAAAAATGAACATCAGCCTACAAAATACAGAGAAGCAGAATTCTGAGGGGATTTCCCCTCATCCCAATTAGACTCTTACTTTCTTTGAGGGGAACAATGTCTCCGCATCAGTTTTGTATGTTATATGGGTCACTAATCTTTTCTTCAGTGAGTCTTAACTGAGTATCTACTATACTCTCCACTTCGGACTGGTACTACAAGGGTGAGCTAGGAGTCGCAGGGCATGTCCTCCCCTGAAGTGAATTATTATGAATCTATGATGTAAGTATTAAGAGAAAGCAGAGACCTAGTTAATTCACGTATTTATTAGGTCAAATCATCCCCCTAGGATCTTCCACATACATAGTAAAGCCTCACTCTGGTGTGGTAGATACATCAGAGCAGATGGACTGCAGCCCTTCTTTATAAGCCATACACTTCCTTTTCAGAAAGTTAAGAAGAGTTAGGTGCCTTCTGAAAAATAAAACAAATCAATGAGGGAAGGTGGGACAGGGAAAGCAGTTAAGACTGGGAGTACATGATTTCAGGACCAATGGCAGATTACAGAGATTGCCATCTGGTGATAGATAATCCCCTCACAAATCTTCTTTTTCCCAGAGATCTCCCTGGTAGAAAACAGGTTGAAGAAATCATGCTGTTGAAGGTGACAAAGATATGTATCTTGGGAACCTTCGCCCCAGAGGAAAGGCTTCACACTATGCTGCTTCCTGACAGGAGAGAGACTAAAGAAAGTACGACTTTGGGTTAAGGCAAAATCACTGACAATTCAAGACTGTACAACATAAGTAATATTGACAATTCAAGAATTTAATTCAGCAAACAGGTACAGTGCACTTGCCATAGAGATGGAACCAAAAGAGCAACATCTGAGAGTCAAGTAGAGGAGTCCAGTCTCAACCAAGCACATTCCAGGCATGGAGCCTTGCATGAGTGACAGCTACTAGGAAATGAGAGTAAGGACACCAGGATGTTCCAGAGTTGTTATCAGGACTAAGTGGGAAAATGCACATGAATCATCTAGGAGTGACACACAGCAGGCACAGACAACCCGAGAGCCTTCTTGAGGTTCTGATACTATTGTGGAAGTTTAAAGGAAGGGGATGCTAAGAATAAAAAAGGTGGAATTTAAGCTGGACTCCCTAGAACATCTATTTTTATAGTAAGGGGATGATCACACCAGGCTAGGCAGACATGAGTAAAGGTACAGAGGAGTAAATCTGAAGGACAGACTAGATCCCAGAAGGCCTTGAAAGTCTAGACAGAAACTTAAGATATTATAAAGGAATAATGAACACTTCTGAACTGGATTTGGGAGATATTAACCAGAATTTTGACAGAGATGAAGTGGCAGTAGAAGGGGAGCAAAACCAAAGCAAAAGAAGGGAAAGAACAGGGAGGAAGGAGAGGGTGGAAGTGAGAGAGGGGAAATGAAAGGAAGCGGTTATAGAGGAGACAGAGAGCCGTATCTGTAAGTAATCAAGCTGGGAAAGTGATCTGGGAGCTTCTACTGAACTGCATGTAAATATCCTTTATGCAAGAATAGAGTTCACTGAGATTTAAAGAGTACTTTTTAAAGTAATTCAAATATACTTAAAAATTATTGGGTAAACATTAAAAAACAGTATATAAAAATTCACATCAGAGGTACTTGGTCGGTTATTAAATATCATACACATTTTTACTTTACATTTTAAATATTTTATTGAAGTTAGTTGATTTAGAATGTTTGTTAATTTCTACTGTATGGTGAAAAATGATTCAGTTATGTATGTATTCTTTCTCATATTCTTTTCCATTATGGTTTATCACAGGATATTGAATATAGTTCCCTGTGCTATACAGTAAGACCTTGTTGTCTATCCTCAGTTTTGGAGATACCGTCTCATATTAGCAGAATATCTGTACAATGTTACAGTGAGTAGTCCCAAACACTTCCTGGCTTAAGATATTTTTGAAAACATCAAATTTCAGAGATATAATCAAGATCTAACTAGTTTTATCCTAACGTCATTTTCTTATATTGTTTTTTAGAAAACTTTAGTATGTTAAAGGGATTCCCTGATGGCTCAGGTAGTAAAGAATCTGCCTGCAGTGCAGGAGAACCAGGTTCAATCCTGGGTAGGAAGATCCCCTGGAGAAGGAAATGGCAACCCACTCTGGTATTCTTGCCTGGGAAATCCTATGGACAGAGGAGCCTGGCAGGCTACAGTCCATGAGGTCAGAGAGAGATGAATACGCCTGAGTGACTCACACTTTCACACTGAGTAAGGTGAAATAGCTTGACATTACCATTAATCTGTAATCATTAACAGGTAGCCAATTTTAAACACTAAATTAAAAAATATTTTGAGTATGTAGCTAAGTATAACAGGCTTAAAAAACACTACCTATCCTCATTAACTTGTAGAAGAAACCATTAAAATTTTAATTCTAAAAAAGTAAATCTGCAACTCACCTTTTGTAGCCAAATTGAGACACAAGGTTTGTGAAAGAAATGGTGACAGGGTAACTCTGTTGCTATATCATCCTTAATATACTCACTGCAACAGATTGGACAGCACTGCTCCTGACCAATAGCTGAAAACAAATGATGTGATTTGTCAATCCCACAAAGTTCAATTTTAATAAAACTGAAATCCAACACATTAACTCATAAATGATAACTACAGAAGATGAAAGAACCAGAATTTGATCGATTAATTGGCAAATGTATTTCTGCTTAATGCATGACAATTTGGAATTTAATAAACATTGCTTTTGTAGAAAAGGTGACTAGAGAACATTTGTCCCAACCTATCACTTGATAAATTTAAAAATTCCATTAGGTAAGTCTGTCAGAACTAAGTTTCGTAGGAAATCTAATGAAAGTGTCTGACAGTATTTTTATCTTCTATGTGCACTGGTAACATACTTGAATATGCAACATGTCATTTGACACGTTTATTAGACGTAAACTTTGCTCTTACCAGTGTGATCTTCAAGAACAAGCGTCTCTGGAAGACCGTCAATGCTCTCCTTACTGGCTGGTGGATTGGCCACTTCAACATCCACTGCAAGAGACTCTAAGTGTGCCAGGGCAGTCTGAAAATGGAAAGTCATGTCACTTTGTTAAATACACTTTTTAAGCAGCAATGAAAACCATGTTTAAAGGTGTCACCTAAAATCACATCCAGCATTACGCCTCATCCTGTTGGTTTCTTTTGCTGCAGTTCCTGCACTGAACCAAAAGTATCATAAACATAGGGGAAAAACCAAATAAACAAATCTATTTCTCACAAGTACAACAAAAATCTATTTTGTCTCAATAACAATTTATTTGACCATCATACTTTTATTTTCAAAGGAGTGGTTACCTCTTCTACCGTGTGAGTTCTGTGAGAGGTCAACCACATGGAGGAAAGCAGCATCGTGGATAGGTCCCACTGGCGACAGTGGACACAGCCAAGGTCACAGGACGCGCAAGCAGGGAAGCAAACGAGGCACTCCTCAACGGCAGCGCCTGCTGCGGGCACAGAGTCCGTGCACCCACGCTGCCAGGTCACGAGTATTGGCACAACTTGTTTTACTGCTCTTGGCAGATACTGCTTTTTTTACGCACCGAAGATTTCTGGCAGCCCTGCCTCAAACATATCTATAGTGCCACTTTTTCCAACATCATTTCTCATTTCATGTCTCTGTGTCAAATTTTAGTAATTCTCACATTTCAAACTTTTTGATTATTATTATATTCGTTACGATGATCTGAGATCAGTGAACTTTGCTGTTACTACTGTGACTCACTGAAGGCTAAGATAATGGTTAGTATTTTTTAGCAATGTAGTATTCTTAAATTCAAGTATATACATTTCTTTAGACATACTGCTACTGCACACTGAATACAGCGTAGTATAAACCTAACTGTTATGTGCACTGAGAGACGCCAAATTCATGTGGCTCACTTCACTGTAGTGCTCCTGGACTAAATCTGTAACCTCACTGAGACATGCCCATACTCTCAGTTATCTGGGTTGTGAACTTTATCTAGGGACTCAAATGTCTTGGAAAACTCACTATTCTAAGAAAGACAGGAAGACCAGCAGATCATATGACCATCTAGTAGCAGTCAGCCTCATCCTTTTGTGGCTTGATTAGCCCTTTTGACTACAATTAAATTAGAACTTTAGACAGGACCTATACTCACAAGATCTAAAAGGGAGAAACAAACCAAATATCTACTGATGAATGAAAGAACAAACTTGTTAGTAAAGGTAAGTATATCATCAAATTCAGAATATTTTGATAGTGTAATATGGTAGTATATTAACCATCTTACTGAGTATTAAGGTTAAAGGATGTGCTCATGTATGGATGTGAGAGTTGGACTATAAAGAAAGCTGAGCGCCGAAGAATTGGTGCTTTTGAGCTGTGGTGTTGGAGAAGACTCTTGAGAGTCCCTTGGACTGCAAGGAGATCCAACCAGTCCATCCTAAAGGAAATCAGTCCTGAATATTCACTGGAAGGACTGATGCTGAAGCTGAAACTCCAATACTTTGGCCACCTGATGTGAAGAGCTGACTCATTGGAAAAGACCCTGATGCTGGGAAAGATTGAGGGCAAGAGGAGAAGGGGACGACAGAGGATGAGATGGTTGGATGGCATCACCGACTCAATGGACATGGGTTTCGGTGGACTCCAGGAGTTGGTGATGGACAGGGAGGCCTGGTGTGCTATGGCTCATGGTGTCACAAAGAATTGGACATGACTGAGCGACTGAACTGAAATGAAGGTTAAAGGATAAGAGTATTAAAAATAAGTATACTACAATAACTTGCTAATGAACACTCAATGTACAAAGAGAAACTGGGACATCAAAAACCTAAGTGGGGAATAAAAGGGCAGAGTTTTTTGCATGCAACTGAAGCTGTTACCAGCAAAAAATAAGGTTATTAAGATGTCTTATTTAACCCTCACATAAATCATAAAGCAAAAATCTACATTATAGACTTTTGTATAGATAATACATCTACATTATCTACACAAAATTTTGATAATGAAAAGCAAGTCACAAAGAAGACAACAGGAGAGGGAGAAAGGAACGCGGGAGCTGCAAAACAGCCAGACAATAATGAGTCAGAAAGAATCAGTAGCTTCTACCATCCTCCACCCTGGAGAAGGAAATGCCAACCCACTCCAGTATTCTTGCCTGGAGAATCCCATGGACAGAGGAGCCTGGTAGGCTACAGTCCACAGGGTCACAAAGAGTCGGACACGACTGAGTGACTTCACTTTCACTTTACCATTCTCCAATCAAAAGGCATACAGTGGCAAAAGGAGAAAAAGAAGACCCAACTCACCACATGCTACCTCCAAGAGACTCACTTCAGCTGTCAGGAAACACACAGCCTCAAAGTAAAGGGATGGAAAAAGATATTCTATTCCAGAGAAATCAAAGAGCAGGGGCAGCTCTACTTGCATTAGATAAAAGAAACTTTGAGCCAAAAACTGTAATAAGAGGCAAAGATGATTATCATATAAAGAATCAACTCATCAAGAGGATGTAACAATCATAAAAAATATGTACCGAATAACAGAGAACCTAAGCATAGTAAGCAAGTAAAAACAGATCTGAAGTGAGATTAGACAACAGTAAGGTAGTATCAGGGGAGTTTAGGAACTCACTTACAGATACATTACTCAGATACATTACTCAGACAAAAACCAAAAAGGAAACACTGGACTTGGACTCTATTTTAGGTAAAACAGACCTAACAGACAGATACAAAACATTCCACAAATAGCAGCAGAACACACATTCTTCTTGGATGCACACGGAACATTCCTCAGGTTAGGTCCTACCTCAAAGCGAGTCTTGACAAATCTGATAAGACTGAAGTCACACCAACTATCGTTTCTGACCAAAATGGCAAGAAATTAAAAATCAAAAATAGGAAGACACTGGAAAATTCACAACTATGTGGAAATTAAACAAAACACGTCTGAACAACCAACGGGTTGTTCACATGTTCAGTATGCCAAAACTTACAGGATGAAGCAAAAACAGATCTAAGAGGGACGTTTATAACAAAAAAAGTCTACATAAAAAAAACAAAAAAGGAATTACTCAGGCAACCTAACTTTACACATTAAAATTTGTATAGAACCACAAAAGACCCTGATCGTGAACAGCCAAAGCAAAGAACAAAGCTGAAGGCATCACATTTCCTGATTTCAAACTATACTATCAAAGTACAGTGATTAAAACAGGATGGAACTGGTATAAATACAGCACACATACCAATGGAACAGAGTCAAGAACCCAAAAATAAACCCTGGAAAATACAAGACCTGATAAAGGATCCAGGAATACTCTCTTCAATAAATGGAACTGGGAAGACTGAAAAATCACATGCAAATGGATAATCACATGCATAAAACTGAATCCCTAGAAGAACTGATGCCTTTGAACTGTGGTGCTGGAGAAGACTCTTGAGAGTACTGTGGACTGCAAGGAACTCATATTAGTCCATCCTAAAGGAAATCAACCCTGAATATTCATTGGAAGGACTGACGCTGAAGTTGAAGCTCCAGTACTCTGGCCACCTGATGTGAAGAACTGACTCAATGGAAAAGACCCTGATGCTGGGAAAGACTGAAGCTGGGAGAAGGGGACAACGGAAGATGAGATGGTTGGATGGCATCATCAGCTCAACGGACATGAGTTTGAACAAGCTTTGGGAGATGGTAAAAGACATAGAAGCCTGGTGTGCTGCAGTCCATGGGGTTGTAAAAAGTCAGACATGACTCAGTGACTGAACAAGCACCTTACACCACTCACAAAAAGTTAACCTGACACGGGATAAAGACTTACACCTAAGACCTGAACCAGCAAACTTCCAGTTATAAGATAAGTCAGTCGTGGGGATTCAAGGTGGCAAACTGACTATAGATGACAACACTGTATTATACACCTGAAATAAGGTAAGGGAGTAAATTTTAAGTGCTCTCACCACAGGACAGAATGGCAGCTATGTGAGGTGGCAGAGGTTAACCATGCTCCCGTGATAGTCGCTGCGCAATATGTAAGTGTATCAAGTCCACACGCTGCATGCCTTGTGTGCCTGTGTGCCAGCTCGCCTCAGTCACGTTGGACTCTGTGTGGCCCCACGGACTGTAGCCCGCCAGGCTCCTCTGTCCATGGGATTCTCCAGGCAAGGACACTGGAGTGGGTTGCCATGCCCTCCTCCAGGGACCATCCCGACCCAGGGACTTTACCACTAGCACTACCTGGGAAGTCCTACAGCCCACCTTAGACCTACACAATGTTACATGTCAATTGTATCCCAATAAAGCTGGAACAATGTGGTACATACACACAGTGGAGTACAATTCAGCGTTGAAAAATAAAGGAATTCTGATACATGTTAAAACTGAAGGCAATTTGCTAGGTGAAACAGGTCAATCACAGAAGGATAAATACTGTATCCCTGATATGACGTACTTAAAGTAGTAAAATGCATAGGACAGACAGTAGGATGACAGCTGCCGCAGAATGAGAAGCGGAGGGATGTGGTTATTGTTTATGTACTTAATGCCCCTTAAGTGTATACTTAAAAATGGTTAGAATGGTAAATTTTACATTATATGCCTGTTACCACAATACAAAATAAACTAGGCTTTCTAGGCAGGAATAGGATTCTGCCTGATGGTTAACACTGTGTTGTCTTGGATGGCAAACATAGTCTTTTGTATACTCCTCATAATCCAGCCTAGGTATTTCAGCAACCATCTTTCCAAAAAGAATTTGAGAAGACTTATAACAGAGTATAGGGCCAAGGTCAAAGCAAAGTCAGGACTGAAAAAAGAAAAAGCAAAGAAAGCTTTTTTGTGAAAGGTAATAAACACAGTTAATGACACTGAACCCCAAGTTTGACTCTGGATTTGCAGGCAGATACTGCAAAAAGAAAACCAGTGTGCCAGTAATAGAATTATTGCCTCTCAGCTCCAAATTCACCTTTCATTTCCATTCTGTGAAAACAGATCTGGGCCTTTTAAATATTCTTCCTTTGTCACAGGCTCAGTCAATAGAGGGTGCTGTAGAGACAGGAGGAAAGGACTGCTGCTTAGTTCCAGCGGGCTTGCCCCCCCACCGCAGAGAGGAAGCCTTCCTGTCTCTATCCTTACCTTGGTATCTGCACCACGGGCTTCTGCCCCGGCTCCTCCAGTGACAGGCTTCCCTAGCACCTGGCTCCAGAAGCACACGCACTCTCCCCAGTGCCCCACAGCTGCAGGGTAAGGTGGCCAGCAGCCTCCCCTGGCACTCGTCTTGGGTGGTTTTATAGCAGGAGTGCTTCCAGTTAGTCATTTCCCTGGGAACAGCTTCTCGAGCACTCCAAAGCCAGATTTTTGCCAAAAACCAGAGGGCAGATTTCCAGCAAGCTCTGCCAGCCCAGCAGTACAAACACTTCTCTAAGAACCATGGCTGTGTCCTCTTCAACAGTGTCTGGACCTTAACCCTGGGGGCAGAGAGGTAGAGTGCTTCATCTCAGCCCTAAGGTTATCCCTGAAATCTGCTATTCCTATATTCTTCAGAGTTCACTTTACTCGGGCTTCCCAGGTGGCACAGTGGTAAAGAATGTGCCTGCCAACGCAAGAGACACAGGAGAAGTGGGTTTGATCCCTGGGTCAGGAAGATCCCCTGGAGAAGGAAATGGCAACCCCCTCCAGTGTTCTTGCCTGGAGAACCCCATGGACAGAGGAGCCTGGCGGGCTACAGTTCACAGGGTCACACAAGAGTCAGAAACAATCAAGTACACACAGATGCAGCCTTATCTTGTTCAAATTACTGTTTTCTCTCTTGTGACTGAGCCCAGCCTGACAGAGAACTAGTGTCAGGCACGGTTCCATGAAGCAAGAATGGGACTAGTGTGGCAGCATCTTTCAGCTTGAGCTCAGTGCTGAGCTCCTTACCAACTGGAATGGGATGCTCTCAAGGCACAGGCTGCAGTGACATCAAAGTTAAACTATCTGTGGTGGAATGCAACGAAGTGCCAACTGAGGCACGTCTTGGGAACCCAGCTGTCTGCCCCATCTGACCTTATGGCAGTAACAATGACTATATAAACTGTGATGTGTGATGGACCCTTCTGAATGTCCCTGCAGGCTCACAAGGAGAAAAGGACAAACCTGGGCCCACTAACTTTCAAAGGGAAGCACAGTATGAGAACCAGAGTGTGCCCGTGATAGTCTTGGAAAAAGATCTCTTATTTCTGAAAATCAAACATACATTTCAAATTAATTCTAAGTCAAGTTTCTCAAAAATTGTACCACTGACTGGTTAAAAAACAGCATGCTAAAACTCAGAACAAGGATATGTGGCTGAATTCAGATGGAACGGTTTTGAATCCTCATGTCACTCTGAGTGTCCTTTACCAGCAGGAGCAGCTGACCACTTTCCTCTACTTGAAAATTCTGGGATAACTGTGTACAGAGCGCTCATCTCTCAGTACTTCTACCCCCAACAGTCAAGTTACCAGAAGACTAGAGCAACCAGAAAAGGCAAGATGATTGAGGACACGAGAATCCTGAGAAACACAGGTTTGGGTCCCACCCCAAAGTAAAGAGTCCTAACCAGGTAGATCCTTGCTTAAGAAAGGGAAAATAAGGAAAAAGGACACTGTAGCTATCAATTACAGCCTGTGACCAAACACAGAAAGGACTAGCGGCTTTGCAGATTTTCTATCTGCTTGTTATATGTGTATGTTTATTTGCATCTACTAACCATTTTTTCCATCCTTCCCATTTTTATTTTATACAACAATCAACTTTACAATTTAATCTTTATGTAAAAGAACATTCAGTATGACTGACTTAACTTGTGGAATCATTAACATAGCCAGCAATGAATGCAATGACCCTTGGGGCTCTTCATCTGCTCATCAGGGGAAAGAGAGAAAACTTATGTTGCATCCTGTTAGACAGAAACATAACTGCTGTGTATTGGATGGGAGTTCAAATGTTTGCTGAAAGGGGTATACAGAGTCCAAGCAGTCAAAGATACATGGACTGTTCCTATGACCAATTATCATTTCTCGGGTCTAGATTCACTACTTCTACGAGCTCTGTGAGGATGCGTCTGGGCCGTTTACGTACTTTCCCTCCTGACAGCTATCATGAGGATGCTGACGAGCCGGCAGAGCAGGGAAAGGCCTTGGCTCCCGATCCTCGTGAGAAGCCCAACCAGCTTCTGGGGCACCAACAGCCTTCTCCAGCAGCAGATTCCTGCAGTGCACACAGCTTCTCTTGCACCCAGCTCTTGCAGGGCATGCGGCCAGTAGGCTTCCTCAGCCCCCACCACGGACAGAGCCTTCTAGGCAGACACCACCCTCCAGGGCTGATCTTCCCCGAGTCCGGCCAGCTGAGGACCACGGTGACTCCTCTGCTATTCACTGAGCCACGGCTGTGCCGTCTCCACCAAGGTGTGGATGCCAGACACCAAGCCCAGTGCGGACTCTTCCCTAGGTGCTGGCTGCTCCGTGTGTGTGCTTTTTCTATATTCTTTAGAAAGCTCTTTGTTACTAAACACTCCCCTTTCATTCTAATCCCTTGTTATAGTGATTTTTACATATATTGAAATCTCAGGTATTTATTAGTACTACAAATATGCAGTCATCAGAAAGGAATAATTAACGCATTGACACAAACATGTATTAAAGCACAGTTAACCTGGAATAACCTCCCCAAATGGATCTTCCTGTAAGTAGTATCCCTTCTTTTTGCTTATATGTAGCACAGATGAGTTCTCTTTATATGAAAACTTTCCCATAAAGAGAGAGGGAAATGGAAAGTAAGAGGCTGTTACTTGTCTCTTCTTTCTCATGAGTAACTACAGCTGCAATCATGAATGTCCTTCAATTCCCTATGTACTTCTCAAGGTAAACTCTGCAAGAACTCATCTGTAAATTTCAATATATGTAAAAATAATTTATTGTCTTGGCACTTACATATATTTAAGATGACCTTGGGTCACTTATAAGCAACAAGGGCAAGAAAGACCACTTTATAGCCACTGCTATGAAAATCCATAAAAATCTGTCTACATCTAGTACAATATATATTCAAACGTTAGTCCAAGTGTCAGAAAGACAACTGGATGGCCTAAACAGCCTTAAAGCAGCACAATCCTTTGTTAGCACAGAATCTAGTTTCTAAAGAATAAAATAATTTAGTTTTTTTTTTTTAAGGTTTCAATGCTATTCTTAAGTAGATTTTGTTGTTTTTTTTTTTTCCATTTATTTTTATTAGTTGGAGGCTAATTACTTTACATCATTGCAGTGGTTTTTGTCATACATTGAAATGAATTAGCCATGGATTTACATGTATTCCCCATCCCGGTCCCCCCTCCCATCTCCCTCTCCACAAAGAATGAAGATTTATACCAAATGATTTATCACGGACTTTGAAGGACTACTAATTCCAGACTTGTTGGATTATTACCACTTGGCTGACTGATCATTTGAAGGCATTTTTGAATAATGCCATTTACTGAGAGCTTGTGACAGCACCAGGTATTTTGCTATGTTCAAAATTTTGTTATTTGCATTTTGTAGATGAGGACCTACAACTTAAAGAGGTTAAGTCAACTATCCAAGGTCACATTGCCTAAAAGAATTGCTCTAACTCAAAAGTCTATGTGTTTATCTCATTTACTATCTTTCGAAGGCCTACACCCCAGTGTATATAAGTGCTCTGTAAAACTGTAAAGATTTTCCTCAGGGCTTATGGGTAAGGAGAGTCTTAAGAGACCAAATTTCAATTAACTTTCTTATGTAATCTTTCTTCAAAGGAATCTGCCTAACAATGTATCTCCAATCACACTATCATGCTGGCTCTCTTACTCTACATTCCTTTTTTATACTCACCTTTTTTTCCACTTTATAAATAAAAGCATACTTCTTTCCCATTCAGAGGGGCAATCTGAAATAGTGGGGTCAAACTGAACTATAATGACTGAAAAACAAATCTTTGCAGATGACTTCCAATTTTCCACTTTCAAAAAAAAACTGAAGAAGGCTCTCAACAAGTTTTGGGGATTTTGGCAAATACCTCAGAAGAATTCAGTGACAATGCTATGATAAATTCCGTCCATCCCTACCAACTGATTTATCTGAATAAGGTTTCTCAACCTTCATTCATAAAGATGAAAAGTAGAAATAAAGTTCATGCTGACTTATGTCTCATTCTATAAATAAGAAAAATTCACTCAATCAGGAAGGATAAAAAAAGCCTCCATGTCATTAAGAGATGCATTTCTAATGAAAAGTTTACTTTATGTTTAAGTAATTATATATAAAATTTGTATATGTTTGTTCTTAATCAGTAGATACCACAAACAACTTTAACTCAATCTACACCAGTTTTTTTACATTTAAATTCTTGAAGATAGTTTTACTGCAAACTGGTATAATTGGTTAAATAATGTTACTTAGGTTTTATGCTAAAAATCTTGAGATGTCAGTGTCAAGGTGTACAAAGGAATACTTAAATTTTGGGGAGACTGAGTAAAAAGTTTTAATACCACTGTTTCAAACAGTTAAAAATCTTAAATATTTTGCCCTATTTCTCACTCAAATCTGAGAAAGATATGAGGAAAATGTTTATTGCCAATATATTAACCAATAGCTACTACGCAAAAAGAAAGGTCAGTCTAGTGTTGGAAAAATAACAGAAATGAAAACAACCACTGCCAAAGAGAGATAGTGTTGCTAAGAAAACAAAAACAAAATGCTCAGTTTGTCTTATTATTCACTTGTTTTTCACTTATTTACAAAATGTTAGTGTTAAATCTAAAAGGAAAAATCCGAAATTATAAATTATTTCAGTTCATTTTTCAAAATTATTAAACAAGTGTATGCTAGACCTGGACAAATAAAGATTTCTAGAGTCTGACAGGAAGAAGGAACTGTACTGGTTCTCTAGGAGTGAAATATGTCTCAGTCAAATCCAAATAAAGTAAAGCTGAGCACTAAATCTGAAGACACAGTTATGCTGTGGGGAAGGGAGACATTTAACGCCGCTAACCTGAAACACAGATAGGTAAGAACGACTGAGTGCGTACAGCCACGGGGGCCCCCTGAGAACAGAGGGCGGCAGTGAGAGTCTAAGCTCCCTGGACATGCGATGCTCTTCCCTGCCTCCTGTCTTTGCAGCGCGCCATGACCCTCATGACAAGCCTCTCTGGCTCTTCTTTCAAGATGCCAAGCATCACATTTCTCATCAATAACAAGTAATAAAGTTTTTAATTTTCAAAGCTTCTTTCTAAAGATATTACCACATTGTAGGAGATCATAAACCACTAGCATAATGGGAAAAAAACTATCTAAGCACTGCAAAACCAGACTCTAATACTGATGTATTCCATGTGGTCACTTAAAATTTGTTTAACTCAAGGAAGTTAGTAATCTTCAATCTTTATATATTCTATTTCTGATGGAGGTTATCATGCTGTGCCACTGTTTTCATGTCAGCATTTGGCAAGGCAAGTTACATAACCTGGGAAAAGTCCTAAGAATATATAATTCTGTCTCATGATGTTCTAACTTTTCTTCTAGTATAAGTATTTCCCACCCCTCCAAGTTTTACTGCAATATAATTTATATACAGTACCATGTAAATTTGATGCATATAGCATGATGATTTGACATAGATTACATTATGAAACCATTATCCCAAGAAGTCTAGTCAACACCCATCATCTCAATAGATGAAAAATTAAAAGAAACAGAAAAAAATTATTTCTTTGTAATGAGAAATCGTAAGATTTACCCTCAACAATTTTCACATATAATGTTAATATACAGCAGTGTTAATTATATTTATCATGTTGTACATTACATCTCCAGCAGTCATTCATCATGTAACTGGGAGTTTATGCTTCTGACTGCCTTTATCCAATTCCCTCTTCCCCGCAACCCCTTGCCTCTAGTAACCACACACCTCATCTCTTTTCCTGAGTTTGTTTGTTTTCAATATATAATTGACCTACAACAGTGTAGTAGTTCATTAGTACACTACCAACATAGTCATTGGATATTTCTATACATTTCAAAATGACCACCATGATACATAATATTTCTGCTATGATCACTTTGAGAAAAACATACAATACAAAGAGTAACTAAGAACAATGATCTCCATGGGAGGTTACACACGCCTCAGTGGCACCAAAGCAGTACACGAGAGGTAACTTTTGTGTGTACACATGCAAGTGGGCGTGCATATGTGTAGGTAAACAGGTCTGTCTCTTTCTGTTACCTACGTTACAAATCTAATTCATGAGATTTCAAGATACCATTACAGTGTTCCTGAAAAGTTCTCTCAGGAACTTTTGGTTCTTTTACTTTTGACTCATTCATGTTATTACTATTACTATTAGTTATTACTAATCACTATGGAGACTGATTAAAAGACTTCTTAACAATGACATTCACTGGTGCAATGTCAGTCCCCAAACATGAAAAAGCTTGGGCTTTGGATCACAGCCACATACAATTTTGAAGAAGCTATTTGTGTTTTGGTCAAACAAAGCAAAGAAGGCAAGACAAATAGGCACCAAATGTGCCATGTTTATAAACCTGTGTATGTGTGTGGGGATGAGGGGGAGTAAATTTTCCAATTGCATTAAGCAGCTAGATAGATTCAGAAGCCATACGAACCAAAAAAGAGAAGTAATTTGAAATATATCTTTAGATATCTTTAATTTCATTTAACAAATATACTTGTGTGTACGTGTGTAAAAAATTTCAGATTCACAGACCTGTATAATTCAATAGAGGAAATGTATTTCCTAAATGTAAACAAAACAAATACTATATTCTGCAGTAGATACTGGAGAATACTGTAATTTTAGGCAAATAGGCAGGATGCCAAGTATAATTTATATACACACACTGAACCACCACTCGGTAATTGTTATTATATTGGCAAGAAAATTATTCACCTTTTCTTAAAAGCAGTTTAGAAAAATCTTTAATTTTTATCACTGTGCATCCCATCAACCACATATGGGTACCAGAGCACTAAAATACCTCCATAGCCTGGGCTAGGCGCTCTTCCAGCGCCATGTAAGTGAGGAACTGAGGATCCACGTAAGAAATAGCTTCAGCAACTCCGAGTCCATCTGCGAAGCCATCAAACAAGCTGGGGGAAGAAAAGTATAACCGTGATTTGAGAAACCTTTATAGTGAAGATATAATTATATACTAGCATACTGACAAGCCAATAAACACACAAGCAGAAAACCTTAAGAAGAACCCAACAGAAAGTTAAATGCTAGGTGTAAGGATTTAAGATACCATTCCCATCCCTAACAGGCTGCCACACTCACTGCACAAAGTTTTAAGAAAATTCTCTACTGTTTCTAGTTCTAGTTCTGGGGACTGTGTATGGCTAGGATAAAGGCAATACTTTTTCTCTACTAATTCTTTCCCATGTCCTCCCCCTTTATTTTGGTTTCCAATTTAAATTTTGGTGAGAACATGATAAGAATTACTCCATCTATTTTAATTCTATCATTGTTCAAAGCCTTTTTCTTCTCTTACCTTGTACTGCTTAATCACTCTGGGCTTAAGAATACTTTATTTTCTCAAGTTTTTCTCATCAATTTATCTTTTATTTTTCTAAGGACTAGGGTTTCTCCCCTACCATTCAGTTTGAAAAAGATCTGAGCTCCTAACTGCTCACTTCTATTACTCTGAAGGGTTGTAAGCCACTTGAAGACAAAATTATGTCTTAATCTGGTTCTCATCTTCTCCCCTCCACCTTTATATATATACACAGATTCCTCCCTTTCCTCCAGTCTTGGGAATACTAAATACTCCAAGATTCAGAAAACATAAGATATGCTCAGTCATCTTTCTAAATCTTGTTCTGTTGGAATTCCATCCCCTCAATTATCCTTTCTGCAGATAAATCCTAAGCCTCTACCTAATTTCCAAACAGATGAGGCATTCAAGAAACAGCAGAACCACTTCCTCCGTGCAGGAAACATATTGCTTTCTAAGCAGGTGCATGTGGTATAGGAGAACCCTCATTAGAAGTTTGAATGAAGTGCTCTACTTCTGCCTGCTGAAGCAACAAACTATGTCCACTTTCCTCTTTCAAGTGATGAGAGTCAACTATCCCCTAATAATTCTTTTCATGTCTAAGCTAAACAAATCTAGACACTCAGAGCATAATTTGGTTGTAATCTGGTAACTGAGGAATGATCAGCGAACATTAAACATTCCAGTATTGTTCACTTGGTAAACACCATGGTAATAACTGTCTTAGTAAGAACCACCAAGGACACTAGAATGAGTAGTTTGAGAGGAAACAGGTTATCTTCCCATCCGATGCTTATTTAATTATAAAGGTAAAAATGGCAACCAAAGTGATGAGATCTGAGAGACAGTTACCTGCACCAAGTGATCAGAATTAATATCATCCTGGGACAATCCAATACCACATGCCTTCTGAAATGCACTGAGAACAGAACACTGCTTCTATGGTGTGCCTGCTAAAAATGTAAAACTCAAATCTAACTATGTCATCAGATAGAATTAACCGGAGTCATTCTACAAAATAAATGGCCTGCACTTTTAAAAATACCAAATTCATAAAAAAACAAAGACTGAGGAAATGTTTCAGATTAAAAGAAACGAAAGAAAACAAGTTAACTAACATACCCTGGACTGCATCAGAAAAGAATTTCTCAAATGGCATTAGTGGGGCAATTATGGACATTTGAATAGTCCTGTAGATTAGAATAGTACTTGTATCAGTGTTGATTTTCTGATTTTTACAATTTTACTGTATTATATAAGAAAATGTTCCCATTTTAATGAAATTCATTCTAGGTGATTTATAAGTAAAGAGGCAATCATGTCTGCAACTTACTAAATCAATCAGAAAAAAATATAAATAAAGGAAAGAATGGCAACATGAATGTGGTAACAATATTTACAGAATCTTAGTGAAAGGTATATGGGAATTTTCTGTACTGTTGTTTGCCATTTTTCTGTAACTCTGAAATAATTCCAAGAGTTTTAAAAATTCTACTCTTGAACCATGATTACAGCCATAAAGAATTAATTTCTCACAATCTAATTAGGTTAATTATTATGCCTCAACTTATTAGGTTGATTATTAAAAAATAATAGTTGCAACCCAATTTCTAACCAAGAGAAAGCTTAAATTGTTACCAAAGAATAAATAGATGGTACATTTGGGATGTGTCTAAATCTAAAATCTGTTTTCTCCACATCAACTCCTGCCACACAAATCCATGAAATAGTCTCTGTGAGACTATTATTTCTGTGAGTTAATGAAAACAAACACGCAAACTTTTGATAGAGGATTTTTTTCCATTTTCCTTTAAGCTAAAATAA
This sequence comes from Odocoileus virginianus, assembly GCF_023699985.2. Taxonomy (NCBI): domain Eukaryota; kingdom Metazoa; phylum Chordata; class Mammalia; order Artiodactyla; family Cervidae; genus Odocoileus; species Odocoileus virginianus. Next base: position 599,910 of record NW_027224270.1, read on the forward strand.
AAAACCAAAGGCTTTAATTTTTTTTTTTCTATGCAGAGGCAAAACTGAAAAAAAAAAAAAAAGTGTTAAATTTTGGAGTTACATAAGAATTGCTGCTGTTTACCATGGCTATTCCTTTAAGATGCCAAAATGACATGCTACTTTAATGTGAAAATCAAACCATATTTTTACCTTATCAACACTTAGCTACTATCACATAAATCAAAGAGAATACCACCAAATCAAATAACGAGGTGTTGCCATATTTAGACAAAATTCAGAACAATAACTTCAAAAATTTTGTCTTAAAAATTAATGCTAAATTGTTTTCCATATTAAAAAAAAACAAACTGCTTTGAAGCTTCACAACTTGCGGAGCAATCAGTAATGTCTTTACAATCTTAACACAACAGCCATATCTAGAACAATCATCAGTGAATTAGAAGCTTTCAAATTTAAGTTAAAATTCATTCAATAAAGACCTCAATCATTTCTTCAAATTTTTATGAGAAACCTTTTTTGAAGGTTATTTAGAAATATATATATCAAGATCTTAAAAAAAATAATCACATTAGTAATATCACCTCTTATTAACCTGTCCTAAGGAAACAACCTGATGTACAGACCACGTTTTAAGGGTGACAAATTTACTGCACTATTCAACAAGGAAATCATCAAGTAAATGTTAGTGCCTCTGTAGGATGGAGCATTTATAGTGTTTCTCCTATGAACCCTGTGTCTCCCAACATGCAGAGACAATGCTGAACAGACAACCCTGCTGAGCACTGTCAGAGACGGCTGTGCGTGAGGTCATCAGGAAACACGGCAGGAGGAACAAGCTCAGTATCAGGGGAGTGGGCAGAATGAAGGAGGGAAGAAATCAAGGGGGTGCTCAGGGTCACGGACGAGGACTAGGTCAGGTCACTGACTCCATTATGCTTGGGGAGACAGGACACAGGCCTCAGAGAGTCTTTAGGATGAGTTACAAGCTAACTGTGTGGCTGTGAGGAAGGCCCACTTCTGCTTCTGTAGCAGGGTCACTAAGGTCTGCTCCGATTCTTCCCCCGGGGAGGGAGAGAGATCAGCAAGGAGAATCATGGAGACACTGAGTTTCGTGTCTGGAACAATTTAGACAAGTACAAAGAAAAACATTCAGAAAGAGAAACTGAAGGCACAAAGAAGGCCCTAAAAATATATTATCAGGGGTCTGAATGAGTTTCTTATCTTTATTTTTCTAAATTTTCTGTAATGGAATTTTAACTGGAAAAACAAGACAAATTCTTAAAAATATATCTGTGCAAAGATGAAAATAAGGGTAGCATCAAGCCATAATTTTTTCCAGAAAATAACAAAAACGGAGTAGCTGGAACAAACATTCTCTCTACATCTCAGTAATTATTTCAGAGGGCTCTGCACACTTGGAAAAAAAAGTCTAAGTTTATAAACCAAAACAGATAAATTCTGATCATTCATTCAATCACAAACAGTAACAATTCTATAATCCATTTAATGTGTATGTTACTTTTATTTGAAGCTCACTATTCTTTGCAGCATGAAGTAAATTTAATTCATTCAACATCTCTGGGAAGGTACAATTGTATCTTCCATATTTTGCAAATACAGAAGGAAAACTACAGTCTTGATTCTGATTCAATCACAGGTTTCGAAATTCTTCAAGTAGTATTCATCATGGACTTTTATTTTTTACAGGATTATATCAAGTGCTGTATTAAGGGGATCAGGACACACAATATATATTTGTCATTAAAAAATTTTTAACACCAAATTTAAAAGTCATAAACCTGAAACAAGTATGTAAATAACTAGGATGTAAGGCAAGCATCCGTAGAGTTAATGGTCAAAGAATGAATAGGTCAGTGACTACAGTTCATGTAGGAAGCAGTGTCTGAAATGAGCTTGGAAGGAGAGGAAGACTGACAGATGAGAAAAATGAAAATATTTCTTAGCTGTCAGAGATGCAGGTCTCATAATTTAGACTCATGAACGAATTCTACTCAGTGATCAGTGAGCACGGTGAGCACACTGTGCTACATACCTCCAGTCCACATCCAAGTCTTCACTCACACTGGAGTCATCCTCAAGGTTATTGTTACCATCCAACATGAAAGCTTCTGGCTGTGCAAATTCGTTAGCGGGCTCATTCCCTTCATCACTGCTGCTTTCATTGACTTCATTGTACTGTAACCAAGGAATTTCTCCCTCTTCCAAGGATGTTTGTTCCCTAATACAAACATTTTCATGGAAGAAAAAGTATTATTATTTTAAAATACATCATAAATTTTTTCTTTAAAGAGCTCTCTTTAGTGCAAGTAGATACTTTATTTGAATTCTAAATTCTTGGTACTTACATGATTCTTAAAAATCTGCCTTCTTTAGATGTAGAATTATTTTAAAGGGAAGCAAATTTGTTATTGGGTCATATGTATAAAGAAATAGCTCCTAATTACCTAAGAATATGTTTATTTGATACATATTATCTATACTCTATTTTCTTTTTGCAGGAGAAAAATAAGAAAAACACCCTAGGTAATCTGAATTGTTAGGTCCCAATCTTGAGTAGCTTCCCTCAGTTACAATAACCGCCGCCCCCACCCCCCCCATTACTCTCCTGCTGTTCTCTCTCCCCAGAGCACAGGGAGATCAGCCCACCTTGCAGACACTCCCTCTACCTTTGAAATGCACTTTCACCAGATTTACACACTGCCACTCCCCTGCCTGGTTCTCAGATCAGAGGAAATGTCACTTCTTTAAGGGAAGCCTGTCTTGACCACTCATTTTAAGCAGCTCACCAGTCACTGCTGATATATAGCATTCTGCTTATTTTCCTTATAGACCTTCCTTTTACTTATCATTTTCATGTTTACTGTTAGTCATTCTTCCACTAGAAAATAAGCTAACAGAAACAGGGATAGACAAGTCAATGACACAGATAAAGAAAATAAGAAAAATGAAAGTATTTCAAAACAACAGGGGAAAAGACCACTTGATAAATGACACTGAGATAACTGGGTATCCACATGGGGGGAGGGAGGGACATTACATTTTGATGTCACTATTTAGCCTTAAATAAATTCCAGATCTGTTTTATAAAAATGCATGCCTGCCTTCAATACCTCTAAAAAAATCAAGTACTAGAAGGACCGCAAAAGAAATTTTCACAAAAATCTGTGTCGTTCTAAACATGATACAAAATTTTGAAGCCAAAGATAAACTGATTGCTAAACTTCACAACACACACAATAAAGAAAATACTCATGGAAAAGTCAAAACACCAAAAACTTGGACACAAAGACCAAACTGAGAAAAATTAATAATTATAATACATAAGAAAAAATGGCATTTCAAGGCTGCAAACACTGAACAAAAGCTACTTTCAAATTCACAAGTAAGACAATTATACTAGTAGAATTTTCTTATTCATTTTATTTGACAAAAATATACCTTTTAGTATACCAAAAGGAGGTTAAATAAGATAGTCTCAGGAAAGTTTCATTTTAGTTTGGGTTTAAATGAGAAATAATGTTATACAACAATTTTATGTATCTCAACTTGCAGAACGGCCAATTAAAACTCTATTCATTCTAATGTGCAAATTTAACTTTAGGGATAAAAACATTTATGAAAGAGATGTAGACAATGCCCACATACAAGAATCAACCCATTTTCAATACAAAGAAACTATCTCCTTCTACACCTAAATCCATAAATGTTTAATTTTTGCTCCTCAAGTACATGTCAGAATAACATGTTTATACAATTTAGTCTAATAAAATGAGAGAAATGAGCATACCCCAAAATATGCTTGTTTTGTTAAATTTTTAATGTCTAATACATTAAGACAGTAGATGCTTTCTTGTGCATAATTTAGTTTCAGTAAAATTAAGCCTCAAACAATTTTAAAGTACAAATCAAACTAAAAGTCCCTGCACAGCAGGGAAGTGTCCCCTAACTCTCCTGGGACTCACTTGCCTCCTCCTAGACTGGCAACTTCTCAAGGGCATAAACGCTGTCTCTCCTCATTACCCTGGAGCAGGGCATGGCAACCCACCGCAGCGTTCCTGCCTGGGGAACCCCATGGACAGGGGAACCTGGTGGACTTCTGTCCATGGGGTCGCACAGTCAGACACGCCTGAGCCCAGCGCACTCATTAGAGCCTCACTCCCTGAAGCATGCGCTTGACACTTAATAGGTTCTCTCTGTGTTGCAAATATAATAATAAACCCTTGAAAATCTTTTAAAAGTCAAATAATTTAGAGATTAAGCCTAGAATAGTCCTTGGAAATGTCTGTTATTTCAATGTACACCTACAAGAAATACATTTTTAAAAATTATACAGCTATCAAAATGACTGTTATGCTGTAATTCAGATATCATAAAACTCAAATCCTTGGTTGAAAATTATTCAGTATAAGAAATATTAATTTATGAGTTTTTTAAATTCAAAGAAGAAAAGTAAAATAAGAAATTATTCTGAATCTAAACGATAATGTCATTAATACTATTTCAACTACATAGATAATCCTTGGCTACATATTTTGCTTAAACATTTGTTTCTGTCTTTCACAACTCATGATAACACAGTTAACAGAAAATAAGTGCCATGTGGCACATGCTCTCAAAGTATTACATAAAGTTCATTCATCATTCAACACAAAATTGATCAGGCTAGAAGAGCGGCACTGTGGTTGGACCAGAGTTGGCCTGATAGCATAACAAAAGGAATTTTGATCTTAAAAAAAAAAAAAAAAAAATTTTTGAACAACAGGACAACAGAAGTACCCAGGACCACCTGTTTCCTCCCCACTACTAAACAACAGGGTCAGAAGTACCCAGGACCACCTGCTGCCTCCCGACGAGCTACAATGGAGGAGTCTTTCTCTGATCCTAGAGGCCGTCTTCCTGAGGTCTGGATCATCTTCTCAAGAACCTCACTTACCTTTAGTCTAATTATCAGTCAGTTACTTTCTCCTTGAAAATTCTATAAGCAAACAATCATGTTTCTAGGTTTTTAGGGGTGAGGACAGCCCTTTTCTAGGTCCAAAATCCACTTGGAATCTCTTCCCTTTTGTAAAGAACTGGGTTATCTTCGTTTTCTCATCTTCAATTCCATTTTTTAGTTCCTTTTTTTCCCCAATGCAAAATACATACAACCTATTTTAGTTATACAGTATATTATACTGAACAACCACAGACCAACCACCCAGGCCAGGAACTAGACTATTACCACTGACTAGGATACACCTTGTGTTCCACATTTTTTCTGCCCCCTTGGCCGGACACTCCAGAGCAAAATACCATCATGTTGATGCTGTTTTCATTCCACTGCTTTGTGAAAGATGTATTCTATACTTAAGATATTTACTATTGCCTGTTTTTAAACTTTATGAAATAGGTATGATACACATTTTCCCAGGAATGGTTATTCTTACTCAGCATTCTATCTTTAAGATTCATCCATATTTCTGTATGTAACTTCATTCATTACCACTGCTGTGTAATACTCTATGTATGTATACATTGACTTTGCTTATTAATTAATACTTGGGTAATATCCATCTCAACAAGCAGTGTTTAAGAACTGATTTACATCCTCCCAAACACCTGACACTGTTGATACAGCACATGATTAAAAGAAGACACCTCCTTGTGATCCTTCTGTTGTTGTTGTTGTTGTTTTTTGGCTGCACCACATAGCATGTGGGATCTTAGTTCCCCAACCAGGGATTGAACCTGCACCCCTGCATTAGAAGCACAGAGTCCTAACCACTACACCACCAGGAGGGGCCCTCCTTGAGTTCTTAATATACACCCCCTGATTACTAATGATCTAAGCATCTTTTGATATTTTTATTCACTGTTACTATTTACTCTTCAATGAATTATCTGCTCAAGGTTTTGATACAGTCAGACTAAGTTTCGCTCACTGACCTCAGCTCACGATGCACTCTGCACATTAAGACTCTATACTGTAAGCACAGTTCCCTAATTGGGCTCTCTCCTTTTCTATCTTTGTTATCTCTTATTACTCTCCCATCCTGCCATGCTAACACTTCCTCCTCAATGGCCAAAGAAACGGTACACTTGTCTTACTCCTGATCTTAAGGGGGAAGTTTTTTTAATGCTTCTTTATTGAAAATTATTTCTATTTTTTTAGATAGGTTTTATGAGGGCAAGGAAATTCTGTTCTGATTTTAGTTTCAAAACTTTTATCATGATGAGATACTGAACATTACAAGTGATTTTGTTTTTTCCCCACAGAAAAAAAAAATCTACAGAATTTGTCATTTGAATTTTCTCCTGTATTTTGCTAATGTGGTGATAACATTTATAGCTATTCTACATAAAACTACTTTTACATACCTGGAATAAACTCAAACTGGTAACTGAGTTTTATCTGTTAAAAAAATACACTTAACAAATTCAGATTTCCAATAATTCTGTTTAAGAGTCTGATGCATACTTTAATGAATTAAAGTATAAAGCTTATAATTTTCTTCACATACTCTTTTGGTACTAGGGTTATACTGGCCTTATTTGAATGACTTGGAGAAATAGTTGTTTTCTCATTCTCTTGAAGAGTAGTGTGATATGACCTTTGAAAGTTTAGAGAGAAATTTAAGAGAATTCAGCTCTAAAACCATTTGGATCAGTTATTTTCTCCATGGAAAGATTATAAACCACTGATTACGTATCTGTAATAGTTATCATATTATTTAGGGTAGTGAGTGTTGACGAATTCCATTTTTCTAGGAATTTGTCAACTTCTAAGTTTTCAAATGTACTGATTCTAAGATCACAGTGTTCTTCTTGGTCCATATAACCTTCACTGGTTTTGCAGCTCTGTCCCCTTCCCACATCACTCACCTGTGTCATCTTTATTTTCCTGTTCACTATCAAGTGGAATGTCTTCTTGTTCTTATTTTTTCAGAGTATCAGCTTTTGGCTTCTTTGATTCTCTCTACTGTTACTGTTTTCTAATTTTATTGACTTTTGTTCTTATCTTCTCCCTGATTCTTATCTCACCTTAGTTTATTTATTCTAACATTCCTTTTCTATTTTTTAAGTTAAATGCATAGCTACTCCATCTTCAGCTTTGCTTTTTTTCTAACATAAGTATGTATAAAGATAAATTTACCTGTAAATATCAATTTCACTATAATCCCACAGTTTTTGACTGGTGGTATTTTCATTATCATTGAGTTGTATGCTTTTTAAACTTCTAGTATGCTTTCTTCTTTGTCCTACTGTTTTTTTAGAAGCATGGATACTTTCAAATGCAAAGGGGGTTTTATATATATATATATATACACACACACACACATATGTATTATTTATTTATAAAATTAATTGCATTATGGTCAGAGAAAACTGTCTGCAGGATACTGATTCTTTGAAATGTGTTAATCTGTGCTTTGCAGTCTATAGTACACATTCACTTTTTGTGTGTTTTTGTATTCCACAGCACGCAGTGTTCATTAAATCATGTTTAAATGAGTTGCTCAAATCTGCAATTAATTTTTTGTATCCATAAATTAGAAATTCAGAAAGGTATTTAAAATTTTTCTAATATGACAGAAAATCTGTCAACATTCTCTAGTTTGATTAAATTTTGATTTATATATTTTGAGTCTATTTTATTAGGTACATTCAAGTTTAAAACTGCTACACTGTACTGGAAAATTGGACTTATTATGTAGTTACCTTCACCCTCCCCAAAAGTGCTTTTCTGTCTTTAAGTCTACTTTGCTAATGCTCGTATAATTAGTGCATTTTCTTTTAGTTAGTATTTCCCTGAAATACCATTTTCTGTCCTTTAACTTTCAATCTTTTTGTATGCTAATGCTTTAAGTGTGGGTTTTGTAAACAACATTTAACTTAAAAAATCTAACTGATTTGAAGCTTTATCTTTCACAAACAGAGAGTAAACAGTTTATGTTTATTACAGAACTTTTTCTTATGTGCTGCTTTTTTTATCTCTATTTTTCTTCCATGTTTTAATGCTTTTTCTTCCTTTCTTTACTGTTATTTGGATTGACTTTAAATGTTTTTCATGTCTCAAGTTTCTTTTTCCCTTGTCTACAGGTTTTTAACACATATACTCTGTATTTATTCTTATAATGGCTACCCTTAAAATTTTACCATACAAATTTAGCTTATGTCAAAAGCTAACTTTCAGACTTCTCTCAAACTATACACTTCAACTCTGATCTTTTCCCATCAACTGAAATACTACTGCTCTACAACGTATTAGTTCTGCCCTTCTCACCAACTGACTTCTATTTTTTTAAATCAAATTTCTGGATCTTTTATTGCAGGATACTGATGCAAGCACTAGATGACTTCCAAATGTGTTTCTGTTTGTACTCATTTATCTGTACATCTAACTACAATTCAGGACACCTCCCTTAAAGTTACAAGCTAAATATTCACGTGCCTCCTGCCATCTACAATGCATGTCGGCTGCCGCTAAGTCGCTTCAGTCACGTCCGACTCTGTGCGACCCCATAGACGGCAGCCCACCAGGCTTCCCCGTCCCTGGGACTCTCCAGGCAAGAACACTGGAGTGGGTTGCCATTTCCTCCTCCAATGCAGGAAAGTGAAAAGTGAAAGTGAAGTTGCTCAGTCGTGTCTGACTCTTCGCGACCCTATAGACTGCCGCCTATCAGGTTCCTCCGTCCATGGAATTGTTCAGGCAAGAGCACTGGAGTGGGGTGCCACTGCCTTCTCCACAATGCATGTCTAACACACTTAAAATTCTGGAAAGGAGTTCCTACTTCCAAATTCTCTCACCAGGCTTCCTTATCTTAGTCCATGACATGAACGTCCACCTAAGGCACAAAGAGAATACCCAGTCATAACTGACTGGTTTCTCCCTCATCTCACACCCAATATATTTTAATATTTATAACTCAAAAATAGTCCCAAACTTGTTTACCTTTTAAAATTCTCACTACCAGATAACCCCTGACAGCCTAACTCACTCTTATCTTCTTTTTTACTTTAGTCCCTTTCCAAGTCAATCTCCACGGAGCTGTTTGATCTTTTAAAAATGTGTGTTAAATCAGTTAATTCTCCACACTTAAAATCGCATTGCTCTCTGAATAATTCCAGCTGCTGTATGTTCTTCAGTCTGGTTCCTGCCCACTTCCTCTCATATTACTCTTTTTCACTCATCTGCTTCAGCCCCACTACTTTCTGACATGCCAAGCCCTCTCCTTTTCACTGTACCTCTGCTCTCCTCTTTCCTACTGCCTAGAAAGCTCTCCCTCAACTAATTGCTATTTCTCATCTTTTAGAACTCAGTTCAAAAGTCAATTCCTAAGAGAAGTCCTCCCTGACTACTCTAATTAATGTAAGCACCTATCGACTGCTTTATTACATCTGTGTTTTACTCCCTTCACCGTTAATTATCAGTTTGCGCTTTACAATTATTTCTATCTTACCTGCCGCTCCCACCACCACATAAACATCATGAAGGAACTTTGTCTTGTTCACTGATACAATCCCAGGATCCAGTACAACGCTTGGCACGTACTGCATGCTCAGTAAATGTTTGTTGCATGATAGTTACATACGAAAAATTACGTACAAAATTCTTCACAAATTACATACAAAAAATTTAATACTTAGTAAACTAACTAATTGAAGGCAGGAGGAGAAGGGGACGACAGAGGGTGAGATGGTTGGATGGCATCACCAACTCAATGGAGTAAGCGCCAGGAGATGGCGATGGACAGGGAGGCCTGGCGTGCTGCAGTCCATGGGTCGCAGAGTCAGACACAACTGAGCGACTGAACTGAACTGAAACTAATAATAATTAAAGATGATCAAACATAAAGTTAGGAAGAGGGAAAAAAAAAGCCACCTCAACCTACCACTATCAAAACCAATTGTTTGTAAATTCCTTTCTTCACAAATTTTCTAATGTTTTTTATTTCCAGATTTTCATATAGAATTAATCTCAAGCTGGAAATTTATATTTTTTGAGAAGTAAAAATTTGATGTCTGTACAAATTGAAATAGTTTTTTCCTAAGAAAATATATTTACTAAAATAGATTTCATGGACTAAATTAGAACCAACCAATCATCATCATAAAGAAATTTTAATTATCAAAGAAATACTCCCTCAAAACAAAATACCAAGCCTGAAAGGTTTCACAAACAAATACTAACAGCCTTTAAAGAAATAAAAAGCTATTTAAACACCAAAAGATACAATGTATATAAATATATTTATATACTCTTTTAGCAAAGCTGAGTATCAATTTTACTGGAAGACAGCTCCACCCATTCATTTACCTATCACCTGTGGCTACTTTTACACTGCAACAACAGAACCGAGTAGCTCCAGTAGAGACTGGCACACAAAGCTGAAAATACTCACAATCCAGCCCATCACAGCATAAACCTGACAAGCTCTGTGTACTAGAGCATTCCCATTAAAGTGAGGAAAACACAAAGAGATTTAACATCAAGCGACTAATTGAAAATACCACCCAATGCAATCAGACAGCAAGAGTAAACTTCACCGTTTACAGCTGCCTGCATTCCCAAGAACGGCTGTCCCTTCTGCCTTGTCACTATCTCCACTGAAGGCCAACGGCAGCTCTGATTCCCTCCTACCTGACTTAACCAAAATGATCGTTTAAATGTCCACGGTTTCTCTAAATAAAGCAAAATGGAAACTGTATTTCAACTGAAGACACTGTAATTACCAGTATTTTCAAGGTAATTGCTCTTTGGAAAATAACAAAGAGCATAACAGAATTCATCAGGACCTGCTGGTCCTACGTAGGGCTTGTGAACGTGACTGACAGCATAGCACCCTTTGAAGGCGATGCGTAGCACCCCACGCAGCACGTGGGAGTCACAGACCACACTGCTAGCATACCCTTCCTGAAGAGACAGTTCTGGGTTCTCCTCTTCCGGGCCACTGCTGTCACTGCGTAGCTCAGGCTCGTTCTCCTCTTTTCCTGGCAGAGTCTCCCAGCTCTCGTCACTCGAGGACTGATCTTTCTCTGTACCAGAAAATCGATGCGGCAAAGAAGCAGACCATTCTCCATCACTGCATTCTGAACTGCAAATTCAGAACAGAAAAAACTGTCATGACAAGTGTATTTGCCACTTGCAGTGTTAACCAGGCATTAAGGTAGAGAACAGACTACTAATGCTCTATGTGTTTCATCAGGAGCTGATTCAATTTTAACACATTTAAAAATAAATACAGAGACAAATATTCAGCAGAATGTAACATTTTCAAATGAATATATTATATGGAAAGTTATGAAATTATCAATTTATTATTTTCTTCATTAAAGTAACTAATTCCATGGTGTTTATAGACATAGGTTCTTTATATTTTAGACATATTCTAAATAAAATTCTATGTATTCAGTAATCACAATTTAAATGTTATCTGGAATATATAATAAGTGTTATTACTCACCCAACCTATCCACACAACTTTCTCATTACCTACTGACAACTGATATCACATCGTCTATGAAGAAATTTTCACTATTACCATGTTTAAAAATCTTACCTATTTTTTTCTCTTCCTTTTACAAAAAACACTTTGCAATGGAGAGATTCAACTTCATACAAAAGAGCACTGACAAATCTTTACTGAAGTCCTTTCATAGGACTATGAACACAAAATAAATCTCAACAGAATATTTAGATAAGGAATGAAATAAGTGATAAAAGGGTTAACGAAAAAATTTCACAAAAGTTACTTTAAGTTATATGTATTTAAGTGGTTAATTTGGTTATATTCAACAACTTGCAAAGCATTAGCCATCTTGTATTTGCTGCTGTTTAGTGACTAAGCCGTGTCCAGCTCTTTCACAGCCCCATGGACGTGGCCCGCCAGGCCGCTCTGTCCATGGGCTTCCCCAGGAGGAAACACTGGAGCGAGCCGCCACTGCCTCCTCCAGGGGGCCTCTCTGACCCACGGGCTGGAACCTCTGTCTCCTGTACTGACAGTGGGTTCTTCACCACCAAGCCCCCAGGGAAGCCACGTCTTATATCACCAAAAGCTACAAGATTACTTAGCAGTGTTGAATATAAATCATAAATGTTCTTTCCAGTCACATCAATCATTCTGCTCAAGAATTCCCTTAAAGATTACCTTTTGCACTGACTTTTAAGAAAACAAAAAAATAACAAACTTTATGTTTTTGAAGGAAGTGGTAATTGGTACTGTCTTCTTCTATAGGCAGATGAACCCAAGAGATCAAGATGCAGTTAACAAAGAGCAGCACTAATCTGAGCTCTGAGAAGGTAACGAAGTAAAGAAATAAAACCAACTTCCAATTTTCAGAAGACAATGTGCAGCAGGACACAAACATCCTGGAGAAGGAACAGAACAAAGCCCTGGCACAGCAAGCAACAGGTGTGCCCTCACTGGGCATGAGCCAAAACTGCTTCTGTCTGTAAAATCTCTGTGATCCGAATAATCAATTAAGATCAAGTAAATCATTTTCAGACTTGTATCAGTGTCAAAATCTCACAAAGAAATAGTTTTAAAGGAGCTTACCGAACTAACTTTCCTTGACCATGAAGCTTCTCAAATTTATAGCTAAATTACCAACTCCAATTTTGGTATGTCTTTAAGAAGCAGGCTAAGATTTCTACATTAGTTTGTGGCAATTTTTAACACATTTGCTTAAAAGTAAACTTCATTATTAAACATTTCTCTAAGAGTAAGGTCCTGTCCAGAAAGATAACATATGAAATTTCTGAACTTTTATGAATTAATGAAATAACTGATGGAATACCTCCAAATGTCAATATAAATAGGACGCTTATGTTGAGGACTGATAAACTATGCATCTCGTTAGCCAAATCTGGCCCTGCTGCCTGTTTTATTTTTTAATAGCATGTGAGCCACAAATGGTTTTTATATTTGATTTTGCCTTAGCAAATCCTAAAATATCTAATATCTGACCCTTTAAGAAAGTTTGTAGACACCTGGCCTACATCACTGCTACTCCTTATGTATTAACACTCACCTCTAAGTAGGTAACTTTTTAAACATATATCCCCAGCCCTGACCACCATACTAAGGGCCACGAATAAGGAATAAAATAAGTGATAAAAGGGTTAACGAAAAAATTTCAGAAAAATTACTTTCTTAACTTTCATAACCACTAATTGCCCATCAAATATTTTTTAGATTTTCACATTCCTTTTAAAAATTATATATTTATAACAAAATTCATCTGCTATTTAAGTTCCTTTCTTGATTTTCTCTCTGCTAATGGTATTATCCTGCTCTTAAGCTGGATAGATCTCTGACTCTTCACAAACCCCCCACAACTCCTCTCTTACTTCCCATTTTTTCTGTTCAATGGCTCTTATATCCTAGCTCCCTTTTCTCCATTTCCCCTAAAAAACTCTGGCTCAGGTGTTTTCTCCAAAACTAGACTTAACACAATCAATTATTAACTGGTGTCCCTAAATTTAATCCCAACTCCCTCAACTCAATTACAAAACATATTCTGAATATTGCTATTACTTCAATTTATATCAAACAGTACATTTATAATGTTACTCCAAAAATATAATAAAGCACTATAAATAATAAATTTATATTAAAACAATATAGGAACTTCAACAGTTCCTCTCCACTAAGGCTCTATTTCACACAGGTAAGCCATCTGCCTACAGCCCTCACAATTCTTGCTACAGCTGTCCATTAACATTGTGCCTTAAGGTAATGAAGTTGAGAACACAGGTTCTGAAGCAAGTTGGCCTGGATCTGAATTCACCAGTTATTAGCTGCGGAAAAGTTATTTAATGTCTTTGTGCCTTCACTGCATCACCTATCAGAAGAATATGATGATAGTATCCACCATCACACTGAGTTTTTGTTTTTGTTCATTTATTAGTTGGAGGCTAATTACTTTACAATATTGTAGTGGTTTTTGCCATACATTGACATGAATCAGCCATGGATTTACATGTGTTCCCCATCCTGAACCCCCCTCCCACCTCCCTCCCCATCCCATCTCTCTGGGTCATCCACAGTGCACCAGCCCTGAGCCCTTGTCTCATGCATCCAACCTGGACTGGCGATCTGTTTCACACTTGATAATATACATGTTTCAATGCTGTTCTCTCAGATCATCCCACCCTCGCCTTCTCCCACAGAGTCCAAAAGTCTGTTCTATACATCTGTGTCTCTTTTTCTGTCTTGCATATAGGGTTATCGTTACCATCTTTTCTAAATTCCATATATATGCGTTAGTATACTGTATTGGTGTTTATCTTTCTGGCTTACTTCACTCTGTAAAATAAGCTCCAGTTTCATCCATCTCATTAGAACTGATTCAAATGAATTCTTTTTAATGGCTGAGTAATATTCCGTGGTGTATATGTACCACAGCCTCCTTATCCATTCGTCTGCTGATGGGCATCTAGGTTGCTTCCATGTCCTAGCTACTATAAGCAGTGCTGCGATGAACACTGGGGTACACGTGTCTCTTTCAGTTCTGGTTTCCTTGGTGTGTATGCCTAGCAGTGGGGTTGCTGGGTCATATGGCAGTTCTATTTCCAGTTTTTTAAGGAATCTCCACACTGTTCTCCATAGCGGCTGTACTAGTGTGCATTCCCACCAACAGCCTAGGAGGGTTCCCTTTTCTCCACATGGGTTAATATATAGAAAATATTCTAACAGGGCCTGGTAAATAGTAAGTCATCAGCAACTATTAACAAATCATTTTTTAAACAATATTTTTTTGTGTAACCTAAATATATTTTAGTTATCTCCTAAGCAATATTTGTAAAGTTTCAAATTTGATGTGCCAGCCATATTTTTTTTCTGATTCACATCAAAATAAATATATAATGATAAAAATTAAGAAAACTTGTCTTTGTGCCATTCAGTGTATTTTAGCCACTCGAAAAAATACTAGTGTATAGAAAAAAAAAGTTTTAACCTCGAATGGCACTGATGATTTACTACAGTCTGATCCCAGTTATGAGTACATTCTCACATCCAACACTTGCCTTCTAATATGCTCTATTCCAAATACTGTCCCTCAAATATGAATTTTCATCACAATTATTGCTCCCACCACCACAAATGTTTTCACAATCACCTCACCTTCTTTTTCATTTCAGGGCCAGATCATTCCTTCAAGATCTTCCCCTACAACACGGTTTCTTTTGTTTTTCAACTAATTCACAGACTAGCCTTCTTATTCATTCAGTCTGAACCACCAAAATGTAGCTGCTTCTTTAGCGCTACATTTAAAGGTATTTTTCATATGTGCAAAAATCACAGTTCCTTTTATCAGAAAAGCATCCAAGAAGATTTGCTTGTATTGTGATGTATCTGTAAGCTCTTACTAATAGCTAAGACTGTATTATCAAATGATTTTAAATAGTGAATTTTCAGTGATATTAGTTTATTTAAAAAGGACCAACAATCCTCTTTAGTGTTTGTTCTCCAGAAATTAATACACATGGATGATATAAATGGTAGAAAGTAATATATCAATAATTCCCTATTAATATTTCATTCTGAACATTATTATCTATGACAAATTTCCCAATTTAATGTCTATTACTAATTTGTAGCTCTAAAAATCCAAACTGCTTCAGAGGGCTAGTCAAAGGAAATTTAACTATGATTAAGAATTTTTACTATGAAAAGCAAAAAACCTACCATAAATTATTTCTTTGCTGAAGAAAGAAGCTATCATATTTAACACCAGGTGACTATGACAGCCTTTTGCACCCTGACGGTGGAATACTGTGATGGCAAGACCAAGTTCTGAAGTCTGACAGAGTTAGCTTATGGTCTGCTCAGCACTTACAGTACAAGCCTGGACAATGTATGAACTTCCCCGAGTTCACTTTTCCTCATCTGTAAAATGAGGACATTAATGTTTACCTTTCAAGTCTACAGTGATGTTTAAATGAATAGCAGATAAAATGTTTTGCACAATTTTCAGAAAATGGCAAACATTTAATAAAAGTGGTAGTTACTTCTTTCATTGTATAACCTAACTATTTAAAAATTTCAATAGGATTTCCTGCCAGCACACCACCATTTTCCTCCTTTCTCTATCAAAGAACATCTATTCAATATCTTCTGGTTTGTCTTACTGAAGAGACAAACTGACAGTATTATCAGTCTCCTGGCCACCTGACAGCTTTATACCAGAGGTCAGCAAATTACGCTCTGGTGCATAAGCAAAATCTGGCCACCCGTCTGTTTTTCAGTGGTCTGGAAGCTAAAGGTGTTTTCTGCATTTTAAAATGCTCGTATTAAGTATTCACATAATATCCTCAATTTTGCCTTTTGGTCCACAGAGCTTAAAATATTTACTATCTGGTTATCTTATAAAAAAAAGTTTGCAGACCCCAAAGAAGACGTAGCCAAGAAGTATCCAACACAGATCAGTGGAAGAGAAACCGCGGAGCAGAGAAGTGCGAGCAGACAGCTCAATGGCAGCGCTGAAGTCAGAGAAGACGGGTAGAGTAAAAGATCAACTAGCTATGGAAACTAGAGAATACAGAAACAATAAAGGGAATTAAGATTCTGAGGCATTTAATAAGAGTGGGTAGTGAAAAAGAAGCAGCAGTGGATGTGAAACGCTTCTTCTGAAAACTCAGCAGTGGAAAACATAAACAGGCAAGTAATTAAAAGAGAAAGCAAGATCAATAAATGTTGCCCCCAGGATTCAGAAAAATTGAAGGAACATAGGGATAAAGACAATAAATAAGCAAGGTATCAGACACAACTGCTAAAGAAAAAAATTTCAGAAGAAATTTAAAACAGGAACCAATACCAACGTATTATGTTAGTATGCTAATATGTATTCTTATGAAGGAGAGGAAAACAAGATGGATCACATTCTGCTATTTCAGTATCTCCAAGAAAGCAGAGACATAGTGTATCGACTGAGTGACATGATAATAAAGAACTAAAAGAAAAAAGATCTTAAAAGAATTTTTCAAGAACAAGCAACAGAACCAAATAGGACACAAATTAATCTGGGACTAGTGAGGACTCATTTGTTCTTGATTATAAAAGCACATGAGTTAAATAGTTTAAATTCCTCAAAGTAAAAACTAAAATACCACTGTGAATTTCACATGGTCTTTCACTAGTACTGCTTCCATTAGCATTTAGAACTATATTCAAAAGCAGAAAACTGTAACCTACTCAAATACTATACTATGCTCTTTACAGATTTAACTGTGAACCAAGAAATGTTTTTCATATAATAAAATTAAATGTGGTTTCTGTTGCTGTTCATTGTTCAGGTGCTCAGTCGTGTCAGACTCTTTGCCACCCCATGAGTAGACTGCAGCATGCCAGGCTTCCCTGTCCTTCACTACCTTCCAGAGTTTGCTCAAACTCATGTCTATTGTTGATGATGCCATCCAACCACCTCAGCCTGTCTTCCCCTTCTCCTCCTGCCTTCAATCTTTCCCAGCATCATGGTCTCTTCCAATGAGTCAGTTCTTTGCATCAGATGACCAAAGTGCTGGAGCTTCAGTTTCAGCATCAGTCCTTACAATGAATATTCAGGGTTGATTTCCTTTAGGATTGACTGGTTGGATTTCCCTAAAGTCCAAGGGACTCTCATGAGTCTTCTCTAGCACCACAATTCGAAAGCATCAATTCTTTCACACTCAGCCTTCTTTATAGTCCAACTCTTACATCCGTACATGATTAATGGAAAAACCACAACTTTTGACTACCATATGGACCTTCGTCAGCAAAGTAATGTCTCTGCTTTTTAAAATACCGCCTAGGTGTGTCATAGCTTTTCTTCCAAGGAGCATCTTTGAATTTCATGGCTGCAGACACTGTCCTCAGTGATTTTGGAGCCCAAGAAAATAAAGCCTCTCATTGCTTCCACTGTTTCCCCATCTATTTGCCATGAAGTGATGGGACCGGATGTCATGATCTTAGTTTTCTGAATGCTGAGTTTTAAGTCAGCTTTTCCGCTCTCGTCTTCCACCTTCATCCAGAGGCTCTATAGTTCCTCTTCGCTTTCTGCCATGGGGTGGTGTCATCTGCATGTCTGAGGTTATTGATGATTCTCTCAGCAATCTTGATTCCAGCTTACGCTTCATCCAGCCTGGCATTTGGTGTGATGTACTCTGCATGTAAGTGGTTTTTCTATAATAATTCAAAAAAGATACATGCACCCCAATGTTCATGGCAGCACTATTTATAACAGACTGGACATGGGAGCTACCTGTCGTCTGTCAACAGGTGAATGGATGAAGAAGTTGTGGTGTATATATATGGTGGAATATTACTCACCCATAAAAAGGGACAAATTTGAGTCAGTTGAATTGAGGTGGATGAACCTAGAGCCCATTAAGCACAGTGAAGCAAGTCAGAAGGAGAAAAGCAAACATAAAGGCACAGACACGTGGACTCGAGAAAACTGGCGCTGATGAACCTATCTGCAGGGCAGGAACAGAGATGCAAGCACAGAGAACGGACTTGGGGACATTGTGGGGGAAGGAGAAAGCGGAAAGAACTGAGAGAGCAGCATTGAAATATACAGACACTTAGTGGGCAGGTGCTGTGTGACAAAGGAAGTCTAGGCTTGGTGCTCTGTGACCATCTAGAGAAGTGGGGTGGAGGTGGTGGGGAGGAGGTTCACGAGGGAGGAGACACGTGTACTTACAGCTGACTCACATCTGCTGTACAGCAGAAACCAACACAACATTAAAAGCAATTATCCTCCAATTAAAAAACTGCATGTGGTTTCTAGACAAAATACTTTATGTACAAATGCTAGTTAGAAATAAGAAGTAAAATCAGCCAAAATCAACCTCTAGTCCCTAAATCTCACAAGGAATTGATCTGTCTTCTCTGATATTTATATCCAAAATTCAACTGTATAGAAGCTTAAGGAAGAATGAAATTTTAGATAGTTTTCTTATCTGACTAGCTGTGGATCAAAAACACTTTTTGAATTTTATAGAAAATCCTCTGGAAGGAAATTATGTTACAAAGTATGGTGTTGGAGAAGACTCTTGAGAGAGTCCAAGACTTTGGACTGCAAGGAGATCCAACCAGTTCATCCTAAAGGAAATCAGTCCTGAATCAGTTTCAGTCCTGAAGCTGAAACTCCCAATACTTTGGCCACCTCATGCGAAGAGCTGACTCATTGGAAAAGACCCTGATGCTGGGAAAGATTGAGGGTGGGAGGAGAAGGGGATGACAGACGATTTGGATGGCATCATGAACTCAATGGACATGAGTTTGAATAAACTCCAGGAGTTGGTGATGGACAGGGAGGCCTGGCATGCTGCAGTCCATGGGGTCATAAAGAGAAGGACACGACTGAGCGACTGAACTGATTATATAATTCCTGGCATTCTCAAAAATAGTATACTAAACATAATCTAAGCACTTCGGGGCTTTTTTACTAGTACTAACACTGAACTATGTTGTGATAAAATGATACAATAAAAGTTGTTCTAATCTATAAGTCTGCTTAATTTAGTAAATAAGACCCAAATAGTTAGGCTTTTTTTTTTTTCCTTTTTTTGGCCTCATCACATGGCTTGTAGGAGCTTAGCTTCCCGACCAGGGATTAAACCCAGGCCCATGGCAGTTAAAGTGTGGAGTCACAACCACTGGACTGCCAGGAAGTCCCTAGTTTTTCTTTTTGAATTATGTCTGCCTTTTACAACTTCTGGTCTTTCCCTTAATATCAAAATATTGTAATCTATGACTCCCTAGGCATGCCTGAGGAACAAAATTATTTATCCCCAATTTATTCCTGCTAAACTATGAACTTGTAAATAAGATAAAAGGTTTTGCTAAAATATTAGAGTATGTGCTTACAGATCTTTGCTTTGGCTGTTCAGATATTTTACTTGTTGGGAGATAGTACGATCAGAAGAACTTTCTTCACAGCTTTCAACTAACACATAGGAGAGGAAAGGAGCTTCATTTAGCCTCACAGTAACTATCTGTATATTCTGTCTTTCTCATAAGGCTGGTGAAGATCAAGGCAACAGGGATCATTATTATTTGTATTTACAGAGTACCTGGAACAAAATGTGACCTTTAGGAGGATTTCAATAAATTCTTTTTAAATAAATCAAATCAAAATCAACTATAACTAATATTCCTTTCATTCTCCCAAAGTCATCAACAAGAAAAAGTTGTCCTGACATGTTTACATTAGGTAAGGTAAGGTTTCTTACCTTTTAAGCAAGGGTTAAGGCCTAGGGACAGAAAAACTCTGAAAAAAAAAAAAAACTTAAGTGCTGTAAGAAGTGGTCAGGAGATGGCACACCTATCTATTTTCAGAACAATTAGGCCCAAGGTTAAAATCTGCTGCTATAGCCCAAAGGCTCTTTTAAACTCAAGATCTTGTTCTCAAACCGTTAACATTCCCAGGGTATATTTCAAAAGAGCCGAGTATGAACCTCAGCTCTTTGGTCTAATTCCAAGTCTGGTAATTATATGCTGCCTATTAAAATTCCCCTTGCAGTTCTAATTTAATAAGGTGGTGTTCAATTTCTGTCAAACAGCTCAGAGTAACACTACCAGCTGCAATGCTCATCCCATAAAGTATAATGTTTCAGATGTGATTAAATGATCATTTAGAATTTTTCAGGGAAGCGAACATACATTCTTTAAAATATTTTCCACTTACAAAGAATAAACTATATATTTTTAAGTGGCCAAAAAAATCCTATACCTTAAAATGTCACAGTAAATTTTAGTTTATTTTCTTGATAAAAGAGTTCTACTTGTAGCTATTATAATATTAATATGATGAGAAAACTCTTCAAGTATATCATCTTTAAGTTTTATAAAGCAGAGAAAATACAAAAACCTGAGACTCAAAGCTATCCTTTTTCTTGTGGTTGGCAAATAGCGTAAATATATCAGCAATTTCATTAAATGACATTAGGCTTGACTACAAAATGCAAACTAAGGAGGTTTTTATTTTTGATTAATGTATCTATAGTGGAGAAAGCATAGCCAAGCTAAATGAATTCCTTCAAAAAAGCCAAAATGTGGTAAAAAAAGAAAAAAAGTACACCAACCTTATACTTTCAAACCATAAGATACCTAGATTATGTTATTTTTAATAGTAATCTAAAGGTCTAACAGAGGTTCACAATCCAATCCAAAAACCTTAGGGCTGAGTATGTTTCAGAATTTAGAATTTCAACTGCCCCGCCTCAAGATTTAGAAATATTACTTAACATTACCAGTGGAATCTAAGTCAGCTCCCAGAAATCAAATATTTTCATATTTCTTCAGTAAAATGTATGAATACTTGAAAAGGGTCTAATTTTAGTTCAGATCTAGATCTTCAACCAAGTAAGTTAATACTAGTCAGGTTTTGTGGTCAATTTCTGCTTTTAGAACTTTATGGATTTTGGATAAAAGGCTGTGGACCTAAACTGAAACAGCAGAAGTCAGGAACAAGTTCTTAACTTCAAGATAACAGTAGAAATATTTCAATTGTTTCTACAAGTTACATATGCTTTATTATAAAAGCTTAATTCATACATCCAAAAAAAATAAAAGCAATTTATTAATCTTATGATGTGAAAGAAAATATATAAAATGCATTCATATTCGTAAGGATAAATTTCTTCCTTTGCAGAACTTTCTAGTTAAAAAAAAAAAAACCCACTATTTCTTTACATTGATAAAATCTTGCAATTGCACTGGAATTGAGCATTGCAAGGGTTACCACAAGCTTAAAAGAATAGACAGAAGTCTAGACTCTGGGGTACTGAAAAGTCAGCAGCTGGACAAAGAAATTCTCCACTTCTCCATTCTTTCTGTTGTCTTATAGTATGGGAAAAAATGAATCTATGTAAGAGGAATCATAATGCTTTTTATAAGAAAAATTTTATGTTCTCTTCAAAACAGTAAACTACAGTGGTGAAGAACAGAGAGACTGTAGTTAGTAAGGAGACAATCAAATTCCAGGTCCACCTTTTACTAGCTTTGTGACCTTAGAAGTTAGTAAATACTCTTATGCCTCAGTTTCAGCTACAAATGTGGAAAATAACAAATGTACCACATAAAGTTACTAATGAAAATTAAATGCTAAATAAAAATAAACTGATAGGAACAACAGGAAGAATAAACAGGTGATATTAATAAATACTGGCAAAGTTAATACAATATTATCAACCAAAATTTCCTTGATCTTAACCACATTTTAAACCCAGACTGGCTTAACATAAGAAATTTTTTAAAATACAACAAATGTTTACCTTGCATTTTATCCGTATTAACTGAAATACCATAAATTGAAATAATTAGTATCACTATCCTTTTTTAAATAAAGAATAGTTATTACCTGAACTTATAAGTTCCACAAACTACTGAAACACCTCAGTTTCTATGAAAAACTAACCAGTATGCATGGTTAGCAATTGGTAAATAAAAATATCTGATAAGTCAAAATAGCTAATTCCATGACCATGCCAGAGAGCCCATCCACCAAACATAAATGGTACTAGAAAATAAACCACTTTGCTCACTACACAATCTCACAAAGCAATGCACAAAACTTACCTATCTTCATCTTTATCATACAGTTGGTAATAGTCTCCACAGCCATTCCAAAATGTGTTATCCACAACCTCTGGCCTTACTGTGGCTCCACTTTCTGTTGTTAGTTGGTTATCTTCTGTTTCCCTCTGTGTAACTCTTGCGAAAGGCAGATCCAAGAACATACAATCATGTTCTCCATCATACTCATCACATTTTATTAAGAGGTCATCTGAGCCATTTTCTTCAACTTCCAAAGCCTCTCTCCACCTCTGAACACTTCTTTGTTTGGCCTCATGCCTATTAAAACCTGTTTCTTGGTCCACCTGGCTTGAACTTATCACTTTCCTAACTTTGGGCCTCACCACCTGCTCAAGAGAACTTCCCTGGTTTTTGCCCCTATCATTGGTGTTTTGTTCACTGCAAATATGCCTGGGAGCACAGGCTGAATCTTCAGTTGAATTTTCTCTTTGTCTCTCCTGGCTAGTATTATTTTGTTGTTTCTTTCTAACCACTTCATCTTCAGAAGAGGACCTCTGAAATTTCTGATTGTTCTCATTGACAAACTCAGTATTATCAGTAGAACTTTTCACTAAAGGTGCTGAATCTACCTCTTCAAACTCATCTCTTAATTCACAGTTGAAAGAGGGAACTGTTGGTGAAAGACCAGTGTATGCCTCTACCTCTCCATTTTCCAACTCAAATACTGTACTGCCCAGTGCTTCCTGATAGCTACCACCTTCCAAAACGTCTGCAGAGAGCTGAAGATGGTCATTATCCTCTCCATGTCTGCTGTCTGGATCATAAGAGTCAGTATGAACCAATGTGACTCCATTTTGGACACTTGAAGCATTACAAATTCCTGGAGCACACTCTCCCTCAGAGTGATGGTGAAGATCTGCACTGCTTCCTAAGGGCTCCCTGCCTTCCTCGCTATGATGTGCTGCAGCAAAGGATGGAGTGCTCTCAATGGTTTGATTCAATGCTGTATCACAAATGGGAATTTCTGCTTCACTTTTTTCAAATGAAGGGTCACTGGGTAAAGAAGAATGAACTTGATCCAGTGGACTGGAACCTTCACAGAGAACAAAAGAAAACATATTTAGAGGGGCTAATTTAGATAACATTTAATAATGATTCTTTAACTAGAAACCATACCAATTATTACCTATTTGAGAATATGAGTGAATTTCTCTGACTGGTGCTTCCACACTCCCAAATTTAACCGAGAGGGCAGACTGGTTACCCTATGAGTTCATTTACACCACTGTATAGCCTCTCAATATTCTCTCTCTCTGGACATCTTCTGTAGGTTTTTCACCTAAATCCTAATACTTAAAACATTCTATACAAGATATTTAAAAGAGAGACTAATGAGAGGCTTGAGAGAAGTCATAGGATAATCAATCTACTCTTCCAGTTGTTGGAATGGGCAATTCAAACTTAAAATTATTTTATTACATGTAGATTTCTTTAAAGTGTTTATAATAGTTATAAGAACAGACAACAGATCTAACAGAAATGAGACTGTATTGTGTTCTATGTCAATTCAGTAGATTATCTCAGTCACTAGATACATAATATTAAATTTCTATCCCCAAAATGAACTGTTATAATATATCTACAATGAATTAACTTCAGTTATGTTACAGCTATGACTGAAAAACAACAGAGTCAATATATTGATTCTCTTTGTCACAGTTTCTAAGAACTATGAGACAAGAGTAAAATGCTATACACCCTACAAATTACTTTCAGCACAACTATCTTTTACACTAATGTATAACTAAAAAAAATAAAGACACCAAGACCTGTTGAAACAAAATTTTATAAATTATAAATAAGTAAATGTAAGTCTTGTCATATCACAAAAAGGCTTCTTTAGCAAAATGACCTTAGCTAATAATTCATATTCTTGTATACAAATGACAGAAAAAAAAAACAACCCACCCTAGAATTATCAAGTTTGCTCAGAATAAGAGGAAACTGACATTCCAGTCCAAAAACGTATAGTTATAGTACACGGATTGTTGTTATTGTTTAGTTGCTAAGTGTGACCAACTCTTTTGCGACCCCATGGACTGCAGCCTACCAGGCTCCTCTGTCCATGGGATTTTACAGGCAAGAATACTGGAGTGGGTTGCCATTTCCTACTCCAGATCTTCCCAACCCAGGGATCGAACCTTCCTCTCCTGCACTGGCAGGTGGATTCTTTACCACTGAGCCACGTGGGAAGCCACAGTACATGGATACCTGCCAAATACTTTTTGAGTAATGAATAATTAAGGAATTTTAATTAAATAACTATTACTTGACATTTGTATTTTTTATAATGATTCTAAAAATATCAAATTAACCAAGTTAAATTATTTAGAGATACAAATAAAACCAAACAACAAAAAAAGCTATTTAAATTTAATATGCAGGGGAGAATATACTCAGTGCACATTAAAAAAATAATTTTTTTTCTTGAACATTTTCTCTGGCGAAGTGATGTGACAATGTAATCACTGAAATGACAATGCAGTTATAGATTAACAACTGACCATCTTCTATGTATACACTATGAAGTTCAATAGAAAATTTTAAAATAGAAATTCTTGATAGGAAATGTACAGCATTTATACTCAAGACACACATAAAACCCACTCACTATTTCAAGCATCACAAGATCAATTCTTACATCGCTATTAGCAACTTTTAAATAATTCCAGGCCGCATACCTGAGGAATTTTCTTTTGGAACATCATCCAGTTCCAACACTTCATAGTCATCACCAGCCCGACCTAAGCTTCTTTCATGCCTGGTCATACACGGTTTGAAACTGACATATGCATGTCTTCTGCCATATCTCCTGCCTGTAATTGTCTGATATCCTCCTGCTGGTTTGGGCCAGGCAGCCTTGGTAGAGTCTTGATCCATTGCTAAAAAAACAGAGTTAAAAATAAGAGGCGCAGCAATGGCTTTCGTTGTGACATTTGGGGTAGTGTTTCAACATATATTGCTATATCTGTCAAATCATATGCTACTGAACACCAAGTGTCCCTTACTAGTAATACAAAACATACTTGAAAAGTAAGCATATTACTTTATGAGATTTATGTGACCCCCTTCATCCCTCCCCCAAATATCTTTTTTTGGTTCCTTTAAGATACTGCAGATTTTTATAACATAACCTACCCCCGATTTTTTCCACATGCCAAATTACTATACTGTAAAAGCTCCTAAAGGATTGGAGAATGATCCTTCAAATTATCTAAGTACCTTATGTACAACTGCTCAATACAGATTTGTCGAGTGAAATACTCACATATGATATGATGGTTTCAATTACATTTAAAGTGAATAAATTCCAGTCAAATTGCTGTTCAGTTGTTCAGTCGTGTCCGACTCTTTGTGACCCCATGGACTACAGCATGCCAGGCTTCCCTGTCCTTTACTATCTCCCAGAGTTTGCTCAGACTCATGTCCATTGAGTAGGTGATGTCATCCAACCATCTTGTCCTCTATCATCCGCCTTCTCCTCCCACCTTCAATCTTTCCCAGTATCAGGGTCTTTTCTAATGAGTTGGCTCTTCACATCAACTGGCCAAAGTATTGGAGATTCAGTTTGAGGATCAGTGCCTCCAATGAATATTCAGGACTGATTTCCTTTAGGATGGACTGGTTGGATCCCCTTGCAGTCCAAGGGACTCTCAAGAGTATTCTCCAACACCACAGTTTAAAAGCACCAATTCTTCAGCGCTCAGTCTTCTTTATAGTCCAACCCTCACATCCACACATAATTACTGGAAAAACCATAGCTTTGACTATACGGACCTTTGTCAGCAAAGTAATGTCTCTGCTTTTTAATATGCTGTCTAGGTTTCTCACAAGTAATTTCTTTAATGGTATCTGTACTATCACAAAGAATCAACTGGACCACAAAAAAATATATCCCAAAGATTAGGATCAAGTAAAATTCTCCAAAAGAAAACAGAGATGAGCCAAGTCAAACTTTTCAGAACTACCAATGTTATACGCAGGGTAAGAAAAGTCAAAAACATACAAACAACGTAAGTACCTACTTCTGATGCCTAAGGGATATATAACAGCAAAGATTAGCATCTTTAACTAAGTAGGACATTATCTCACATCTACATATAGAATAAGTTTGCTTAGTCAACTGGATTTGACATATTACGCAGGAACTAATAAAATATTTCCTCACAGTATATGGAATAGTCAGTAAATG